>NC_081762.1:12232146-12563396 GCF_963082965.1 Carassius carassius | reverse complement strand
TCTTCACTTGGCTGGATGTTGTGAAATGGGTTTTCTCTACCATGCAAAGGATTGTCAGATCATCTACCGCTGTTGTCCTCTGTGGATGTCCAGGCATTTTTATGTTGCTGAGCTCACTAGTGTGTTTTTTTTTCTCAGAATGTACCAAACTGTAGATTTGGCCACTCCCAATGTTCCTGTTAGCTCTCTGATGGATTTGTTTTGACTTTGAAGACATTCACTAGCATGAGCTCCCTTGACCACGAGATGTGGGTTCAGAGCAACAGCTTCCAAATTAAAATGGCACACTTAGAATCAACTCCAGAACTTTTACCTGCTTAATTGATGCAGAAATAATGAAGGAAAAGCCCATGCCTGTCCATGAAAAGCTTTTGAGACAATTGTCCAATTACTTATGATCCCTTGAAAAAGGGGGGAGGCATATATTAAAGAGCTGTAATTCCTTTAACTTTTCCTCCAATATTGATGAGAAATTAAAGATCAGAGTGTGTACTTTAAGCCCAGATTCATTATATAACTGTAACTATGACTTTAAATGTTTTGGTCAGCAGCTAAAATAATAAAAATTGTGCCTGTGTCAGGCAAATATATATGGACCTAACTGTATGTGCACATAACGCACACAAAACAATATTTTCAAAGATTTGCGAGCCTCGTTATGTCACATTTTTCCCACAGCTGCAAATCCACACATTTCCATATTTGAAACTGAATTCTAATTTCTAGAACAACAGTGTTCACAGATAAGACGTGAGTGTTGTGTGCCTGATTTGCAGCAGGCAGGATAATCTTGCTCTGAGTGGAGTGGCTGTATTGTAACTACCTTAATCCTTTATCTCTCGTTCCCTCTTTTTTTCCTGTTCTCCTTGCCTCTCTTCCTTTCTCCCTCCTTTTTTCCTTTCTTCCTCCCTTCTTCTCCAGTTAAAAGAGCCATGCTCTCCATTAACTCTTTTCAACAAGAACTCTGGAGGAGAGTACGCCATTAAACACAAGCCCATTTTAGGCAACAGGATTAAAAGGGAAAGAGTTCAGCAGAATATGTGAGGGGGAAGGGTTTAGAAAGTGCTGGAATAAAGTCAACACTCAAATCTGGTAAGGCGAGAAAGCAGTTAAGAGAGTAAGAGTGCTTCTCCGAGATAGACGCTCTTCCAAAAGGTCCGCAAATGCTGAGAGAAGAGAGAAAACAGCATGGCTGGACACACAACACTAAACCTCACTAGGTGGTTTGGATTGGTTCCCACAGCCCCATCCGTCCCACTCAAGCTCAATGAAGGCGTTATATAGGAGTGCTCTCAAATCTCCCGCTGCTAGAAAACTGACAACACAAGGGGCTAACCAACATTGCAGGAGATGAAGACAAAGAACGGCAGGTCTTTCAATTCGGAGAAGAGATTGTCAAATTTGGGGCAAGTAATTGAGATGCAATGCCGGACATCACATGTAAACCCATGAGAGTAATACACAAGATCCTTGGATTGACTTCCCCCACCTAGCAGAACCAGACTGAAATTCCTAAAAGGGGGGGGGGGGGGGGGCGCCCTTTTAACTTCTGGTCTCCACAGAAATCTTCATGTCAGAGAATGGCACAGAAACTGTCTTTTCTAGATATAAATGGACCAAAATGAACTCAAAATGACTTATAAATGAATATCAGTCCATCGCTTAACTCCATATTAATTTATATGTAACTCACACATTTGACTATCATGTTTATAATCACTTATTGTGTATGTCTTTTAATAACTATTGGATAGCTTAAGGATTCATATCCATGTTTAGTATGTTTGTCAAATGTATCATATCATATCTTGTTATAGGAATCATGTCCAAGCTTTGCTTCTGCTATTAGTCATGCCTGCTTTTAGTTTGCTTTTAGCTTTGCTACTAGCCATGCTTTTAGTTATCACTTTTAGCTTTCTTTGTGCACGGTTTCAGCCTGCTTCGGCCTGCAGCTCTGCTGCTACTTAGCCACGATGAGAAGAGAAACTACCTAGTCTCGTCAAACTTTACTTCTTTTCCGTTTGAGAGTTTCGTGTTCTGAGTTAAGTTTTGTAACGCCGTGTCTCCGAGTCTGACCTCGAGTTCCCGTTCAACTTCAAACAGCCCACACAACTCCGCGTCTTCAGACAACGCCCATCCATGGGCTTCCCAAGACGTCACTTCAGTGACTACTGAACTTCCATCCAATCAGCATCATCGGGAAACCCCCTTTTAATTGATCAACAAAGGGAACACCTTTACACAGGAGTGGCAAGTAACTTCTCCAGACATTTGTACTGGTGTATCCAATATAATTTTAACCTCATTGAGGAATTCAATGCGAGGGTTAATTAAGTGATTGATGGCTGTTCATGTCTATGCAATTTCACATATTGCTGTATAGTTGGGATTCCACATTTTCATTCTCTTAAAACTCATTCTTTCCTAACGTTCTATCTTCCTGCAACTTGTATGACTGTGTGAGTGCGTGTGCTTATGTGTTAGATTAGTTTATATGTGTTAGATTTATCTAATAAAGCCTTATTCATATTGAAAAGAGAAGTATCTTGTGTTTTGTGCTTACAAGTTAATGTCTTAAACTGCTGATCTTGTTACTGTGCTAATTAATAGTGTTTTCACTATAGTTTGGATATTAATATCCAACGCAGATTTTATGTTAAAAGGCTCGTTCAGTGAATCGCAGGGCGTCTCAGTGATCAGCCGTAAAAAAGTGATTCTGTTCAAATTCCCTTTAAAATCTTAAATGATTCCCTTTGAGCTAAATTGACCTGTTTCCCTTATATTTGTAAGGATCATTATTGCCATTTCCACAGACATCAGTGTATATTTTACAAACTGTAAATGTATGTTTTTGCCAGTACTCATGTGTATTTAAATGTCTGAAACTTTAAATAAGCATTAAATGGTTGAAAATACTGAATATGTGTGATAAAATGACAAGCGCTCAGCGCGTCCGATCTGGCTCTGCGCCAGGCAAAGTGCGAAAGCAGATTTAAATTCAGCAGTTGATGATGTGACGCACTGAAAGTTCTAATCACACCGATGTGATCGTACGCTTCAGGGACCAGCCAAGACTGATGACACCGGTGTGATCGTACGCGTCAAAGGGTTAAATGAAAGTTAACGCGCCTAGCATTTTCGACTTGTACATTACACGTAACATCCTGATGTCACACGTCTTTACGGGAGCTTTACGGGTTGTGTGTGAACGCACGCACATAGTCCGGGTAATCACTGGCAGTGTGAAAGGGGAAAAATCTAGCGAACCGGGAACAATTGCCAGGACACATTACCCGTGTATTTTCACAGTGTGAAAGGTGCTTATCAGGACAATGATTGGCTTCAAATACTTCTGAGGGAGTCTCAATCTCAACTCCAGTGCAAGTGCATGTTCATGATATAATACAAAAATTAGGTAGAACGGGATATAGACTGTTTCAACGGGCGCACGCGCCTGGCCCTAAGTTAACTTCCGGTCAGTGTTGTGTATATCAGTCTGGCTGTGGTCCTTCTACAAACGCAGTTAAAGTTAAGGTGATGAGTAGAATGAAGTTGGGCTCAGGTGGTTGTGCTGTGGGATGTGTTTCCCATACATTTGTTTATTTTTGGAGACTCGCCACGATTTTAAAACTGATCGATTTTCAAAAAGGCTTCGTTGAATAAACATGAGTAACGTTACGCACTGCACGTTTAATAATAATAATTCCTTACATTTATATGTTAAAATATCAAAATGAGGCACGGGTGTTTTTATATCACTATTTCTGAAGGAAGACTTGCATGTTATATGCCTGATAAAGCAGCGTTTGTGAGCCTAGCTCTGCTTTCCAGCTGTTACTGGGGAAACCTCTATTTCTCGCCTTTATCCATCTCCTGCTCAGAAATAATTAATTTGCATTTTCATTAAGTCCACCTGATTTACGCAGCAATCATATTTTGTTTGTTATTAAAAAAAAATCTAGATCTAGAATAACTCTAGAGGGGCTTGGCTGTTGTTATTGATTCTATTTGGAAGTCTACCGGAAGTTAAGTTAGGGCCACAAAAGCGTACATGCGCAGTAACGTTTGTTTATGTTGTTGCCGTTGAAACAGTATATACAAATCAAACCAAAACTTATTCAGACACCTTCAGCATTTCTCACATTATCACAGTTTATTCGCTATGGTTTAGAAAATGGTAATAAAATATGACAAGAACTCAAGAGACAAGAGTTAAACTGTGTCAGAATAAATTCATCTTGATAATGTCAGATAACTTTGATAGAAAGGTATGTAATGAATTAGGTTGAATAGCTGTTAGATGAAATATTTAAGTACACAATTAGATAATACCAATTTAGGTCAAGCAATTAGCATTCAATGCTTAATTTTGTTCAGTCTGGTGTAAAAAGTATGCATTAGCAATTAAAAAAAAAAAACGTTTAAGCAAGTGTCTGAATAATTTTTGGTCCCACATTTTTTATAAATTTTACTGGTAGTCCAGTGTATGAAGAATTTTTGGGTATGTCACAGTTTACTTTATTTTGCTATCCTCACTTACATAAATGAACTATAGACTCCTGCACCCATTAGTAAAAAAATGCAAAAATTATATCTGGTGCCTGAATAATTTTTGGTTTGACTATATGTATTTGTACAATGGGAAATAAGAGATTGAGAAATACATTTTTGTAACAATGTAAAAGTCTCTATGGTCTCTTTTGAGCATTTAATGCATGCCAAAAATGAGTGATCCAAAACGTTGGAATAGTAGTGGAAAAAAATAAACGGTCACACTTTATTTTAAGGTCGACTTCTTGATATTAACAAAACATTGGCTATGACTTTTGCCTCAATAAACTAAAATGCGCTGCTTATTACTAATTAGAAAGGTAGTTGTTACTGTTAAAGTAGGTATGGGGTAGGATTATCGATGCAGAATATGGTCTTGCAGAATATGTGCTTTATGTACTGAATAACAGCCAATATATTAATTATAGGCATGCTAATAAGCAACTAGTTAATAGTGAGAATTGGTCCCTATACTAAAGTGTTACCAAAAAAAATAAATGAAACATCTACATGTTCATTGTTTAAAAGCTGGCCAGATCTTGTACCCTTTTTTGAATAAGTGAGTGCAATAAGCAGGTCCAGGAATCTGTGGACTCTTTCATAGTGATTTCATGGTAAAATGTGTTAACAGCATTGAATGTACTACACTCCCACTGGTGGCTTAGAGCATAATCAAATTACCCAAAATATCTAATTAACAAACACATAGGATACTGGGGATGTACAGAGCATTGTCAATGGTGGCAGCACCAAGGCTGCAAACATTTTATTTTAATTTTAATTTTGATGGAGTTTTCAATGTGCCATTTTCATGCGGCCAATGAGCTCCACATTTAGTGTATATATGAGGATAGAATACTTTTTTTATAAGCCTTTCATATATTTGCAGTACACTCACAATGCAGCATTAGGTGCAGACAGAAACTCAGAAATGAACAGAGGAAGAATGAAAAGTGACAGAGAGAGAATGAGAATAATATTACAGTGTCGGCAGCAGGGATCTTATCAGAGATCATGAGCTGATGAGAGCAACACTCATGTTAGAGAACACTTATCACTTCAGAGGAGAGAGGGGGCAGTGTGGAAGATGGGGAGAGAAAGACAGTGAGAAGAAAAAGATAAAAAGAGGAAGGAAAGGAAAAAAGAAAAGGGTGAAGGCAGTGAGTTGTTTAGGATCAGACCTGTGATGTGACTCTTTGTGCGGAGCTAGAAACTACAAACATAGCCTGCACCGATCAGTGAACCTTGGCTGAAGAATTGTGTATTTTTACCCCAGTGTTAACAAACTTTAATAGGATGAGATAACACACTAAGCAGGGATGCATATATATTATAATGCATTTTTATCTTCATTTTCAGGCAAGGTAAAGATAAAATGCAACTGCTTATCCCTGCTGTTATTAATATTCATGGCAGCTTAAAAATTCCTGACACAAATTTGAGGTGTGTTTTATAGTGTAATGGAAAGCCAGTGTTTGGTTGAATAGGCCCGAAGCTGCAGCATTAACATCTCAGAAGCCTGCAGTCTCAAAAGAAGGGAGGACGTATTATGCATTTGCTTTATAACCAGACAGCTTTGTTATGAATCGCTGCCCTGAGTGTGACAAATTACTATAAAAGGGACTATCACAATAAACCAGAAAGTGAGGAACACTCCAAATTGAAGTGTGTGACACACACACACAAGCTCGCCCGGCATTCACGCACAGTATGTAATTATGTGAACGAAGGGTGTAAATAAAACAGACTGGGCTTTTATCGCTGCTCTATGTAATTGATTTGCTAGATCTGCTTTGTTCCTAATGGCCAGAGGATACATCTCTGACCTGTACTGAGGAGAAATGGATAGGGCAGCTAGGCACGACGGAGGTGGTTTGATTTGATTTGTCGTGGTGCTGAAATGCTTGGCGTGGCTCGCCTTAATCACATGGCTTAATTAAAAACCGGCAGCGTGCGGGGTTGGAGGGCTGACTCCCTCACCGCATGCAAATACCATCGTTGCCACCTGTCCAGACCACATCATTAAATAAAGAAAAAAAAAAACACTGACTACCGCTGGCGGCCATAATTAAGCGTAAAATTGGGCTAATAACAAACGTGTCACGGGTGAGCATGCTATCAGATATTATAATAAGGTAGATTTTGTAAAATCAAAGAGATGATGAACATTTATGTCTCCTGCGAGCTGCCAGAAGCACCAGAAGTAGGGATTTGGCACTTGGAGAGACTTTGGAAATGCAATTTGATGGTTTTAAATTAGAACCAGACTAGTCTAGGCATAAAACATAACCTTAATTGATCCAAATCCTAATAAATGCACTTCCGATGAGGCGTTCCAGTGTTTCCACAACCTCCTTCCAGGATTAGTTTGCATAACGCAGGTGCACGCCATTGAAATAAGCATAAATGTACACTCAGCATGCACAGAGGAAGTTTTAACAGAGACAGCCAGAGACATAAATCGTAAAGACGTCCAAATCTTTGTGCGGCACGCAATGTGCAAACAGAGAATATTAAATGAAGACTCTTGAGCACAGAGGTTGTTTATATGCATCAAATAAGCCTAACACCAAACCTTAAATAACACACCATTACTTATGTTATGACCAGCACCTAAGCTAAGTTTTTTTTTAAACAATACAATATTTTTCTGCCAGGCACTGCTAGATACCCTGCCGTCTGCAATATATTAAGCAGTAAATTTGAGATAACCTTCTTACTGTGTTCGATTTCACAGCAACAGATCTGGGGGCAGCTGTACACTGTGTTCTCTAGACGAACTTCAATGTAGGTTTTCAGGAACACAACTATTTAAAAGCTTAGATTAACTAAGATTATATTCACTCAGTATTTGGGACTTTCAAACATATTTATTAGGTATAATTTATAATCTGTTATGTACATATAATTGCAGACTGGAGTGGATTGGCATCTTTTTTTTTTATGACTTTTGAAGTTTTCATTCACTATTATGTATGTAGGGTGCTTAACAGGACTGCCAGCCTTGCATTAAGTTGTTTGAATATAGCTAAAGTAACCACCAACATAAAAAACTGCTCTAAATACTACAACAAATTACATCACATATCAAACATTCACAATCAAAACACGTGTTTATACTGAGAAACAGTCAAAACAACTGGGGTAATATATTGCCCGCAACCGGGGGTGGGATAATGGTCCATCCATCATGGGTTTATTGGAACACCATTGGCTAAAACGAGGCACCATCTGTGTTCCTCCGTCTGGCCTCTGTCAGAACAGGTGACGGCAGCATCGCTCCTTCTGGTTCTCATAATCTCGCTCTCAGCCAAAATGTAACATCTCAACGCTAACAGGGCCCATAAAATATGAGCATCTCTTGCCATGGTGAGCCCACGCATGTTTTGGACAGATCACTCAACGTGGAAACATCTGAGGTGGAAAGAGGATGCACAGCACTTGTTTCTTCTGTGCCTGCACGCACCCGGCCGGTTATGACTGGTTTTTTGTTATCAGGAAAGCTATCAGGATGAGAGGGAGGTGAGCAATTAAGACGGGTAATTACATAAGGGGATGACAACAAGATGGAGTGAGAGGAAGAATGTAGGGAGTGTGCACTGCATAAAAATGTCTTAAATATTTTAGTACGTTGTTGTATTTTCTTTAGTTAAAAACGAGTAAGGACAAAAACATACTGCAAGATATGATCTCGCAAAACAAGATTACATAATTTTACAACTTAAGCGAATTGTTCTTGTTGTAAGCATGTTTGGATAGTTTTGAGTGCTTATACATAGATCTTTAGAACTAAAAATAATTGCATAATGTAACAAATAGAATAAAAATTTGACCAAATGAAAGACAGAACTAAAGATATATACAGATAGAATGAAAGTTAGATTGACAGAACGGCACAGAGTGACAGAATGATAGAATGATGGATAGAATTTATAGAAAAATAGACAAAATGATAGAACGACAGGTAGAATGCTATTGAACAATAAAATTCTAGAACAATACGTAGACAGATCAATAGCTCGACAGACCGACAGACAGACAGATAGATCAACACATAGGATGAAATATAGATTGAAACTAAGATGAGAGATGTATTGGGTTTTTTATTTAATGGAAATATCCAACTCAAAAGGAGTAAATGATGATAGAATCTTCTTTTTTGTAGATTTTTTTTTTCTGGGCTATTCCTTAAAGATGACAAGGAGACAGAGAGACACATTTAACTCTGTGTATCAAAGGCCTGCTGAAGATCAATCAAGCAGAATAGCAAAAAGCCCTTTCAATAAAGTGGCTTTAATCTCCTCACAATGTTTCCATCAAACTAAAAGTAAGTGTCATAAAGGGGCCCAGGGGCTTAATAACTACCCCTGTGAAGAGTGTAAATCTTTTATAGGGGGCAAAACTAAGCCTGCAGCTACTCTGAAACTTACACGCACACATACTTGCTCACAAATATATAGACGGGGCACAAACAGCTTGACATTCTCACACAAGGAACTATAGTACAGTGTATCTGCTGCTTACAAATAAGTCTCATTGGTACCCACCCTTTAGGCAGTCGTTGTCTGTAAATATTTATAAACCGATTTTTATCAAGGCTCAAACTGATTTAAGCCAATTTGCTCTCCATGAGTCAGTGAGATTCTGATATATTGTGAGCTGATGCAAGAGCAAACTCACAACAATTAGATCACAGCTGCGACATTATTCATAGAGTGGTAGTAGAGAACAGGAAACAGGGACTGAATGAATGAAATAAAAATCCCAGCCACAATTCTAGAATGTTTTAAGTTGTTGCTATATGGTTTCTAGGAAGTCGGGCCATGAAATGTAATATTTCTGTCATTATTTATTCTCATTTGCAAACCCATAAGACTTGCCTTTTCTGTGGAAGACAAACTGTGCATTGTTCCTTACCACTATTTTTTTAATGGAACCGGAATCAGAACCAGAACCTTTAGGTGGAACTGGAACCGGAAAATATTTAACGATTCCCAACACTACTTAAGAGAGACTGATTCTTTGAACTGCATCGCACGAGTCGTTTACAAATAATTTAGAAATTATGTATAATTAAATAAATTTTTTGACCTTGCATGCATGTAAACCTGTTTTATGATACTCATAAAACAATATTAGCAACCTTAAAAATGGCATGATAGGGGCACTTTAACTTACATGTGACTGCACTGTTAGGAATGCTCAAATTTCACTATACTTGTATAGTGACAAAGAATCTTGAATACATACAATACATACATATATAAATGTGATGCGATCTGGGAAAACCCACTGGATGTCGTGCTGGGACGTTTTCAGGAAATTCGAAAAATAGGTTGTATGTAATTTTTTTTGTCAAAATTAGGGTTTCATTCAATTATTATTCTATAACATCATGTCTATCACCTCTAAAAATATCTTGGCAAAATTCAATTTTCAATATTCATTTATTAATTTTTTAATATGGTGAGATGGTGGAGTGCAAGAAAACAATGTAGTCTGAGGCTGCTCACTTTTTAGACGATCTTGCTCATCTCTGTCTACTCAGTCGTGGTGATGTCAGTGCCCTAAAAGATGTTATAATGGACTATTTCACATTCAGAGATGAAGGATTCGATGATGTTACTAAAGAGGAGGAGTCTGTTATATGTACAGGTGTGCTGCGCTCGCTTTTCTAACTACAAGGTACATTATTCGTACTATCCAAACATACAAGGGGTGATCAAAAGTTCAGAGATTATGCCTATCATGATAAATAACAGAAAACAGTCCTCTTCAGGCTAAAGTTAGTCTGTTAGTCAGCTTTCATATGGTATCCTAACCTAAAAAAGGTAAAATTTCACCATGTGTTGGGTTTCCCTAGATCGCATCACAAATAAATAAATAGGATTAGCCTATACATATGTATGCCATGTTCAGCAGAAGTCGTCATACAGGTTTGTAACAGATCGCAGGTGAGTAAATGATAACCGAATTTTAATTTTGGGTTATTTATCCCTCACTCAAGAACCAATTCAGTCTTATTTATGAACAAATCATTCAAACAAGTTTAACAAACCTGATCAAACAATTCACTGAAAAGGTCCAACTCAAGATAATGATTGATTCATGAAGCTGATTGTTACGCTTATCATGGATGTGCAAGTTTCACATGAACTTTGATCCGTTTCTCACAAAAAAACTATTATATGGCTTCAGAGTACTTGGAATAAAGCATCTAAGTCATATAAACCATAACAATCTGTGCTCATCGCAAAAAAAAGAAGCATGGAACGATTCTTCAAAAAGGTAACAAAAATCTTCAAAATTTCTCCTGTTTTTCACAGCAGAAAGATTCCAAAAATTAAGTACTTGTAATTAGCGTATAATGCATTTTAAAAAGCTCATAATATGATTACAGTTTTTTTAAGGATTACATAATTACATATTCAGACAATGGCACTCCTCTTTTTTCCTCGTTTAAATTTTCCTTTCAAAAAATGCTACTGTGTGTCATACAATTCAGTTTTGATTATATTCACAAAGACAGACAAAAAATATTTCAAATAATATATTATTTTGCTCTTTGCTTTTTCTTTTTTTTTTTTACATCAATATGGCAAGTTTAATGGCAAAACAAGTTTGAAAAAAGTAATATAAAAGCAATCTAAAAAGTAGTCAAAATACATTACCTTAAAATTAGTAACCTAGATTACTTAAATACAAGTGACTACAGTTTTCATAATGTAATCTGTAATCAGTAACAGACTACAATTAGTAAGTAATTTACCCAGCTGTGCCTACAGTCACGCCTTGTTTCTTATAACAAATTAACACTTTTAATTAAAGGAAGAAAAGTGCAAACTTTTCCTGAGCAGAAGACTGTAGACGATATTCACTTCTCATCATGCTCACCCAGAGAGGGAGGAAAGGGACATTTTGGCAGGCAATTAAATGTGTAATGGCAGCAATTATAGCTAATGATGGATTGTTGATCAGTGCTGGAGAATGTAACAGCAATTCTTTAGAGAAGGAATGGATGAGGCTAGAAATGAGAGAGGATGTGTGCGCGACGGCACAGCAGGGAGAGCAGGTTCAATAGTCCAGTGAAAGGCTACAATCAGACTCATTGAAAAACAAGAGGTGGAGCCCCTGGGTTGACTGAGAGGGGAAAATTAGCTTTATTTGTCCAAAAGCCTCTGTAGAATATGGAGGGGAAAATATAGCATAATTAAGGCCATTTATCCAGTGAACTCAAACAGATGTTTATATCATTTTGAGAGGTCACCGTTTCATGGACATAACATGTACAGAACAGTTCCTCTGGTATATTGAGCGATTTTCTTTCACATGAACTCACAAGTCCACTTCAGATGAGAATCTGAATAAGACGAGGGGGAAAGCAATGCTGAGTCTGCCAACTCAAGAAAGTAAACCTGAACACCTGCCTCTGAAAACCTTCATATTTCAGACCTTCTGAACAAACCTCAGACAAGCACAGGAAAACCACATTTTATGCATCTTATCTCCAGAAAGGATGGTGTCTGCCCTGTTATAAACATCTGTTTTGAGTGATCTAACAACGCTAAATGGCTGCAAAATAAATACTGAATAAACAGAATTAAGTCTACTTTAAGGATGATTACAAATATGTCAATCATGCACATTTATTATTATAAAATCATTCTCTTATTTGCATTATGTGTAAAATAATTATTTAATTCATAATTTATACATATTGTTTCTAATTTTAAAAATCACTGTCTAACAATATTGTAATAAAAATAACTGCACTACAGAGTTATAAACAATCACTAAAAGATCCTGGGAAAAGGAAAAGACTAATATAATAAAATATTTTATATATATATATATATATATATATATATATATATATATATATATATATATATATATATATATATATTTCGTCACTTTAAAATTTGACCTCAAGTAAAATCAAAGTTTGATTTTTTTTAGGGGTAAATGGAGTCATTGTATGGTGACAGTCAGTTAAACCCACTTTCCTTCTCACCCCACAATATAATCTAGGACACCAAGCCACCCTCTCCTAACCATTCCTTCATTCTATTCTTTAGAATAAAACTTTTCAAATGCCTGCACTAATAAAAAATATACAATGATTCTACCATAGTTTTGGGCATGTTTCACAGTATTATTTAAAGTACCTTGAGTATGTAAATACAAACTACAATGGTAAAATAAATACGGTAATCATGAAGTACCTAAATACCATAGTATTAGTATCTGATGTTATCACTGTACCATAGTTTCATCACTATACAGTATCTTCATAGGGTATAATATTCGACTTCAGGAAGTCTCAAATTACAGAGCTCAAGGGCCACTGTTAGAAATAGCTGGGGCTGGAGCAAGAGAATAAAATGGACAGTTAAGTAACCTTAAGTGAAGTAACCTGCAATCCCAGCCATGTGATAAACCAGCCTCACACTCTTACTAGCTCATTAATAAAACCCGCTTTTAAAAGACCCTTTTCATTTCCCACAACAAAGACAATTTAAACATGTAAACCTGCCTTCATAAAATTATTACATGCTTCCAGTGTGTCAACTTTCAAGTTGACATTCAAGAATACCAATTCAACTATAACTCATCTACAAAAGTCAAGAACGGTGCTCTTCTCATATTATTTGTATGGATTGTAATAGGAATTTGCCAATTTTATATTAAAATTTTAACTGTCAGACTTAGAGCAATGTTATTGCTAATTTTTGATGCTAGATGGAACACAAATTTCTTCATGGTAATTAAAAAATAAATATGATTAATGAATTACTAAGCCTGCTACCTATGAAATCTGATTTAAATACGTTTTACACCCTGTCCACACTGCAAGTGACATGACAAGACAAAACCAGATTGCTCACACATGAGTGCTTGGAGTGAATGTACAGTAGGTTGTTTTGTAGACGTGCAACAATCCTGATCTTTCTCATGCAGAGCAGACACAGAGCAGAGCACTATGAAAAGCACAGCATTAAGGAGCCTGACCTGGCCTGAATGATAAAAAGCAATGAAATTTATTAACAGCCCTCAGTGGAGCAGGGCAGAGTTTGGACTGGCTTCCTTGGCTTTAATGCCCACAGTATTGATCCTGCTGGCGAGGTCCACGGCCTATTGCTGGGAAGCTGACTTCATGGCAACTACCAGTGTGTATATACACAAGGCAGTGCATGTTTATGTGTATGTATAAGTGTGAGTGTATCTGTGAGAGCATCTTGGCGTCGGGCGGCCGGAGAGCTCGGTGGTTTTGCACTGCAGATGGGGGGGTGGGGGGATGCAGACAGAGTGGAACCGGGCCGATGCGTTTTTAATGGCACTGCTGCTCTCTGGAAACTGATGTACGAGGCTCCACGCTGTGAAACTCAAACCTCCAGCCAGTTCATTTCTGATTTTCTAATCCAGCCAATGCTACGCTGTTCCTCTGTATTGACCGGATGGCTGCACCTGACAGACCTCCAGGGAAAATGATCTCATTTGCTCAGATTTATCTGTATGATGTAGACCATTGTAACAGCTCGGTGGATCATGTATCAGTTTTTGCAATGTATTTTTTTTCCTGAAATTTTGAGAAACCTTTTTGAATTTGAAGATCAAGATAAATGTTACTTATAATGTCTTCTGGGAAACAACTATCTTCTATAGCTTCTGAAGGGCAGTACAGAAATATATGATATTTAGGCAAAATAAAAATAAAAATTACACATCTCCATTCTGTTCAAAAGTTTTCACCCCCTTCTCTTAATGCATAATTTTCCCTTCTGAAGCATCAGTGAGTGTTTGAACCTTCGGTAATAGTTGCATATGAGTCCCTCAGTTGGCCTAAGTGTGAAAAGATTGATCTAAAAATCATACAGTCATTGTTGGAAAGGGTTCAAATTAGTGGTGGACCGTTATCGGCGTTAACGTGCTGCGTTAATGGGAGACTCTTATCGGGCGATATAAAAAAATATCGCCGTTAATCTATTCTCAAAGTTTGGTTGGGAGTTGGGTCAATACTAGGCGAGCTATGACGACTTTCACCTTGATATTTTAGTGCGGATCCATGCCAAACCGAATTGCACTGTAGGGGACGAGAACGAGTCTTCGAACCTGTGTGTATGCCTACTGTGAAATTACCACATCAAACGTGACGTGCTAACATGGATGCAGCTGAAGCCGCCGGGTTTGCTTCAGGGAATTTTTTTTTTTAAAGAAGCTTCCCAATGGAAACCTTGACAAGACGTACGCATGTTTCACACATATTCCGTCTGCAGTGCGTATGCAGTCCGTGTGCATTACATATGTGGTGCTGAAGCAGCACGGACTCATACTCATTGTGCTTTCACACAGGACACATTTGCAGTCCGCTACCCGGTACGTGAACGATCGCTGCACTGCTGCAGACGCACTGCTCCTGGAACGCACTGACGGACTGCAACCACGTGAATGCTGGAATCAGTTAACATGGGTGCGTAAAAAAATACGGAGTATGTGTGAAACAGACGTAAGGTTGTTTGCACCTTGTGCAATGTGGAATTAGTTTACAGATTTCTCAAGCACATTGTGATGCATTTTGGAAACAGGAGATAAGCCCTTGGTCTAATGCATCACCTGGCTGGAGAAACCCGTTCTCAAAGACTTACTTTTACTCATTATTTTATTTGGGTAGCACACATATTATGAATGCCTTTGGCAGAATTCAAATGAGCCATTTTAATCTAGATTAATCTAGATTAATTCCATGATTACAGTGAGATCAATCTAGATTAAGAAAAATAATTTATGCCAAAACCAAAGAATTTGTGGGACCTGAACATTTTTTTCTGAAGAACAGCAGGCAGTTTAACTATTCAGGACAAACAAGGGACTCGTGAACAACTATCACTAAACAACAACAACAACAAAACCTCAACTGTGGATCATTCAGACAACACAGTATTAAGAATCAAGTGTATGTAAACTTTTAAAGGGGGCATACATTCAACTATCATTTTCTCTTGTGGACTACATGTAAACATCTTTTATGTGAAATATCTTATTCAGGTCAGTACTAATTAAACATTAACATGCATTTTGTTTACCCACTTTTACTTTGGTAAAATAATTAACAAAATGTATGCAAACTTTTGACTTAAGCTATATATATATGCGCTATATACACAAACACACAAATTAAAATTAAGCACTGCACAGGAACAAAGCTGTCTGCATACTGTAATCCATATGCATGTGTGCACATTTTCTATATCTAGGAGTCTCAGCCTTTGTGTCATTAATAGCATGTTCTTCCTCCTCTGTCCTTGAAACACAAACATATATACATATATATATATATATATATATACACACACACATACACACACACACACACACACACACAAACACTTTGCAGTTTCCTCTCTTTTATTTGGAGGAATATCGTGCTGCAACAGGCATCTCTGTGACCTTGGTATTCACAGCCCACAAAGTGCGACGCAACAAGATGCGGTGAAGAGCAAAGCAAAATGGCACAGCTAAGATTAGCCTTGTAGTTCTGATACAGAACATGAAACTAAAGTGGAAATATAAGTAGGGAGCTCTCGATTTCTCATGTCAAGGGTATTTTAGTCAGCAGTGGGTGGAAGTTGGTGAAAAACATAAAAAAAAAAAAAGAGATCATGAAAAAAAAATCAAAAGATGTTCAGCTTCAATAAAGACAGTTTTGTTTGGAAATCACATTTTAATGAGCAATGATGGTCAATCGAAGCAACAAAAACAGTACTCTGAACTTTCTAAGCCCTGTACTTCTATTGATAGTAGTGATGAAAATCCAAGCAAAAGATCTGCTTCTTGTCTTTTAGGGCAGCTTATAGAATCAAATAACGCCCTTAAGTGACTCTTCATGCCTATTTAACAAACAAAAGAACCCTTTTGGAAGTGCGATGTCTTTCACTCATCAATAGATAAACATTTTTCAAAATGCATTTCTTTGTTAAAGCTTTTGTTTGTATGGATAGTTGAGAATTGGTTTGAACTGATTGTCCCTGAGGGACCAAAAAAAAAAATATATATTTTTTAAGAAAACTGTACTTCAAAGAAATGCTTAATTTCAATTCAGTTATATAGTATCTCTTTTAAATTTGTAGAACTGCAAATTCAATTTAACTCGGCAGAAGATCTCTTAAAGGGACAGTGCACCCAAAAATGAAAGTTTTGTTATCATTTACTCACCCTTCTGTCATTTCTTTATTCGGAAGAACATAAAAACAATACATTTTATAAAATTGTGTGATCTTTTCTATCCATACAGTAAAAGTCAGTGCCATTCATTGTCCTTCTGGACCACACTGACTTCAATTATATGAGGAAAAACAGTAAAAACATTATTCAAAATATTTTCTTTTATGTTCAACAGAAGTACGAAAGTAATTTAGTATGACATGGAGTAAATGATGACATGAGTTCCTATTTAGGCTATAACACGTGTTTGCTGCGTTGAGCAATGCTGATTTCTGGAATGCAATGGCCAGTCAGGAGTGCAGTGCTGAAATTTGCGTGCTCAAGAATCCTCTAATTATAACACATGAATTGTAGACGTTATAAATTATTCATTATGCATATATTCATTGTCTTATAACAGAGCTTGTTGAGATTGCGATAAACTGAGCGCTATTTGCTGGTTTTCTACCATGCCAAACCATGTATGCAGCAGCCTATGCTTGCTTTAGTTAAAAATAACAGTGTTCAGTGTTATAACAGTGTTCTGGGAATGTTGATGCTTTAACAACAAATATTTATCAAGAAAGTTTATGCTGGGATTTCATATAAATTTATAGGATTTCTTGGACACAGAAAGAAAGTAACAATTAGTAATGTAACTAATAAGTTTTGAAATACAGTAATCAGAACAGTAACATGATTACCTTTAAAAGGATTAATCAGTAATTTTATTAAATCTTTACTATTCTGAGACTTCAAAAGACTCAAAACAAAGCATTTATCTCATTTAATTTTACATATTCCATTTTCTAATGATGTCAAACAGTTTGCGTGTAAGTCAAAATGAGCTTCTAATGTGCAAACTCATCTAAGACATTCCGATTTGGAATAAATGTGATTCTCAGCTGAGGACTCTATTAAACAACATGTGACTGAATGACAGGAACTTATGGAGGAATAATAGGAGAGTATATTTCTTTTACTCATTTTCTTCAGCAAGACTTAATCACATCTTCCCAAACAGGGCTCAGGAAGTGTCTCTTCTGGGATTGCCTAGGAAGGAAATTAAAAAATGAAATTAATCTGACCTTCTGGAGAAGAGGAAGGGTTCCTTGAAGCGCCGCAAAATAATGATACCAATCTGCACCTTTTCCCACCAACACCCCAAGAGAGGGGACCACTGAGTGCATTTCTCTCCCTAGAGTGCTCTCTCTGGCTTTGTCTCTTTCTCTCTTTCTCTCTCACACACACACACACACAATAATGTTAATAATAGAGATCTCCTCACCTCTGCCTCCTAGATATACTAGTGCAAATGCTACAATGTGCATTCCAAGACTCTGCAAAATACTCCATTTAAACATTACAGACTACCTCACAACACATGCTAGATTTTTTTTTTTTTTTTTGTGGTGCAAAATTATTATAATTATAATTATTTATAACAGCCATTACTTTTTCCATAAATAAAATACAGCACTTTAAGACTGTTATTGACCAGTCCAGTATTAGTTTCTTATAAATTAAACTACATATTACAAAAATTAAATGTCTAAAAATGTGTGCTGTGCAATAATTAATCGCAATTAATAGCATCCAAAATTAAACGTTTTTATGTACATAATATATGTGTGTGTACTGTGTATATTTATTATATATATGTATATATATATATACACACATTCATGTATTTATGAAAAATATGTTATGTTTTTGTGTTAAATATATTTATATACAGGGCACTAAACCGTTTCAACGATCGAAAACAAAAAACGGAAACGAACTGTATTTTGACAGGAACAGGACCAGAAACAGAAACGAGAGGAATGCAGGAACAGAAACGTTAAAATTTTGATTCTGCTCGGAGTGAACCAATTGGAATATACACAGTACATACACATATATTATATAAACAAAAATGCTTCTCCTTATTTTTGCAATGATTAACATACAACACTTTCATCTTGCAGAATAATGTTAACTCTAAAATAGCACATGCTAAATGTTTTCAAACAATAACATGACAAATTTATCCACCACATGATCAATAAAACACTTCTATCACACTTAGAAATGTTTTTTTTTTCCTTCTTAAAAAACATTAAAACATCACAGTGTATTATCATCAAACTGCTATTATTAAAAAAATATTAATGTTTACCTCAACCTTCAAAGACTCCCAAAGACATACAAAGCACTTTGAAAGGACGGAACGTTTTTGTTACTGATCACTTTTGCTCTTTTCTTTTGGTTTGATAAATGCGCTTTGCTGGACTGCAATTAAACTCCCCGTCTAACTTTCTAGATGGCAGCCAATTTAAAACCTGTATAACAACCTCTGAGATTTGACCCTGTCAAGACACATGTATGCAATAATTCATAATCTGTGCAATAACCTCTATGATTCTGACCTCTTCATGAATTAAAATGAGACTGATGTTTTGGGGAATTCACTGAGATACTTGAATCAAAAAGGCTAGAAGAAAGAAAAAATAGATAATACTCATTAAACTTGGCTCAGTCGCTCTTTGTTTTCTGGGCTGCCTGATTCATTAACATTGAGAACATCTATTTTTATCACAACAGTGTAGATGGTTTTTATCTCCCCTGAAGTCTAATATTTGATGTAGCCATGGATACCGATGTAAAAGCAATGTGTAAACACTAATGAGAAATAATTATGACAGAATGATTAGAACTCAGCAGTTCTCATTACTTCAAGGCCCATAAACAATTGTACAACCGCTTTATGAGCCATCTGTTGTGATTGTTTGGTATCTATGGGTGGGTTTAATTTTGTATTGATGATTTCATTGGGTTCTGGTACTGTCACAGTTGGCAAAATAACAGGTCTGATCTCACTCAGGGGAGAAGAGAACACATTCAACATCAGCAGATACTGTAGATGTCTCAGACAGAAAAACTTACACCATGTTTAGTTATGTCCACATGTATGAGGTCTCTGTTCCCTAATGGGTGCACAGCAACAAAATACATACTTTCCATATCATACACATCCAGCCAAATGCTAAAGGAAATGCCTAAAATACTTCATGCTTACAATCAAAGAAATATGGGTTGCATTGAATCTATTAATTTGGAAGAGCTTGTGTTTGTCTGAGCCATGTGTACCTGTTCCTGACACGAAGAGCTGCGACAAAGATTGAGCCCTGCTTGCAACGTGTTCTAATCCAATTTAATCAACAATTTACTGATTAGGGCTAAACAATATTGAAAAATAAAAAAATATATATATTTGGAAAGAAAGAATCATTCTAGATTTTGTTGGGGAGTGCATCTGCAATATATATATATATATATATATATATATATATATATATATATATATATATATATACACACAGTATATATATACTAATAAAAAAACATGAATTTTCGTGTAAATCTCACAAGCTCGGATTTACCACGAACTAACATGGTGGCGCTCATCACCCATTATAGATCAACTAACACGGTCATTATAAATAGTGTTTAAGCTACCAAATACATTTACTTGCACATATTTGAAAACGTATGTACGTATGAGTTGACAAATGACGACGTTAATAATTGTATTAATTTCAACAAATTTACTGTCAAAACAGACACTGCGTATCTATAGTCTTTGGCTACATCCACTGTATCGCACACATTTTTTACTGACACGCCCCCAACTCAGAAATTGAGCATAAAGAAAATTCAGTTTCCCACTTGTAAAATGAGTTTGTTGTAGAGTTAATATGCATTCAACTCATAAATACTATCTATCCGTCATGACTTGAACGCACCATTAATGTTGCCTAAAAAACTCACAAACTTTGCATTGATTGAACGACAATATAAAATCCACAAACTGCAGCAAACACTGCTCACAATAGCATGAAATAGCATGACATGAAAGCCAATCAGCTATTTCCGCCCGGTGGATGGTTATGTGAAGAAGAAAACACTGGCTGTTACTGTCCGGTTCACTGTAACTGATAAGGCCTTCGTGGTCCAGCCATCCCTCTGGCATTCACGGGAGCCAGAATCTAATTATTTTCTCTGCATGGTCCAATGAGCCTTAAAGGTTAATTATTGTCTGTCTGCATGATACCCGACTGCCAGTGCACAATAAAAGCTGTTAGTCACTTCAGATAGCAGCTAATGTCAGACTGTGTGTATCCAAGTGTCCGACATGAGTTACCAGGTGCATTCGTGAGGAGGATTCTATATTTTTTTTTTTTGGCTTAATTTACTATGAAGACAAGCATGTTTGCTTTGTATTGCCAAAAAAAACCTAGAAACTAAAAAAAAGCTAACATTCAGCCTAGCTTTACTTTGTCAGGCACAGCAGCTCCTCTTTAGTCCCCTAAAAATACTGTCCTTCACTGGGCGATTGCAATTTCTGGCCGATTTAGAGAGCATCTGTGTTGCTGTCCGTTCCCATGCACATCATTGTTTAGTTTAGTTTGTATTTCAGAAAGAAGGCAAAAAACAGCAGTGACAGCTGGGGCCTTCACCAAATAATAACTCTCTTTCTCTCCTTTTCAATCACTAACTCTCTCTTTCAAGGAATAGTTAGCCAGTAAAGATGGAGGTCAACAGATTTGAATCCTGTTGAACTTGAGTGAGGTCTGTGCACATGCAGATATGCAAGGCATGCAGTCAGCTTTTTTTACAGTTCCTATCTATCTATCTATCTATCTATCTATCTATCTATCTATCTATCTATCTATCTATCTATCTATCTATCTATCTATCTATCCGTCCATATACAATATGCATCTATACATCTCTTTAACCATCCAACCATCTATCTGTCTATCTTTCCATCTGTCGGTCCATAGATTGATGGCTTTTTAAACTATAAGTTTCAAGTTTAAAAATGGTCTTGACACACTTTGCATTTCTAGTTAAAAATGACTCTTATATGAGTTTCTTTGAATTGCAATTCTGCAATAACTTTTTCATTAAGAGTGTGAGGGGCCCTCAACAAGATCAAGAAGACAGGACAAAGATTACTACTACATAGGCTTAACTACACGTTCTACATTCAAGTAAAAAAAGGTTCATAAAACAGCTTCATAAAAGGGTAGTTATCCATTAATTAAAATCTATTAAGGCAGGGTTAAAGTGAAGAAAGTCTAATCAGTTTAAATGAAAAAGATCAGAAGTCTATATGCATAGCTGTACATGTGTGTGTGTATGTGTATGTACCTTGGGTGAGCAGCTGCAGAGTGCGGACCTCTTCTCTGACGCGGAGCTGGAGGACCTGCTGTAGGATGTACTGTCTCTGACTCTCCTGCATGATGCCCATACGCTCCAACTTCCTGTCAGTGAGCCTCATCAGAGCTCGACCTGCACACACACAAACACACGAACATGAATCCAAGCTGGGCTGTACAAAGAAAAAAATCATTACAAATTGCACATTTATAACAAATAAAGAATAACTGTACTTGCCAATTATTCGGCGCTATTATAATTCCCTTGTGGAAAAACGGATTGAGTATTGTAATAACCTAAATTACAAGAACCTAACGAGAATATATTGTAATTAGTGAAACGAAATAGACTGGAATTTTTTCCTAAAGCTAGAAATATGATCAAGGTCAGATGAAGTTCACTGTCATTTTTAATCATCGCCTCACAAATATTCTCCTCATATCTGTGCTGATAAAAGTCATAATAGCGCCTGTCAATGCCCCAGTTAACAGCTGCCATTTGTGCACAATAAAGTTAAAAAAGCCATTGTACCATCTCACACAACGCCTTGAGGTAGCGAAGCAGAAAGGCTGCAAATGCATTTACACTGCAATGAAAATTTTTAATTTGGATGTTTTTCGTGAAAGAGATAAAACACTGTATCATTATCTACGGAAAGGATGGTATTCAGATGGAGCACAGTACAATTTTCAGTGATTATGTTGCATTATGAGTGTGGATGCTCTGCTCCTGTCACTTGTTCCCTCGCTCTCTCTTAATGGTCGTGTTTAAATCGCAGCATGTCTCTGGTGAAGAGGAAAAAAAATCCACTGAAAGCTAACCAAACAAACAATTTAGCTGACCCTTACCCACTGGAGAGCATTTCATGTGGTAATGCAAAAACCGGAAATTAAAAGGACAAAGGGGAACACAGAGAAAAATTAAGTACCACTGTTTATCAGTAAACGACAGCCTGTAAAAAGTCAGTAAAATTACAATAATTAAAAGGCAGGAAACATCTGTTAGAAAATAGCAAATAAAATAATACATGTAGTAAGCTTTATGATTAAAATAAGCAATAACTTGGAGAAGAGTAATGTGGAGAAGAAAAAAAGAAATGCACTAGATTGCATATGGTGATTTTTTTTTTTTAATATTCAAACCATTCTAACTGATACTGATCCCAAATCACTCAGCAAAACTGCCTCTCTATATAATAATAATAATAATAATAATGATGTTACATTGGTGACA
Source organism: Carassius carassius (assembly GCF_963082965.1). Classification (NCBI taxonomy): domain Eukaryota; kingdom Metazoa; phylum Chordata; class Actinopteri; order Cypriniformes; family Cyprinidae; genus Carassius; species Carassius carassius. The sequence goes on along the minus strand of NC_081762.1, from coordinate 12,540,203 downwards.
TTTAAATCAGTATAATTAGCAAGAACAATATTCAACACATTGCAAAAAGCCAAATGTTTAAATCTGCAAGGCATAAAACAAATATACATGACCAAACATCTCAACACAGTAACTGACTCCAAATTTACACTGGCCCTGGGCCATCAGGCCCTCCGTACTGTTGAGTCCTGCATTAAATACATTCTCTGAACATTTTATTTTCTGTATTCTCGGTTAAATTGAAGTGATTTGATGTTCATTTATATTTCTTGGGGAAAAAGTCAGATACTTAAGAAGAACAAGATTCTTTTAAAGTAAAAACAGATGTACATGGCCTTTTCTTTAGAATCATTTTATAGGACAGCCTACAATAAAGCAATATGAGAACAAAAAAATCCCTTTTATTGTGTCTGATCAACTCAAACGGTATCACATTTTGATGCCATCTATATTTCTAAATAGAATATTGAGGCGCCATGAGCACAGATGGGGCCTCTTTAGTCACGGAACATTAGAAGCAGAAAATTGGAGTATGTGTGAGGCGTGTAGGTTGAGGTGATCGGGGTAAGGTATTTCAGTATGTTGGTAGAGTGCCAAACTACCCCTTCATTTGGCAGCATTTGGCTGAAACGCCTCAATGAGGAACAGAAACTCGGCGTGCCTTCTCTCTGAATCACTGCCATAAGTGTTTCACTGAGAAGATGAGTCAAAGCCTGGTTAAAGAACAGAAGAGAAGAGAGTGTGAAAACAGAAAAGAAAGAAAATAAGAGCGGAATACATATACAGATGGGAAAAGAGTTACAGTACACATGCGAGTGCATGAGAAAAAAAATGGGAAAGGTGCCATTCTAAACAAATAACTGTCCAACAAAAACATTTGAGATGTTTCTTAGATGTTACTTAGCAGGAAGAACAGGTCACTGGGTAACAGCTGTCTCAGCAAGATAAGGATGCAAAAGAATTTAGTCTGGTAGAAAACAAAAAAGCATAAATTATTGTCTGCTATAGACACAAGATGCGTTGGTCATCTATTGCGCAAATAACATTAAACATAGAGCTTCACTTAAAGATGATTCAAAATATAAATATGTCCAAATATTGAGTTTTTTGAGACTATTCCCAAAAATCATATTGAAAGCTAACTAAACAAAACAATTAGCAAAATGCAAAAACGGACTATTTCTGTCAAATGTAAAAGAAGAACAAAGAAATTTATTACAACTACTGCTCAATCTGTAACTTATTTTTTTAATTTAATGTATTACTATTTATAATGAAATATTAAATAATTATAATAAAAATAATTAGAAATTAAATGTATGTTTCATGCTATAAAAATATGCAGCCTGTGTATCATGTGTCTGTTTGCCCTTGAGTGGTGAAAATGGCCTTTTCATGTTTTAATGACGTTAAAGTCTCTTGCCGATCCTTCCAGTAGGAGCTGAGCAAGGTGTTAGTGCAAACACCATCACTGCGGTTTTCTTTGTTCACGTTCCTGTGTCTACTTATCTTTGTGCAACTAACAGAGAAATGGTTTCAAAAATTTAACACCATTTTGTATTTCAGCATACTGATCAGCTGGAAATCACACTCCACCCTTGGCTTCTTCTGAATACTGTTGTGACTGTTATACAGTGCTACTACAATAACCATTTAACTAAGGCTACAATCTCAAATCAGAGCCTAAATGATGCATACACAAAAAGTAGTAGATTAAATGGTTTGCAAGCAACATTTAAAATCACAAACATATAATTATATTATAGGAGCTGCAATCCACATACAGTATGTTAGACATTAGGGCAGATAAATTCACTCTCTTTCTCCCTCCGGTTGCTGGACTGGCATACTAGTCTTCAGTCCTGATGAATGGATCAGCTTAAAGCTCTCTCTCCCTCCACTGTCACTCTAGGGACCTGTCCCTTTTACATGTGATCCAAAAGCCTGGCTAATTACTTCTCCAACAACCAGAAGGGATGACAGACAGAAGGAGAAAGAGAAGGGGCTGGGGCGGCTCTGGGGCCTATAAAGATGGAAATTAACCTCAATTTCTCTGACAAAACTCTCATGGTGAACAAGCAGGACTGTACTTGAGAAACACTGAGGCTGCTTGGACTGGTGAAGGAAACTCCTCAGGTGATACTGTAGCATACTTCACATAGTTTAACCGCAGCTGCATTCATGAGTCCCAAGAGGACCTCTCATGCTCTCATTCTTTCTATCACACATACACACACGTATAGACACACAACCTGGCAGGCTCGCTAGCCCCTCAAACTATCGCAGAGCCTGAGTGCATAGCTGCCAAGTACGTCCCTACGCAGATCCATACAGAGTACCATCCAACAGGCAAGATTATGCTGCAAAATTACCTACTTTACATGGCAGAGGACCAAATTTTAAATGAAAAATGCCAGTGAGAATTCAAAAATCTTTTTTAAAATCTGTAAATCTGATGCTGAATGGAATGTTCTGCTACATTTACTCAAAAAATGGAAGAATATATTTTTATATATTACATTATTTTCTATATTACATATATAATCAAATGGAGAAATGTCCAAAATTCAGCATTTCAGCATTTTTCAAAGTTTTTTTTTTTAATGTAGTAAAATAGTAGGCCTATTATAAAGAAACCTTTACATTGTTCTCATTAAAACTACAAAAGTCTATAAAGTAAAACATTTGGTTTGGCCCTGGTAAGTATAAACATCATCAGTGAAGTTCATGTTTGTTCAGAAGGATTGATGTAAGGTTCATATTCACCCGTTTCAATCACATGACTTTTCTGTTCAACTGCCATATAGTTATATAAAGAAATACAAGCCTAAAGTACAAGTGTAGAAGAAAAAATACAAAGTCAAGTCCTGCAACGGCTTATCTTCAGTGTTCCTAAAGTTCCTAGGACATCCCTAGGACAACTTAATAAGTCCAAATCACTTGAAGGAGATTGAACTGTTATCATTATTTGGACTGTCCTGTTGCTGAGCCCATATTGATCACTAGATAAAAGGACAATGGCATTTGGAATTTAATCAAAAGAGGGCAGATAGTAAGAGTAACAGGGATGAATAGAACATAAGGAGAGAAAGGGAGAGAAAGACATTGATGCTTAGCGATGTGCATTTGTGCTGGCAACAACCCCACACTTGATTGTGAACGTAACTTTTACTTAATGACTTCAAGGAGGAAAATCAGCATAATTTAAAAGCAGTTTAAGTGTGTAAATGTAAAATACGCTCTCGTATCCCAGCTTAATATGAAAAGACAGCCATAAGAAAGTCATCTGCAGGCACTGAGGCAATATCAAAGCATTGAACTTTTTGTTTTAGAATCCCCAGCCTGACATAGCAACAGTGGCTCAACCAACAGTTTGGGGGTGGGGCTTATGCATGTTAGACCAATAGCAGACGGGGGCAGTTTTTATCTAGAAACCTGTTTGACCACAATTTTTTGGCGATTCCATTTGGTGGCTCTAGTGCTGCAAAAATTTCGGATTTTACTCTGAAAAACTAAAACAGTCAACTGGGACAGTCAAATCAATCAACTATGTGACCACCAGAGTGGCAAACCATTATGAATGAGCAATCATAACATACCATGTCTTTCCACATGACATACGCATTTGGAAAGATCCTATAGAGAATGGGAATGCCGTCACAGTGGCAATACATTCTGGGAATTAAGGTCACGGTACAGCGGAGACTGGATAATATAGTGAATGTAGACATTTGATATTATTAATGTTTATATTATTCTACTTAAGGTCCGTTAGAGTGGTTATGGCTCACTTTACATCATTTGCCATAGCCATTTGCACGGACGTTGTGAAAAACTTTTTTCAGGGTTCGAAAGCTGGAAAAGCAGAGGTATTTTCTGCAGACATCAATAAGGGGTAAGTTATGCCATAGCCCTTATCAATGTCTGCATTAAATTCCTCTGCTTTTGATTAACGCTATGTTGATACAGTAAGTGTTAATCATTCCAACGTGATCTTAAAGGGTTAGTTTCCCCCAAAATCAAAATTATGTCATTAATAACTCACCCTCATGTCGTTCCAAACCCGTGAGACCTCCGTTCATCTTCGGAACACAGTTTAAGATATTTTAGATTTAGTCCGAGAGCTAGGGCTGGACGATTAATCGAAAAGTAATCGAAACCGAAATTTAGAACCTCTAACCGACGTAATTTTCCCATGTCGGTTATTTCCTGTTAATACTTCGCCCTTAAAAGCGTGTGTAGCCACATGATTCTACCAGTCGGTGGCATAAAAGCAAAACACGGAGGTGAACGCCCGTTCAACACATAGTGATGGCGCGCGAGCAGTGAGCCTTGAGTCTTCACTAAACTTTGTTTAGTGAAAAAAAGCGTATCATTTTCAAGTGTTATTAAGCCTTGCCACTTGCAAATGTAACCATTCAAAATACTTTAAAGCATTCAAACACAAGACGCGGAAAAGCTGAACTGAGTAGCTGGTTACTCGCGCGCTGTGCTCGGTGCGCATGCTGAGAGAGAGCCGCGTCTCACAGACAGCAACACCGATCTGAGCTCTTGTTTGTAAAGTTCTCCTCCTGCACATTAACGAACAAAAACAAATCGCACAAACAGAAAAGGATGTGTAAGAGCCCACTTCAGCACCGCGGTGTTCTGGTGTTCAGGGCTCACACAGAGAGAGGCGTTTTAAAACACTTTAACACAGAATTTGTCTGTTTTTGCTCTTGTACCGACAAATACATAAAAAATATGTTAAAATACCTGTCTTGGATTGTATTGTCAGTTATGTCTTAAGTTAAAGTAAACAGTTGAGAAAAAAATCGTATGTGTATTATATTGGATGCATTCATTGTCTCTTAAAGTGACCGCGCCTAATAGGGCTTGGGTGTCGCGCTGCATTCTGGGACGTGGCGGGCATGTTGATGAACAAATAAACAGAACGAACATACAAATTAAACACTTTCAAACAGGGCTCACTGGTACAACCTGAACCGGGGCCCCGCAAACCCCAACTATGGCCCTGTTTACAGTACAAACCTTGTAAGTGAACTATGAGGGCAAAAAAAAAAAAAAACCGAAACAAAATAATCGTTCATTAATTGTAATCGAGGTAAAGTGTTCAATTAATCAAGGTTTTTACTTTAGGCCATAATAGTCCAGCCCTACCGAGAGCTCTCAGTCCCTCCATTGAAACTGTGTGCACGGTATACTGTCCAGGTCCAGAAAAGTAATAAAAACATCTTCAAAGTAGTCCATGTGACATCAGAGGGTCAGTTAGAATTTTTTGAAGCACCAAAAAAAAAATTTTGGTCCAAAAATAGCAAAAACTACGACTTTATTCAGCATTGTCTTCTCTTCCGTGTCTGTTGTGAGATTTCAAAACACTGCAGTTTTGTGATATCCGGTGCGCGAACGAATCATTCGATGTAACCGGATCTTTTTGAACTAGTTCACCAAATCGAACTGAATCGTTTGAAACAGTTCGAGTCTCCAATACGCATTAATCCACAAATGACTTAAACCGTTAACTTTTTTAATGTGGCTGACACTCCCTCCGAGTTAAAACAAACCAATATCCCGGAGTAATTCATTTACTCAAACAGTACACTGACTGAACTGCTGTGAAGAGAGAACTTAAGATGAACACAGAGCCGAGCCAGATAACGAACGAAAGATTGACTCGTTCTCGTTGTTCAGCATTTCTAATTGTAAGAATTTTCACCTTGGTTCATTCAAGTCAAGATATTTTTTTTGCATAGCATCCACAATACACATTTCAAATCTGCTTCTAGAAAGTTCTGTTACCTCTATAATGGCTTAATTCTTTACACTAAGCAGTTTTACTAGGCAATATGACGATATATAACAATGATAAATAATCCACTGTTTGAGAACTAGCTATGTATTCTCCCCTTTAAAAAATAGCCATGGTTTTGCTACTTTAACCAAAGTGTTTTAGCAGTTAGCTTATATCAGTACCACTGTGTAGTGAAGGAGACTAAATAATGAATATTTGCAGCCTTTCAGACAAACCACAGTGTGATTTTTTTTTTTGAAAAAAAAACTTATGAGACTTACATATTAGTCCGTTTTATTATAAGAGTATTTAAGTATTTAAAATTAATAGTAATCGGTCTGGTTTTTCTGTGGTGATTTGCGTGCGTTTACACTGTGTGCTCCTGAGTGTTACCTAAAACATGGCATAATCCAGCACGGAGTAATGTGGATTCCCATTCTCTACAGCAGAATTTGATGCTGTGCCGCGGGCCTCCATTTCACCAGAATGTAAAACTGCAGCATTATCAAGATGCTCATTAAACTCCATCCAGAAAAACATCAGTTGTGAGAGTCATCCGCTATATACAGTGGCATGCAAACCGCTCACCTCTACATCCATCAGAACACGATGGATAAAATGCTTGAAAAAGCAAGTAATCGCAGCCAAAATATTAATTGTTAATGTAGCCATCAATAGAATAACACTGTACACCCCCATCCCCCACCCATCAGAATACTTAGAAACACAAAAATTGCAGTAGTTTCATTCAGGCCACATCATGTTCTTATCCTCCAACATCACCACAATTCAATCTGATCTTTCCTCTCCGTCCTTCTCCCCAGAATACTGAAAAATTGATCTGATGGCTCTGAATTGCATCCCTGCAGAACACTGCAATTTCAGACGCTCATACCTCATCATCCTGCTCGCGGAAATCACCGCCGTGCTACCGAAGGCTGAAACTGTGCTGTTCTGCAAAGACATCGTGCTGAATCCCAAATATACACGACTGCTCCTTTGAAGTCAGAAGTCTAGAGTTGAATTACATTGGGATTAAGCAGATTATTTGGATATAATTGGACAATTCCTTCCCTAACTTTAATGAACCTTTTATCGTAACAGCAAAAAATATAATATGAATGGTTAAGATCCATTGGTATCAAATTAGCGACACAAAGTCCAGGTTTAATGCCAATTCCAACAAATGAAAGAGACCATGTATTTTTGATTCAGTCCCAGATAATCAGAGTACTGGGTATTTCAGTCCAACGAGATCATTCAGAAAACCTTCAGCCTATGCTACTTTTCACCAGCTATCTCAACCTCATCACATCTCTGATAGTCATTGAACAGCACACTGAAAAAAATGGAAAGTACCATGTAAAATCCAGCAAAGAATGCATATAACTTGTAAAACTGTAGTCACTACTGTGCAGACGTCATTACATGCAGTTTACAGACAGGATTGTGTTTATAGAGGGTGTGACATTAGGTCGATGTCTAGTTTGGGTCCTTTGATTCAGCCCAGAGTGGAAGCTGGGAATGTTTTCGAGAAAACATCATTGCAGCTATTTATGTGTTAGCCCTGAATATGTGTTTAACTCTAAAGCAATCGTGTTGAATCTTTTAAGATCTATTAATGTCTTAAGAGGCATTTCAGAAAACATCCGATTTTCTATGTCCATTTTACAACATATAATTTTCATGTTAAATATGAAACTCAAATAAATATAAATTCACTGTGAACAGAAAGATCAAACTGGGACTGCATGACAAATGCAGTCTATATGGTCCATAAAAAAGCTCATATACTTTGCCAAGACCACCAGTGTGCTGCCTGATGGGAGTCTCTTTTACATGAGTTGTTTATAACTCTTATTAAAGTCAAATAAATAAACCCAATGTCTCACCACACCCAGTATTCTCTGGACTGATCTGACCAGCAAAGAGCCAGAACGCCTGCACAGACATTGACTGTCCAGTGCATTTGGAAGCACGAGAAGAGCCAGTTTACTAGAAACATCCCAACTGGATTCATTTATCCTCCTGCAGCAGAAGATATGTCAAACTTTACTTTCTTTCCTGTAAAACCACAGAGAATGATCCAATGATCATGAAACAGGATGATTTAGGACTACAGTATGATTTGATGATGCTGCCAATAACCACACCAGACCGAACAGTGGCATTTTTCATAATTGCTGTGAAACATGCTTAAAAAATGAACACTTAAACACATAAAACACATCTGACAATCATTCTTATGCTAGACCTTGCGTACATAAATAAATAAATAAAAAACACTGGCAAAACGCTCACAACAGTTCTTGAATGATTATTTCATTTTAATGTCTAATTAGTCACTATCTGTCTAATAACAGCTGGTTATTTAACAGCATTAATTGTGGTATTATATAGTGTTGTATTTTCATAACCCTACTGTGCTGTGGCCCATGGGATTGACGTCTATTTGAAATCCAGCCCAGATTTTCATTGTATCTGACAGAGCAGCTCTGGTTCAGTCATTCTCTCTTATCTTCTTGGCTGTATATTACACAAAATGAGTGCACCTTCTCCCCTGATTACACCTACGCTATCAAAAATATGTGCTTAACTCATTTACCAAAGCACTCGCTGCCTCTGTCTTTGTAATTACTGCAGATTAGGGACTAATATCTAATTATGGCTTAATATGCTTTAATGCATTTTTAATGACAGCTCGGTGTTCCAGTCAAACTCTCAGAGCGATTTGGGAGATGTGTCGAAGTGGTGAGGGAGAATCTCAACAGTCGTATTTTGGCGATGCAAAGGTTTATCTTACTACGCTCTGGTTCAAACGGAAACAAACCGACACTTAATAGTAAGTCATTAGGTAACTTAATAGTTAGTAATTTCATGCTCTCTCAAAGCTGTATTTGAGGCTGCTTGGTTTGATGTAAAGCTGAATAAAAGCGTTGGCGAAATCTTCAAAAATCCTGTGAATTTCAGAATGAATGGACTCTAAAATGTGATCTGATGAAGACATAATGATTAATCAATACCAGTTTCAGAGGCTTCACTTTATAACTCCACATCCCTTGAAGCTCTGATGGATGCATTATTTTTTTACCTTTTGAAACAATAAAAGAATTAAATATGAATTAAAAAATACCTAAATGGCATGCAGGTTCTCAGACATATGGCCAAATGATAAGATAAAATAAGATTGTTGTTAAGAAGAAATAAATGTTTATCACATAATATAGTCCAATATTAGAGATGTATAGAATTCAACTGATGTGCAAATGATCAAATGATCTGCATCTCATTCATTCAGATTTGTTTAAAATGTTTAAGATGCAGAAACACACAGTGGTATGGAAAAAAACACAAAAGAAAGCATCTGTTTAATATGCTTTTGCACAAGCAAGTTAGTTTTTAACATTGTATTTTTGTGATTTGGCACTGATCCATCTCTGTTTACTCTAATGAAATGTGTTATGCTATGCATGGTATGACCAGAGATGGATGCAAATTGTATTGTGTCTCTAATTGGTAAGGCCTGATGTTTATGAACTTATTCCAGTTAATTAATACTGGATCATCAAATCGAGCAGTTTGCATATTTTCTGCATGAATTTAGTCTAATAGGATCACGCATCACCCTAATGCAAATCACATTCACAATTCTTCCAGTCAAACTAGAACAATCCAGAATGGACATAACACTGCTTTAGTTAGCATTACTCATGACAGTTGAGATCAGTTGGCCAAATCATGATAAATCACCACAAAAGCTTTTCATCAAGAGACCTTGGAAACTGAACATTTACAGGACGACTGCTCTTGATTAAAGGACCTCAGTTCATCAGCACTGTGCGATTACGCTACTGCAAAGAAAGCCATGATTATAAACAAAGCAGAGCAAATCACTCCATGATCTATTTGACCGCAAAGTTTGATTTTGGTATACTTCATCTCCCACTTTAATAAGAAGGACATCTTGGGAATAAAATACCATTGACCCTGATTTCCAACTACAAATTTTAACATTTGTATTTTATCAAATCAAAGTTGGCAATTTTAGAGTTATATATATAAAAATGTAATAAACTGTACATTATAATTAGATAAAGCTTTTTAAATAAGTACAAAAAATTCAATAAAATGCAATAATACAAATTCACTAATATAATATAATATAATATAATATAATATAATATAATATAATATAATATAATATAATATAATATAATATAATACACCTACAAAAGTTATAGTAGTACAGTATACACCTACAAAATGTTAACATATTTGATTTTGATGCTATGCCTGCACCATGAAAGCAATTCATCTCTATAATGCTTCTTGAAGTAGGAACACATTAAAGCACAATACAACATGAAAAACCGTGGTACATTCATCCATCACTACAAGTTAGCTTACAACATTAAAATGACACAAGCATACATAAATTCCCCCGACATGCCTCCTCAACTACACAGGAACCCCTGCTGAGCTAATAAACATCAGAATGCAATCATCTAGGCTGAGCCGGCAGCAATTAATGGCAGTGCCATTATGAATGTCTTAATGTTAGTGGAATGCGTGCGTAAGCGTTGGACTGTGGGTATTTGACCTTGGACAAGATCACTGTAAGACTGACAGGGGGCCTGTGTTTACCTGTGATGTCGTGCTGCTTGAAGGAGTCACTGTAGACTTGGTGTTGATTGGGACAGTGTTTCTTCAGCCATTTACACACGTCCTGCTGGCTCCACAGGGCCACGGGTTTGGACAGCTTCACAGTTCCCGGCTGGGCAAGGGAAAAAGAGAACAATGTAATTGTCTTCCGAAACCTTACATAAGTTGTTATTCACAGAAAATATTCATTTTTTCATCATGGTTTGTGCTATATGCAATACCTAAATTATGAATGAATCTGATCTTTTCAATAAATTGATTGAAGCAATTCACAAAACAAGTCAGAGAGATTCATTTATTGTCAGTGTTGGGGGTAACGAGTTACAAAGTAATGGATTACAGTAACGATATTACTTTTTTGGGTAACGAAGTAAATACTACTATATGCTGCATAGTTTGTGTTTGTTGTTCGTAATCAGATTGAAAATATATTTCTCAGAAGAAGAAAAAAGAAATAATTTAAATTTAAAAGAAAATCTAAATGAATGTTTTAAGCCTTCATTTGATAACCAGAAAAATGTAAATACACAAGAGAATTTCAGAGGGGAAAAAAACATTTCATAAGGCTATTTTAAGAAAATTTAATAAATTAAGGTTTGTTTTTATGCATTTAAATAATTACACATGCTAAAACAAATAAAGCATATGGTGAAGAAAAAATAAAACATTTCATAGAGCCCTAAACATGTAATTTTTGTTAAACTTTTAATAAATTGCTGTGAAAATGTATAAGTGTTCTAAATTAAATTAATTAGACATGCTTTTTGATGAATACAATTAAATGTAACCATTAAAAAGGAGTTGAGAAAAAATAAAACGGATTTTATAGGGCCCTAAAAAAGTAAAGTAATAAGTAGTGAAGTCACTTTTCAAATGCAGTAACTAGTAAAGTAATTTCATTACAATTTACAGAAGTAATTAGTAGCTAGTAACTAATTACATTTATTTAAGTAACTACCCCAACACTGTTTATTGTACAAATGATCTGGTTCTTAAGTTCAACTTACTGATCATCGGTGAATAAACTTCACTGGATACTCACATAAACTAGTCACATAACTTCATTAAATGTGGAAAAATATGGACCACTTTTATTTGTGACCTTTTTAAAGCTTAAATGCTTCAGTTCCCATTCACTGTAATTGCATTAAAAATAGCAACTGACACATTCTTAAATGTATTCCACAGAAGTCATACGAGTTAGGAAGAATGCGAGGGGTGAATAAATAATAACAAAATGTCATTTTTGGGTGAACTATCCATTTAATGACTGACTCCTGTTTGAATGCCAATAATTGCCATTTGAGTATGGTGTGAGCTGAATTCAGAGCGTCTGGAAAAAGGGCCATTGTGACAGCGCTGTTGAGAGCTGAAGTGTACGCTACCTTTAGGAAGCAGGCTAATTCAGCAGCGACAGAGCTCAGGCAAACAAACAGACGCTGATTCAGTAGAAACAACCTCCAGTGGGGCGAGAATCACAGCCCAACTAAATACAGCACCGAGCTAATTAACCCAAGATATCTGCCACTGAGCTGTAAGGGCAGGCCCGCGGAGCCGTGATCACTGACAGAGTATTACAAAAGGATTGATGAGGTTTAATATAAAGACACATTACACTGCATCGAAAGAGCAGTGCGAGTGGAGATACCATCGTGAGCTCCGATCACGGAAGACTTTAAGAAGTTGTGAGGACAGAGTCACCAGTTCTGAAGTTCCTGGAGGTATGAGACAAGTGGGAATGGCTTTGTAGGTGGATTCCCAGCCAATTAAATGAAGACGAGTGACAGATGAGATATTGAGGGGAGGAATATCGCAGTGAGCTTTTAAATTATAACACACACACACACACACGCACGCACGCAAACACAATCTCACAGTCATTCTGTCCTTGGTATAATTAGACATTCAAGAATTTTCATGTTACTATAGCAACAAAGCATGATGACTTGAAGATATGAATGCATAACAGCACTAAAATAATCATCTACAACAACAGGAGTTAGAATTAATATTGGAAGCATTGTAGGCTTATGATTTGAAGGGTTGGTCGATATAAACAAAATGTGTTTTTAAAGATGAAAGAGAAAAATATATGGCTTCAATGAAAATGACAATATACATTTGTATTAATGCATTTTATTGTTTGATGTATGGCGATTTGATTAACTTGTCTATTTCTCAAATATATGGCTCAAATGTTTATATATGATTGGCAGTAAATTTAACTGAAATTTAATAAGTCAGATGGACAGCCTAAATCAGAGCAACAATGCAGACTGTGCAGAGCAATGCAGAGCAACGGTGCATTGGAGCGCCATCTCGTGGTGAATGGTTTAACTATCAAAAATATTTGTGATGTCAGTGAGTTTAATGTATGCAGTGAGAAAATATGCTAGCTTTTGTTTAAAGAAGCCAATGCAAATTTTTACTCTGCATCACTTATTAAATGATAATAACAGAAACTGTAAAAAAGGGGCATTAGCTATAATTCATTCCAAACTCAAATGAAAAAATGTCAGCTTTACCATCATAGGAATACAATCACATTTTAAAATATATTTTAAAAGAAAACATTTGAAATTGCAAGAATATATCACAACATTACACGATATTGCTCAACTGTAGTTTTGAGCAAATAAATGCAGTCTGGGTGAGCATAAAATATTTTTCTTTTAAATATCTTACAAGACCCCAAACTTTAAAGCGGTAGCATAATTATAGAAGTCATTAGCGTTTGAGATCATGGTAATAGTCTTGAATCTCTTCTCACCCTGGAGAGCTCAGATTCTGAGACAGAGCGCTTAGGTGGAGATCGTCGCTGGAAACCAGGACTCTGGTCCTGAAAGCCTGGGCTGTCATCATCCAGTCCATGATCAACAGACACTTCCTCCAGGTGTGAGGTCACATCCTCTACACACACCTGATGGTCAATCCCATTCTGGGTCAGATTGCAGTGAACAGCTGTGGAAAACAACAAGTCCAGGACTGGTTAGTGACCAATAATGGCCATAAGGTGGAGCCATTGTGTGCAGATGTGAACAAACTGTAGCTGTGACTGATGACTCACATGACTCTCTTTCCAGAACTACATAGCAAAAAGACATGAAACGACTTACCAGTGAAGGTTTAACACATAATATTATGAATAAGTTATTGACAGTAATTCCGTTTTACATCTTGCAAAATGTATCTTTAGAGCTGAAGTGTGCTCAAGCTTAAGTCTCCCTGCCTGGGCAATGACAAATGGAGGTAGTGTTCAGAAAATGTTGCTTTAAAGAGCACCTCCTTTAAAATTATTATTATTATTTTGTAATATGTAATAATAAAATAAGATTTGCAATACCAAAACTGACATTCTGCCGGGTCTCTGAAGAATACAATAGCATTAATTCCAGCATTTAAGGCATGCTATTTAATAAATACGTTTCACATTGTCCTCTAGATGGCATGAGATGACATAATGATACATCTTCCGAGGTCTGATAGACACTACATCATTTCTATAATGCTGGCTGATTGAAATCAGAGGTCTCACTCACTTTTTAGGACAATCCATAATGTTAATGGACACGGAATATCTTGTAACTTTTATATATATAAAAAAAAATACAAATAAAACAGGGCTTTTATATTTCTCAGTGAGAACATAATCATTTGGTTAATGCTTACAGACCATTTTGTGATTATTTTAGGTACAAAAATGTTAATAAAAAAAGAAGGAAAGAAAACTCAGTCTTAAAAGCTTTTGCTTACAGAGCACATTTCTGTCTGTCGCTGTGACAAACTGCAGAGCGTTAAAGAGAAAAACACTTGAACAAATCCGTCTGTCATGTTATCTGAAGTGAATTGAGGCCAAGCAGATGAGAGCCAGACGAAGCTTGTTCTGGCAGAAATTACACAAAGCTGAAGACTGAATTAAAAGCCCAAAATAAAACTGAGTGCTGCCTCATAGCTGAAACATAGGGTGGTTAATGACTATCCACAGATCTCCAAGACAGCCATATGTGATTACACTCGGAGTACATGTGACTAAAAAAATCATCACTGAAGCATCATAAATGCCAACTGTTTAATAGTTAATAATTCAATAATTTCCATCCCATCTGTTTGCAAACAATAAACAAGCATCTTAAAATAGAGCATTTAACAAACACAGGGGGAAATTAGTTAATACAAGGGACAGGTCAACCAAAAACTTACATTCTGTCATTGTTTGTGTCTTTTTAAAACATGAATTAATCTTTTCTTCTGCGAAACACAAAAGGAGATGTTCAGCAGAATGTCCATGCTGCTCCTTTCCATACATTCAAAGTAAACGGTTCATTCTACATTCAGTCTAATCCTGTGAGCCTACTTTATGTAGCTTTCAGTGCTAACAAGCTCTCAGTGCCAAAACCAGCCTGTGGCATTGCGTAACGGGTCATCAAATAAATCTAAGCCATGATGACATCTGCTGAACACCATTTAGTGAGAGAATGACTGATAACTTGAGCAGAACAAATTGCTCTGCTATTATTTACTGAGCCCCTGTTGCTGTGAATGCTGGGAATATTCATCCTGTGTGATGTGTCAGTTCCAAAACAGACAGAGCCAGAGCATCTATAAGAAAAGAAGCAGCCTTGAAACAAAAGCAACTTAGCATGCAAAGCACGAAGCACTTCCTTCTCTCAGATTCCCTCCCTTTCTCTTTTCTCCATGCTTCGCTCTCCATCTTTCTTAGGTTCCACAAAATTGAAACCATTCGGTCAGGTTGTTTAATGGCCAGGCACTCCACAGGATATATAAATCATACATTTAATTCAATTCAATTTTCACTTTATTTTTGGAATTTATTCCAAAAATTGACTTGCATCCCATAGCGTTTACTAACATTAATTCACATCAATACACATTACAACATACAACACACACACACACACAAAATCCATTCATCTCAAAGACAGAGCATTGCCCTTGATTTGTGTGTTTGGAGGGGTGTACATGTGGCAGAGGGTGATGTTGGGTCTTGAGGTGGGTAGGATGCTTTTTCTGCCTTAGCCTCTAAATATAGATCAGAACGTTCTTCCTCTCTTCTGTACGACATGCGCACTGAGAGAAGAATGAAGCGAGAGATGCTTCATGCTTTAATCCAGCCCTGCTTTCCTACCCCTCATTTAAAGCACTAGTTCACCCCAAAATTTTAATGATGTTAATATGTACCATCATTAGAATAAATTACATTTTAAAATTAAGGATGTCCCGATTAGGTTTTTGTGCCCCCCATCCGATCCGAGTCACTGAATATATCTGTCGATACAAAGATACTGTCATACTGTCTCTCTCTATGTATATGTATGCACACACTGTATAAAGACATTGTTAGATGTAAACATGTGGTAGACATTTTACACAGACGGTGTGGACACAATTATAAATATGGGACTACTGATATAAATTTGTTGTATTTTTTTATGCACAATAAGCAGAATAATTGTGGAGATATGGTAAGAAAGTATGAAGCTCGCTAATGCCATCATGCCAGTCTGTCAGTCAAATCTGAAGAACGTCATAACCAGAAGCAATTCATATAATGACATCTCAACACTGTCCATCGGAAGATAAAAGTAAATGATAAATGAGTGATCAAGTGTGCATTAAATATGTTAAACATGGATGCTTGAATAGACTTCACTGGTTGTTGTGCGTTATGCACGTACAGTCGTGGCCAAAAGTTTTGAGAATTACATAAATATTGGAAATTGGAAAAGTTGCTGCTTAAGTTTTTATAATAGCAATTTGCATATACTCCAGAATGTTATGAAGAGTGATCAGATGAATTGCATAGTCCTTCTTTGCCATGAAAATGAACTTAATCCCAAAAAAACCTTTCCACTGCATTTCATTGCTGTCATTAAAGGACCTGCTGAGATCATTTCAGTAATCGTCTTGTTAACTCAGGTGAGAATGTTGACGAGCACAAGGCTGGAGATCATTATGTCAGGCTGATTGGGTTAGAATGGCAGACTTGACATGTTAAAAGGAGGGTGATGCTTGAAATCATTGTTCTTCCATTGTTAACCATGGTGACCGGGAAAGAAATGCGTGCAGCCATCATTGCGTTGCATAAAAATGGCTTCACATGCAAGGATATTGTGCCTACTAAGATTGCACCTAAATCAACAATTTATAGGATCATCAAGAACTTCAAGGAAAGAGGTTCAATTCTTGTAAAGAAGGATTCAGGGCGTCCAAGAAAGTCCAGCAAGCGCCAGGATCGTCTCCTAAAGAGGATTCAGCTGCGGGATCGGAGTGCCACCAGTGCAGAGCTTGCTCAGGAATGGCAGCAGGCAGGTGTGAGCGCATCTGCACGCACAGTGAGGCCAAGACTTTTGGAAGATGGCCTGGTGTCAAGAAGGGCAGCAAAGAAGCCACTTCTCTCCAAAAAAAACATCAGGGACAGATTGATCTTCTGCAGAAAGTATAGTGAATGGACTGCTGAGGACTGGGACAAAGTCATATTCTCCGATGTAGCCCCTTTCCGATTGTTTGGGGAATCTGGAAAAAGGCTTGTCCGGAGAAGAAAAGGTGAGCGCTACCATCAGTCCTGTGTCATGCCAACAGTAAAGCATCCTGACACCATTCATGTGTGGGGTTGCTTCTCATCCAAGGGAGTGGGCTCACTCACAATTCTGCCCAAAAACACAGCCGTGAATAAAGAATGGTATCAAAACACCCTCCAACAGCAACTTCTAACAATCCAACAACAGTTTGGTGAAGAACAATGCATTTTCCAGCACGATGGAGCACCGTGCCATAAGGCAAAAGTGATAACTAAGTGGCTCGGGGACCAGAATGTTGAAATTTTGGGTCCATGGCCTGGAAACTCCCCAGATCTTAATCCCATTGAGAACTTGTGGTCAATCCTCAAGAGGCGGGTGGACAAACAAAAACCCACTAATTCTGACAAACTCCAAGAAGTGATTATGAAAGAATGGATTGCTATCAGTCAGGATTTGGCCCAGAAGTTGATTGAGAGCATAACCAGTCGAATTGCAGAGGTCCTGAAAAAGAAGGGCCAACACTGCAAATACTGACTCTTTTCATAAATGTCATGTAATTGTCGATAAAAACCTTTGAAACGTATTAAGTGCTTGTAATTATATTTCAGTACATCACAGAAACAACTGAAACAAAGATCTAAAAGCAGTTTAGCAGCAAACTTTTTGAAAAACTAATATTTATGTAATTCTCAAAACTTTTGGCCACGACTGTACATTTCAACAAATTAATTTGCTTTTAATGGCGGTTGTTAAACACACTTAAAGGTGCATACTGAATCCAACTGCACAACACCATCATGAGAATCAGACTTGAGATCAGCTTGGGACATCCCTATATAAAATATTTAAACAGAAACAGTTATTTTAAATTAACATAAATTTGTAATATACTATGTATTATTATATTTTCTGTATTTTGATCAAATAATTGCCCCTCTGTGAGCATTAGAAACTTTATAAAAATACAAAATAAAAAGCTTACCAAACCCAAAGAATTTTGAATGGTAGTGAATCTTTAAGTCATACAATAGATTTATTTGACAAACAGCCTAAAGTTATAGTTTTTTTTTTTTATCAGAAATTCCCTTTGTTGTAGCCTTCAAATCTAAAATGGCACCTTACGAAGCATAACAAGAATTTGGATGTAAGTTACATTATCAAACATAACTGGTTTTTGCATTTCAAACATGATGCCTCATGTCATATTTACAATACATTTCCATTAATGCATTGCAGTCCAGTACAATGCAGTCTATTTGCATACATTCCTTTCCATAGAAATCAAATGTACATCAAAGAAATATTTAACAGTAATGTTTGATGGAAAATAGGGTAACAAATTACAGTGTTCTTCACACAAATATACAGAAGATGAATGTTACACAAGTTTGCAAGGACTGCATGTTTTTGACAATATTAAAGGGGTGGTTCGGGATTTTTGACATCGGACCTCATTTTTAGGTCAGCCTGGTTGTTATTCATCAGTGGAGACATTTTTTTTTTTTAAATTATCCAGTCCTTATATTTGGATAGTTGGCCGATGCTAGGCTAGCGCGAGTCAATGGGTATATGTTAGCCAGCCATTAAAAACCGTTTTACCCACTCCACAGTGCACCAAACGATAACACTAGACTATCGATGCAAATGTCTGTTGAGAGAATAATGTTAGAAATCAAACTTACCTTTCATCTCAATGATCCTAAAGGAACTAGTTTCTCAGCTGCTGCGGAATTTTACTTTTCTCCGGCTCTACTTTGCTCTGCTTATGTGATGTTAGTGATAATCAGTGTGCCAGCGGCAGGTAAATACACTTGCGTCATGTGTGGACCGGCTCACTCGGTTGCCTAGGTAATCAATATCACTCCGCTGCTGCTGTCGACAAGGCTTATGATTACAGGGAACAAATTATAACTAATGCAATGTGATGAAAGGTAAGTTTGATTTCTAACATTATTCTATCAACGGACATTTGCATCGACAGTCTAGTGTTATAATTGATTTGCGTTTGGTGCACTGTGGAGCGGGTAAAACGGTTTTTAATGGCTGGCTAACATATACCCATTGACTCGCGCTAGCCTAGCATCGGCCAACTATCCAAATATAAAGACTGGATAATTTTTTTAAAAAAAAGTCTCCACTAATGAATAACAACCAGGCTGACTTAAAAATGAGGTCCGATGTCAAAAATCCCGAACCACCCCTTTAAGAGTTGCTGAATTAAGATTATTCAAAAGAAAACAAAAGGTTGATAATGTGATTTGTGATAAAGTTAAATAACATTTTTATCAACTCTCCCTTTAAATGAGAAGGAAAGTAGTGTTGGTTTACACAGTGAAGCATTTCCTATAATGCGAAAGACCTGAAAGGATGAATGAACAGAGGATCGAATTAGCTCAATAGTGTCTGAAAAATCACAACTCACATTACCCTTAGCCTCAGCAGTATAGTGAGTATATCATCTGCAGCGCTCTAGTGTGCTTGTGATAGCTATGCAATCTGAAGTAAGGCTAGATGGCAGGTCATTCAAAAGTGGAGTGGATTGTTTGTGCACTCAGCGTGTGACCCAGAAACAAGAAGTGGAGTTGGTTGAGAATCAGCTGATTCAGAACACAAACGTACATCACTAGCTGGATGGGGTGAAGAAATAAAGCTTGGTCTACTGTGCTGTGAGGGCTGTGTGTGTCAACTGCTCTGACGCACACACACACTGATGGAGGGTGGAATCACTAACCTATTACAGCATATACATTATTTGGGGTTTGTAAGATTTAAGATTTTTTAAGAAGTCACCAAGGCTGTATTTATTTGACGAATAACGAAAGAATTCGTTACTGTGATTTATTATAATTTAAAATAACTGTATTCGATTTTAATATATTTAAATTGTACTCTATTCCTGTGAGGACAACGCTGAATTTTCAGCAGCCATTACTGATCAGAATGATCAGAAATAATTCTAACATTTCTTTTTATAATCAAAGTTGAAAACAGTTGTGCTGCACACTTAATATTGTTGCGGAAAATCTGATACTTTTTTTCAGGATAATTTAATAAATCCAAAGTTTAAAAGAATAGGATTTTTTTTAATTAACATATTTTGTAACATTATAAATGTCTTTACTGTCAATATATTGCATCCTTGCCGAATAAAAAAATAAAAAAGAGAAAAGTTGGGGAAAAAAGAACTGACCCCAACTATCCCACTGTGAAAAACTGCAAGACAATTATAAGGCAACTTAATAATACATATTCATAACAACAGAAATGTATCATGGCAAGTGGTTAGGAAGGAAAATATGACTATTACGGTTCTAGATCATTTTTTTCTTCTTCCAAACAGGGGTGTGCACAAATAGTCAAACATTTGATCTGTAATTATTATTTGAAAAATAAAAACTATTAAAAACTCAGGCTGGGAGATGGAATAAAAATGAGCTCCTAAAACTTGCTGCCATATTCTTGAAGATACGTTCTTCAAACAGTGGTACAAGAGGATGTGATACTGGTCCTTCAAGAGTCACTCAAAACTTATCTGTCCACAAAGCCTATAAAAAATTAGTCTTAATGTATTTCACAATACTTCAGCATGTTATTCTAATTAAGTGAGAGTAATTTTCTACGATTTTTTACCCAAGCAAAGTCTCTCAGAACCTTACACCTTGTCATTTCAATTCAACCTTCAATGCAACCTTCCTGGAGACTCCAGGAAGGTTGCAGTTCTCCAAAATGGTGGCGCTGGAGACTAAATGCTTTCTGATGGTTTTACACCTAATTCTAAACAATAATTCTTAATTATTTTCTTTTTTCTGACCCCGCTGTCCCAGTGAGCATTTTGCTGTCCAATGGTCATGCCTTAACTTTGCAATTCTGTATTGCATTAGTTTATAGTATTTGTAATAAGGATTTAATAATTTTTAAGAGTTAAACACCTTTTTTGGCTCATTTTATCAGCAAAGAAAAAACATGCCTAATAATTCTGCACAACGGAAGATAAGGAATTTTTCGCTTCTAGTCTCCATGGACAATTATACATGTGTATCACTTATAAGTAAGGCTGGGTATCAATTCAGATGTCTCGATTTGACTCGATTTGTTTTATTTTATTTTATTTACATTCAGTGAATATAGGCTACTGATATTTAAAAAAAAATGAACAGTAAACAATTTTACAAAAGATTAATTTATACAAAGAAATTAAGAGCCACAAGTCTGTATTTTAAACATTTTCTTTTTTTTAATAGGGTCCTTTTTTTAAACAATAATAGGGCCTTATAAAATGTTCTTAATTTTTCTGATAATCAGATGAAGGCATAAAACAATTTAATTTATCCTAATCAAATGAAAAAAATTGGCAAACAAAGTGCTGCACAACAGAGGTTTACTGTTAAAGTTTACATTATTTTTAAAGGAAGTCACATTTGTTATTTAAAGATTTATTAATATTTATTATTAGCAGTAGCGGTACTAGCATTGTTGTTACACGGAATCTTAAGACCGCTAATAGTAAATATCTTTGACAATTTCTTCACGTGAAACTAAACTTTTATTTTGACAGGTTGCCGTGAGGTACTTACAGCTTTTGTGTACATGATATGATGGTAGTTTTGTCAGATTAAACGGTAAAATGCTAATGAAGTGACTCTCAGAGCAGCTGGGGATGAAATTTGTGTATTCATATCATCATAGTCACCATCTGTCATTCATTCATTCATTGCGGAAATTATGGCGCCTTTACACGTGATGTCAAATGCTTCATTAGATTTGTAGTATTACTATAGAATTTTACCCGATCATTGCAAATCACGCATATTGCTTTGTTCTTGTCAACAGTATCTCTGCCATGATAAACACTGTATGAGTGCCAGGCTTTCTGTTGTGACATTGCACAAGGTAAATAAGAGGGTGACATCTTGTGGAGAAGACTAATGAAAAGATTCACATTAATCTTCCAAAGACTGGCCAATCTGCCAAGGGGTCCTATTATGCTTTTTCACATTTGGAATTTTAGACAGTGTGTAGTGTGTATGTTTGGGCATAAAAAAGATCTACAAACTTACAAATCTCAAAGCCCACTCCATCAAAAGGGAAATATTTAGTTTAAAAAAAATCCCTTTTCAAGAACTACTACGAATGGGTCGTTTGGACTACAGCGTTTGTTTTCCGGGTTTTGTGATATCACAAAGCGGCCCATTAGAATATTATAAAAAATTCCCGCCTACGGAAATTCGAATGGTTGGGGGGTGGGGAGGGGCGAAGTCGTGGTTAGAAGA
This sequence comes from Carassius carassius, assembly GCF_963082965.1. NCBI lineage: Eukaryota > Metazoa > Chordata > Actinopteri > Cypriniformes > Cyprinidae > Carassius > Carassius carassius. The sequence continues at coordinate 12,517,962 of NC_081762.1, read as the reverse complement.
CTTGGTTGAGTGCATCAGGCAAGACAATGACGAAAAAGTGCTGCTGTAGCCATCTAGTCTTTTTTAGTTATTACACATGCACCTGAATAATTATGTATGTTTTTATAATAAATTGCTGACAGTACAATACTGGACAATGATGTAATCTGCAGAATTTACAATTATGAGATTACAGTGATTCCCATCCAATGAGTGCAGGTGTTTTTATATCACTGTTTTCAGAAAAATGGGTGTCATTTTAATTTAATCTTGCATGTAATGTCTGTTAAAGCAGTTTTTTGAGTGGAGCGCTGCTGTGTACAGCAGTTACAGGGGAAACCTAGATCTGTACCACTCCAACAGCGACTCCTGTAATATGTCTTGCAATAACTGTGCATGCAAAGGTTCTGCGTGACCCTCCGGTTCAATATTCTCTGGGTCTTAATCCGGCTCAAATTGATATGTCATATTGACACCATTCTTAACTAAACTGACAGAGGAACTTGCTGCTTTGTTAAGGGGCGGGTAGGGCTGGGTATTGTTCAAAATCTTTCGATCCGGTGCCAATTTCGATACCTCAGTTTCAACATCAACACAAATACATTAAGACAAAACTTTTATTTTTCACCTTAATTAAAACAAATTCTGGTAACACTTCACACTCAGAATAACATTATAAATATAACTGGTTGTGCTTTTTGGATAGGGGTGCGCCATTCAGGGGCGGACTGGGACCAAAAAGTTGCCCCGGACTTTCTGGCCCACAGCAGCGCACCACATCATAACGCAAACGCCCCTGTTTTGATGTCATTTATTAATTTAATATTTAAGTAAACCGTTTGGGGATTTTAACCAATAGGGCAACTGATCCGTTGAAAAAAAAAAAAAAAAAAAAGAGCAGCAGCTTTCCATTTAGAGACATTCTTCTAGAACTCACACTTTGCATTCAGTTAGCAGATCCATACGAATTATGCATGAAATAGAAGTTTATAAACTCAAACGATAGCTTTATGTGCTTTACAGATGAACTTGAAGTCTTTATTCATTCGAGATGTTCAATAATAGATCATCTTTGGCTCGGTAATACAAGTTCATGATCCGATTAGTGAACCGATGATTATTTTGAGTCAATCTTTTAAAATAATAATTTATTTTGTTTAATGAAACCAGTGTGGAAACCAGTGTGGAAACCAGTGTTTCACAAACTGGATAGATCTGAGGTGCAGGGCTCGCAAAATCGTTAGCCCAACGTCCCGAGGCTATTGTGTTTTCCAGTCCGATGGGCTATCATGAATAGTGATGTAAAATTCCTAACTTGCTTCGGTGTTGTTCACTCGTTTGAAGGGGTGAAACGGATCGTAGCTGATCATTTGCACTTGTTTCTAAATATTGCTGATTCAAGCGGTTTAAACAATTCATGCGCATTCGGAGCTTGCGCTCACTCATTCAAAGCACGGGCTGCGAGCAGCATTTCAGACAATGTGCATACAGAGAATGAATTCATCTTTCGCGTATCGTAACTTCTGACTGAACACATACACACACAATTATATCAAAATAATTGTCTCTGCAAGTATTCTCGTAAACACAGTCGGTTATGTTTTAAGTTAGAGAAATTCGCTGTACCGGATAAATCTGTCTCTCTCTCTGTTTTTTAGACGACGTGAAAAGGGGGGCGTGTTTCAAGATAAGCAATGGAGTAGACCAAACTAAACAGGGAGGGAGGGCAAAACACTCATCCAAACAAATACTTCATTAAATTGGTGGTATTGCCGGCTTTGGTTGCAATACTCTTATCGCATATGTTACACTCAGTCAATGCAGTCTTGAGCCGGAAAGAGAATTGATTAGTTCATAGTTCGGGTCTATCGGGTTTTTGACTCGTTCCTTAATCACGTGACAGCCCCATACGCTTACCCAATGCAGTCTGAGCCGGAAAGAGAATTGATTAGTTCATAGTTCGGGTCTTTCGGGTTTTTGACTCGTTCCTTAATCATGTGACAGCCCCTAACGCTAAAACAATGCAGTATGAGCCGGAAAGAGAATTGATTAGTTCATCTCATGAGTCTTCGGGTCGAGTCATTCCTTAATCACGTGACAGACCCATACGCTAAAACCATAGACAGTAAAAGAATGCAGTATTGAGCCGGAAAGATAATTGATTAGTTCATCTTTCGGTTCTTCGGGTTGTTCGTTCTTTTGTCCCGTGATGTGACAACATTGGCTAGAGTAATTATTAAATCAGATTGTCTGTATAAACCATACTTTTGTAACATATGACACTTTATAAACATTAAAAAACATCGTGTACATACTTTTGAATTGTTGTTTATTGTTTATTTTTGTGCCAGAAAAGCTTTGTAACAAAGAGGACAACTATTCCAAAATAAATCAAAATAATAAAAAAGTAAATAATTAAAAATAAAAATAAAATTAAAAGATAATAAAGCCACAGGGTCTAATAACCTTAACAAATGAACTTTAAAAGTACAATATAAAAAAAGAAGAAAAAAAAAAGAAAAACTAAATATTGCACAACAAGCTTTGCTTTTTTTATATAATAATTTAAAATGAATACGTTTTAAAATAAATAACACTTTTGTGCCAAAATAAAAACTTTATATCAAAGAGGATAACTATTCCCCAAATAATTTTAAACCATTTAAATAAAAATAAATGAAAAATTAAGAGATACTAAAGCTACGGAGCCTTATAACAATAACAAATTACCTTTAAAATCACAACAACAACAAAAATATTGCACAACAAGCTAGTCTTTTTCTAAATAAATAAAAATAAATAAGCTTTAAAATAAATAACACACTGTGGCTATATTTTTAGGACTTGCTTTAAGGCATGTTTGCATTAAAAAAAAACAAGCTCCCTGACCTTGGATGGGCTGAGTCTGTTTCTTCTATCTGAAATAATCTGCCCAGTTTTAGAAAAAATTCTTTCAGATGGCACAGATGTGGCCACAATGCAAAGTCTTGTCTTTGTGACTTCAGAAAGGCTTTTGTATACTGGTGAACATCTCCTCCACCAGGCCAGAGGGTCTGATGTGCGGGGTAAGAGTGGCTCTGCAAGGTAGGCCTGCACCTTTATAGCATCTGATGTCTTACCCCGTAGCCTTCTGCTACCTCTTAGAAGAGGTAGCAGAAGGCCTCAAGCTTGCTACCCTCTCGTCAAAGTCTTCCCAAAACATGGCCCCTGCACTGGATCTGAAGTATCCTCCTCACTCTGAGCTGGGTTAAAACTGTTAAAGCTGAAGTTATCATAACCTTAATGTTTTAAACTAACATTAATAATTCAAATTCAAAATGTTATTTGCTTTTAATGTATATGTCATTATGTCCTTTTTTGAGCAATCTTCTTATACATATATTACACCAATATGTCAAGTCTGCCTAGGAAAAGCAATTATTATACCAGCAAACTCAAAATTGGAGTAAAAATGAACAAACTAGTCTATAAATACTTTTTATTGTAAGCTTGGATTATTATATTATTATATAGCCTAGTGTTTATTTACCAATAGACAGTCAAAAATACAAATTAATCAATATTTTATTTATAACAGGGTTTTATTTATTTATAAAATAAAAACAAACCACAGATCCTCAACAAACAGTAACAAAAACACAGTGACAGAAAATGTCAGAAATAGCGTATGGGTCTGTCACGTGATTAAGGAATGAGTCAAACTCGACCCGAGACCCGAAAGACTCATGAGATGAACTAAGCTCACACAGACACAGCCGCTTGGCAAAAACAAAAACCGTCCGCTTGGCTTTTGGAACCGAAATTTGGCACCGAAAGATAAATTATTTTTCGATACTCATAGTATCGAAGTTTTTCGTTTGATACCATAAAGACATCGAAGTTCGTTACCCAGCCCTAAGGGCGGGGCAGTATTGAAACACTGTCTAAACAGTTTGCCAATCACAACGCACTGGGACAGCTAACCAATCACATCACATTTCGATTTTCGAAATGATGAAGGCGGGCCTTCATCAAACCTGGAACTAATCGAGCCATTTGTGCCAGGATGGGGAAAAAGGTATTGTAATAATGTAAATAAGTGATTCAAAACAAAATGAATAGTATTTATTAAGATTGATGTGGTTTGGAATTGGTAAAATGTGCTTGAAAAAAAATATGTGTGTAATATTATGTGTCTAATAATTATGCATGCGGCATATGTATATGATTATTTTATATGTATACAAATAAAACCTTGAGATATAATGTAACTTTGTTGTAGAATGTTGTGTATAATCCCGAATTATAAGCTTGTTCAGAAACCGAACAAAAATAAAAATAGCGTATTTCTCATTAAACCTAACTTAAATAAATTTTTTTTTTTTTTTGAGGCCAACTATTAGAATACAATATTTTTTTTTAAATGCCCATTCCTACTTCCATGTAAATCTTGACCTATAATGTAGTATAAACATTACAGTATGTTTATTTTACACACTATACACAGTAAATAACAGAAATATTACATGTGATTATCAGTGGCATTTGCTGTGAGATGAACATACAGCATTTTTGGCCTCCTAAGATTTTAAAAAGGTCAAACTACACTGCAGGCCTATATCCACATTTTAAATGCTTTACAGGGTGTACAAGTATCTCAAGATCATGAAATAATATGACTGACTTGACTAGCGAAATTGTATCTGCCAGACAGATCTAAATATACAGGCCTTTGCAGTTGAAATCGGAGAAGATATTCAATAATGCTAACTCAGAAAACTGAAGAACAGCTTTCAAATCAGCAGGGCCACTTCAGGATCACTCAGTGGACTCTTTGTTACATGCTTGCTAAAGCTCTTATTGAGCTCTTTGAAGATGCACAGAGAAAGAGGGAAGAGAGAGCTAATTGTCCCATATGTGAGCCAAGAAAAAGCTTCCAATCTTGGCCCCCTTTCTCAATTTTAAGCCATTATCCAAGATCAAGCGATTGTCCCTGCTCTATAAAGTAGGTCACCTTAATTCTGGAATTGGATACGGATATTGGACCCTGCCCTGGAAGACAAAGCATGAATTCATTACATCTCCAAATCCCATCTGGATCTCATGGTAACGATGGTCAGTCGGGTTCAAGCCTGACCAGAAAAACAAGAGGAAGGTTTGCCCTTCATCATTTCTAAAGTGATTCAATCTGACATCTTATCAAAAGTTAAGACTGAATTTTATGACCCAAGCATTAATGTCTCCAAGGTTTTGATCTTTTACAATTCATTCGACTGATGCTGAGCAAAAAAAAAAAAAAACCTGCATACTAAGATGTATTCTACATTGTTCCAAATATATTACTAAAAAAAAGCTAGTGACCCACTTTAAATAGACACAACTTTACTCTAAAAAATATCTTCAGCACTGACCTACCAATAACTTGCTTAGCAGACAAAACAGACTGCACATTTGAAACAGTCATGGTCTTCAGAGAGATTATAAATAGCAAGTTAATATGGACGCAAAGTACTGAGACAGATATAAATATTTAATCAGAAGCAAGATTCTGAAAGCATTTCCAAATCCTTTTTTAGGGATTTGTGACTAGTTACAGACACAAGGAGTTTCTTGCATGGCGTCTGTTCACTGGGACTGTGCACTTTTCATATTTGTAAAAAATCTCTCAAGATCCACAAAAGAAAAGCTGTCATCTTATTTTGTTCTCATTTTATTTGTTCTTTATGCTACTCAAAAGAGCCTTTCTGTTATAATTATTTATGACCTCCCCACTTTCAACTGGTTGTGGCTACCCAAATCTGATACGTAGCCTCAGCAAATGTAACCAAGGAAAGGGATACATGATATCTGCTATTTCCTGCTAATGGTGACATTAGCATACAATACAAATCAAGCTCAGCAACATACAGACTCAGCACTGTATTTCTCATTTAAGACATGTCACTTCCTCTAATATGTGCTTGATTTCTTTACCCAAATTATACTGAAGCAAACATCCAGTGACTCCTTCAAAGCTGTATTGTACATTTAAGTACACAACTATGGGAAATTGCAAGCATTTTTGTGATATTTAGCTTGTTAACTTATGTGTCACAGCCTTACAAACAAATGCTCTGAAAAGTATATTTCAGCTCAGTGTGAATCATGTGATTCATTCAAGGCATCCAATGAATCTACCTGCAATCTTGACAGTAGATGACTTATTACTGACCACAACAGCTGGAATGGCATTGCTTAGCATGCAAATAAGAAGCTTATCTTGCAGAAAACTAAATGTGAGTCCAAAATAATACTAATAAATAAAGTTTATGATCTGAGGATACTGACCATTGAACTAATCTAAATGCTGAAAATGTTGAAATGTCCAAAAATTGGCAGCAGATGTATAACCATACCATAAAAATGTGACACTAAGATATTGTAAAAAAAAAAAAAAAACAAACAAAAAAAAAAATTCCTACTGATGACTTGCATTGACATCCATTCATGGTTATTGTTTGATAACAAATCTCAGTATCCAATCAATCCATCCTTTACTTGGTAACAATTCACTAAAAGAGATATTATACTAAAAATACCAGAAAAACTTTGAACATGCACACTTGTGCAAACTTAATATGCTTCATTGCTGTGAACATGACAATAGCAGCCAGCTCCTCTAGCCTCAATTCAGATGAATATTAATCAGGGCATAAATTAGACTGACTATCTTTATCCCTTCCCTTCAGCTTCAACTCTCTAAAGTAAAAATAGCTATGAGGAGTGAATAAATAGATGTGCAGAGCAATCCATATTGATCCCTCCCTGAGACTTAGGAGGAAAAAGTTTCAGTCTCTATATGTGAAGTCTATTTGAAGATCCATCAGATCGATGCTCCTTACTTGCTCACATAGCATTCATAAAAATAAATTTTTACTCCACTTCAACTATGAGAAACAAATATTTTACATTGTCAAGGTGTCAACGGTTGCACAGATAACTTACTGAGGAATGCATGAACTAAATACATGTATAGTGTTCCGTGCATTGTGGTGTGATCTTGATCAAAACAGATTATTCTGTAAAAATCAAATCATCAATGACTGACTGATGAATATGCACATATTCAAATAGAGTACGATCATTTCACATATATATTTTCATTTCAAATATACAATTTAATGACATCTGAGAGCTGCAGCTGAGGAGATTATTATCAATAAATAATAAATTTCCCTCAAACAACAAAGTTTTACGAGCTGGAAAAAGAAAAGTGCACCTATGTATCAATGGCATGGAGTTAAATCTCTCAAACTGGTGCATGTAACAATATTAATCTGTTTCCATGCTTTCTAAGCCTACAAAGTCTGAAACCTTCAGAGCAAAGTTGCTACACAAACACTCTGCTGTATTTTTCAATATCTGCAAGTCGACCAGCTTCAATATGAGTTGAGTAAACAGCTTTCAAGGCATCATTCTGTAAATCCTATTTCTCATTCGCCAAGCATGTTGAAGTTTTGTGACATCGTTACATAAATATTAAACTTCCATACCAATCATACCTTGAGAAAAGTTTCTCTCACTTGCAAACATTCTGTAACTATCAAATGCATAAAAGCCTCCTTTGGGTTATATATTTTCCTAGCCTCCAGCCAAGATACATAATTGCAATCTATACATTCTGTAAATGTAGCTTCTTCTTACATAGCATCTGAGATGCCTGGGAAAATCGGTACCCACTTGCCTTTCTCCCCTGTGACCTGCAGCATAATGATTCACTCATGATTCCCTCACCTCTAAATTTCACTAGTATTCAGTGTATTATCTGGACCGGGTCATTCTAATATGCTGATATTGCCCTAAAGAAATATTTATGATCAAAATGGTTGTGTTGCTTAATATTTTTGTGGAAACCATATTTTTCAGGTTTGTTTGACAAGTACACCGTTCCAAAGAACAGCATTTATATGAAATATATTTTGTTGCAAAAGTCTTTACGGTTTCTTTTGATAAATTTAATGCATCCCCATTAATTTCTAAAGAAAAATAAACTTATTGACACCAAACTTGAAGCTTAACTTGTAGGGCTGTGCAAAGAAATCAAATGGGATTTTCATGCGCATCTCGTCAATGAAGGCACTCCTGTGATTAGTAGTATATCTCCAGCACGTGCGTTCAGATCAGGATTGCCAGGTTTTCAAAACAAAACCTGCCAAATTACTTCTCAAAACTAGCCCAATCGCATTTTGTTCCGGGCGATAAAATAAAAATGTTTTGGCGGGGTTCCCGTGGTAAAATTAGCATTTTAGGGGCTAAACATCACATTATTTGTATTGAGGTCGCTTCGAACCGCGGACATGAAAAACAACCGCAGACTTGCCAACATTGGTTGGCCTTTACTACACAGAGCAGTAGTTCACTGAAAATCTACACAAAATCGATTTCAAAATCAGAGGCAATTCTTTGTCGATTTTGAAAGCGATTTTGTCTAGCTTGTCGGTGGACTATGGCACGGTGTAGGAAATGCTTCTCTGCCTGAACAAGTGTTGCCAAGTCCGCGGTTGTTTTTCCATGTCCGCGGGTTGAAGCGACCCCAATACCAATAACGTCATGTTTAGCCCCTAAAATGCGAATTTTACCAAGGCAACCCTGTGCATAAAAAAAAAACAAAAAAAAAAACGTGCATTTTAACCCCGGGATGCAATTTTTATCGGGGAACCTCCTGGAAATGCGATTGGGCTAGTTTTGGACTAGTTTTGAGAAGCAAGTGGGCAGGATTTGTTTTGAAAACCTGGCAACCCTGATCTGAACGCACATGCTGGAGATGTAATTATAATCACAGGACTGCCTTTATTGACGAGATGCGCATGAAAATCGCATTCGATTTTTTGCACAGCCCTAATAACTTGTGCATAAAGGTCAGGATTTCAAAACAGGTCCCCTCGCATGCTGTCAGGACAGATAAGGACCCAAGAGTGGATGAGGCTGAAAATGGTAACTTTATTAACAGAAGGAACGTCCTAACGTCCAAAAAACCCAACTAGGGAAAAAACTCAGTCTTAACTTCCAACTGCACAGCGGGCAGGTTGTGCGCTCAGCCTCTGTGAGCGCCAGGAGAGGAGGAGCAACGAATCCAAAACGGTAGGCAGGAGAATGGTCGAACAGACAAGGGGTCAAGCGAGGTGCAGACAGGGCTGAGAACGGCGGGCAGTATCAAGGTCAAAAACAGTCCAGGTCGAGAACCAGAAGGGCAGTCCGAAATCCTCTGAGGGCAAAGCACACGTTACACCAACCGGGCAGACAAACCAACGAGCGTACTGACCAGAAAGGAGGAACAGGACAGAACCGAAGCCAAACGCCAACACATCACAGAACACACTGACAAGGAGAAGTGAAAATCAAGCAGAATAAATAGGGTGAGTAATGAGATAGAAGGAACAGGTGCGTCAGACAAGCCGCAGCCTAGATTGCTGAGCGAGATCAGCTGGCGCAAGAGCGAAGGGAAGAAAAACCAGAGAAAATATATTAAAAGTCAAAGAGAGAGAAAAAATGGAAACAAAACGAATAAAAGTGTAGACAAATGAGTAGAAACGAAAATATAAAAAATAAAAAAGTAAAAAAAAAAGGAAGAAAAAAGGACAGATCATACCAGAGTCCTGACACATGCTAAAAGAAAATTAGGTAACACTTTAGTTTAAGAGATCAACTAGTTGCTTATTAGCATGCACATTATTACTATCATATTGGTTGTTTATTAGTACTTCTAGAGCACATATCAATGCCTTAATCCTACCCTTTCTCTTAACTTAACTAGCCTAACTTACTAACTATTAATAAACAGCAAATTAGAATTTTATTGATGCAAAATTCTCAGTTAAGAGATATGGGGTGTTCACACCAGACGTGACTTGTGCAAATAAATCGCTCTCTCGCGTAGTTGGACGCTTAAACATTTTGAGTTCACTCGCTTCATTCGCGCATGAAATTAGCTTCACAACAGATGAAAAATTGCATCATGGGAAGGGCTTCTGCCAGTTGAGTTCACACAGGGAATGTCGTGGCCTAATGGTTAGAGAGTCGGACTCCCAATCGAAAGGTTGTGAGTTCGAGTCCCGGGCCGGCAGGAATTGTGGGTGGGGGGAGTGCATGTACAGTTCTCTCTCCACCTTCAATACCACGACTTAGGTGCCCTTGAGCAAGGCATCGAACCCCCAACTGCTCCCCGGGCGCCGCAGCATAAATGGCTGCCCACTGGTCCGGGTGTGTGCTCACAGTGTGTGTGTGTGTGTTCACTGCTCTGTGTGTGTGCATTTCGGATGGGTTAAATGCAGAGCACAAATTCTGAGTATGGGTCACCATACTTGGCTGAATGTCACTTCACTCACACTCACTCACTCACTCACAGCATTGTGATTTCAACCACCTTTTACTCTGATAATTTTCAAAATATTACCGTTATCGTGTCATGAAATGTAGTTTTAAAAGTATTTCAGGCAAGAATGTAGTTGTTTTAAACTCAAATATGTGGTTTATTTATAAAGACAGCGCCTATATAAAAAATGTGTTTTGCAGATTTTGGAGATGATCAGCTCCGCGCGATCAGCGGGAGCTCAGTGCTCATGTTACTGTTGAGAGCAGTCTCGACTCGGCTAGTCCTTCTGACATTTGCTGCTGGCTCTGATGTCTCTTTTGTGGTTAAACATAAAATAGAATTCATCCATTGTTAACGTAGCGCAAATGTTCGCCAAAGTTCCGATTTTTCGACTTGCGTGGTTCGCCCGAAATGCTCAATTCGCACCATGTCACTTGCGCCAATCGTCTCATTCACACCGCTTCATTCACGCGAACCGCGCTGCAGGATGTCTATTCGTGTCTTTGCATTGACTTAACATGTAAATCACTCGTGGTTAATGATTCATTCGCGTCTGGTGTGAACGCACCATTAGTTAATATTGAGAGTTGGACCTTAAAATTAGTTAAAATTGAGAATTGGACCTTAAAATAAAGTGTGGCCGAAACCTCAATGTACCCACCCAAAACTGTGATCTGAGCAACCGTAAATGTAACAAAGAATATTTTTAATCTAAAAGAATCATTGCCAACTCAACTGCCCTATATAGCAGAAACTGGTTCTTGTAACACCTTGTCAATTCTTTTGATCAAAGGCAAGATCTTGCTCTCTTCAGAAGCTGTGTTCTGGAACGTACTATTTTTTGACAGTTTCTTCAGTGTTGCATATATATTAGCAATGTGTTGCACCACATCACTCTCTGAGTCTGCCTGGAGTGGGTGGGAGTCTCTCGCCTTTTTGATCTCGAGTCAGTTCATGGGCTTGAGAATGCAAATGTCTTGAAATGTCTCCTGTGACTATGTAAGTGCTCCGTCACCAGGCCATTCCAACATATATTTCTCAACTCAATTTTACACACAGGAAGCATACCCGCATTCCTCATTTTATACATGCCTAACATTTCAACATACGTAACATACATATTTCTGCCATGTTAGTGCAATGCATTTCTCACATCCAGAAATCTAGTGTTCTGCTGTTTTATAATGTCTGAACATCACTCTAAAAGCAGAAAAGTATCCACTAAGGATGAAACATTCAGCAGAGCATGAACTAAGCAGCCCTCAAGCTGAGTAATAATGCTGTGTCTTGTTCATTCAGGCTTGGTTCCAGCTTATATGTCACATCCCCGATGACCAATCATGAAGCAGATTAAAAAGTGTTTTTAAGAGCCAAAGCATTTATACAAAAACACCCAGAGCAAGATAAGGTATGAGATCCCTTGAGATGATACAGCAAGACTCTTTGAACAACCACACTACAGTACAAAGGGTTTAAAATATATAATCACTCAGAGTTTTGCAACAGATCTATAAGGAATGCCAATTTTTCAGTGTAATAAAACAGCAGGCCAGCAAATACAAGAAGTTACACTGATCAATGTACACTCCCTAAAGATCGATTATCTCAAAAGATGTGTACATTTTTGTGCACACGCCTTTAATGTAAAACATATATTCTCAGTTACTTTGTTCTCTTGACTGCATGCTGAGACAAGACATCTTCAAAATGCTGACTACAAAAGGTTTGGATATGTAATTCTAGCTTCTGGCCCTATCCAGGATACAAATTACAGTATTGGGTACAGTATGACCTGCCAATTAAGGACGGAGCCACCAAAAGGAAGTTAAAAAAGCTTTTTAGAGTGTATTTCTTTTACCCTGTCTTCATCAAACATGCAAATGTACAAAATAAAACTTCAGACAAACTCTATAATGGTTTGCCCAAGCAAGTCAAATGCTTAAAAATTATATATTATTGCATTTTGTTTTAATAATGTAAACAATGAAATTCTAACAATTAAAAATTTTTTAATTGCATGTCATTATTTAAAACTAATTGGAGGCCATCCATCACCTGCACAGATAAAGTTATTTATTATAGGTTAAATGTTATTTATAAAAGCATAGGCATTTAAAGAATTTAAGGAACATTAATGGAATTGAAATCATAACAAAAATCTAAACTGAAATTCCTACTTCAAGTTAATTTTTTCAAAGATTCAGGATTAGCTTTTTATATAATTATAGGTGGGTTATTGTTTGATCCTATTAATATTCCCAAACCCCCATTTGTTTTTCAAATTCAAATATTATAATATTTCTATAAATGTGCAAGTAAACTTTTTGTTTCATAATTGTTTTTCTTTTTACAAGTTGCTATGTTTGCCATAAAAGGCTGTGTAGCGAAAGGTTCTGCATACTGCATACAGCATACTGTACATGCAGGGCTACTGGGGCATGTTGTCACAAAGGTCAACATGTAGTGTATATCAGTGCTGTACAAAGAACCTATGCAAGAATGAAAATGCCAAATAGGTGTTTGTAGTGAGGACTTTAAATCACTTTTAAAAAAATATAATTCGACCCTTAGAAATATATACCGACGCTAAACGAGTGACAGCTAGTCGTAGTTTCCTCAACACAGCCCATCATTCCATAAATTAACTTTAATACGCATTCAATGGCAGAAAAAAAACACTAGATCATACATGTGACTGAAGTGAAGTGATGCTAATTCTTGACATTATTCATGACCTAACAAAACTGGTTTGCTTGATCTGCCAATGCGATACAGTAATAATCGATAAGTCGCAAGTTTCGAGAAATGACAGGTCATTACAGCGACACAGATGTTCTCAGAGATAACATACCTCGCATTGGGTTTTGAATCCAGAGGATTCCCCCGATAAGGTGAGGAGACTGCCCTAACATCATGGTACCAGAGCAGGTGGTCGAAACACAAACGAAACACTTGGCTCTCTGACAGAAGCGTCCAGCTCGCGCGCCTTATGAAGCTGATTAATAATAACGCGCTCGCGCCAGTCCGCTTCTCCTCAATGAAGAGCGCATCGCATCTCAATGACCTACGTGAAAGAGTAGCACAGAATACGGCTTCTAAACATTAAAATGGTTCATTCGGAGAAGGAACATGCTGTATTGTGTTCTGTTCCTCTCAATGGTGTTCCGCGGCAAGATGTGAATCAGTGGGTGGACGTGCAGATGCTGAATGATGCAGATCGTGAATCTTTACAGTACATGCATAGACTGATTTGGAGCCCACGGGCCCCGCGAGCCCATCTCCATGTCTTAGGTTTCCAGCGCAGGAGCAGGACAAAGATCTGCGGCTGATCCGCAGCCAATCATAATCTCAATCCGGCAAAGGGGAAGCTTCGTTTGTTTGTTTGCTGTTTGAAGCGTTCTTTCCAATAAACAAACATTTCCGCACAAAATATATCTCGAGACGTTTGTTAAAGTCTTACCTTGAACAGCCATGATGCTACTCCATGAGTTCTTGCATTATGGGAAGGAAGGTAAAGCTGTTGGTTGTCCAAGTAGCCTGCCCCACTCTCCCAAAGCGTCTTGCTTATTAACACTTGGGAGCAACCGCTGTCAAAGCCGAGCGTGCTGAAAAAGCTCAAAGAACCATGGGTATTGTAGTTCCACCTTAAGTTACTGGATCTGTAACCACGTTGTTAAACCGGTTTCAACTAATTATATTAGTCAGCACAGACATGTTTGTTAGTTAGTTTGTTGAAATATTAAATATATGTATTTATTTCAAATATAAATAAACATTTAGGCTAACATTTATCCAACATTGAATATAGGCTATACACGCCGTATACATTTAAAATGTTATTTTATCTATCTAGGTTTGTTAATTAATTAATTCATGTATTTATGTATTTATTTAATTGATTATTAATTGATTGATTAACTTTGACATTTACATTTATCCAAAGCAACTTTATATATATATAATAACTTAAAACTATAAATATAAGAAATTTGTGTTCTGGCAATTGTTGTGTCCGAGATTTCTAACATTCTTGAAAAACAGCCATATAAATCTTAACCTACAAACTTCCAAACTGTAAGTCAAAGATCCCTTCAAAACATGTTATCGTTCAAGGAGTCAGGACCACTTCCTGTGAAAGAGTTTGACATCGCAGGGAGGGACAGAAGCTAGTATAAAGTGGAGAAGAGACTGAAGAGGCATCATTATAGATCCAGATCAGTCTGAAGAACTCAGGCTTTCTCAGTTTCTTTTGCATGAGTGAATACAATAATGATGAGCATGAAGCCTTTACAAAACTATTGTCAAGTAAACCTACATCCCCATTACTGAGAACTGATCACATCACAACCTAATTCAGGTTATGGGAAATGTGTTAGAATATATGTCATCTACAATTACACATGGTTCACTTCAAGTCTTCGGTGTGGCAGTATGAAAGTATTTTGAACAGGTTTAGTTGAACGAAAAGAACAGAACAAAACAAACAAAAATCCTGCACATTATTGCTTAAGTCTTGTTGAACCCACTCTAATGAAAAGCCTATTTTGGGGGTACTTCTGTGGCAGGGAGATGAAAAACAATATCTGTACACAGAAATAGTGGAGAAATCCTACATTAAGAACAAGGTCATTATCCAAGTCTCAGGAAAGTAAAACACCAGTAATTTAATCTTCCAGCTGTAATTTGTGACAATTAGAGGTCGACTTTTGGCAGCTCAACAACCCTCAAGGCTCTTGTTCAACCAACCACAGACAGCAAGTGAAAGAAGAGTGTGCTTCCAGATCAATGTCATTACAGTTGGAGCCCCTTGGTAGACATCAAGGATCCTGGAACAAATGATGACCATTTTGGGTCTGACCAAGTAGCTTTTCCTGAAACTATACTTTTTATTTACATTTTATTTTATTTTCATCAGTGCACACCTAACTTTGCAAATAATTAGCAAATAGGAGAACACTGTACAAGTAAATGAAGTGTGACTACTATGCAATTTGCCTAAACTGAAACCTTCAGGTGGAGCTACAGAGCTTGGCTGTCCATCAGGTCCAAGTTTAAGATTTTATTCCACATTTTTATGTCATGATACAGCAGTTCCTGGAAAGGTTTTTTTTTATCCACATTCCTGATGATTACAATCAGCTCTAGTTTTTCTGGTTTCCAGACAAATGACAATCAAAGAATGTTTGCCATTGTTTATCAGTTTGCTTTGTGACTAAACGTGTTGTTCTGCTGCATGACTGTCTTCATGCTCTTACCGTAGGTTGAAAAATTCCATAAGCTTTCCATAAACATGCTGCCATTTGTTGCTGTAATGTGACATACTTGGAAAGAGACAGCAACTGTTTATTTATTTTCATTTTAAATCACCCTGAAAAAAATAAATAAAAATAAATAAATAAATAAATAAATAAAAATAAATAAATAAAAATCATGTGCTTCTTACAAAGTACAGGCTACTTCCAAATTTCCAAATGGTCAAAAGACAGCATTTGTGAATGAACATGTAAAGGACATATTTTATTGTTAGTTCTATACTAATCGAAACAAAGACCCATCTTGTTTTACTCAAATACTTGTATTTTATTAAAAGTACATCATGTACTAAATGCAGAGATCATTTCCAGTTTCATAACGACTGTAAATACATGGCAAGGAGGAAGTTGTAGCGTTAGTGCACTGCTCCCTCTTCTGGAGGATTTACAGTATGATAAATACCAGACTAGCAGCAGCCCTTTTTGTCTTCACTGTATATCCTTAGGGCAAAAAAATCAAATTCCTTTTTAGTAGTTTCCTATTTACAAAGCATGACTCAATGAAACTAATCTTTGTACATGTACATGCATACACATAAAAAAATCAAACATAGAAAGAGCCGAGACAGCTCAGTAAACTCAGTCTGCAAACTTACAAACTGTAAAACACACATGTAAAGTTAGAACCATAATTATTTAATAATATAATTTAACAATATACCTTTCTATATTTTATCAATAGCAGCAACATCTTTCACGTTCAGTTCAGAGTCCCCACGCTGTGTCATACTAACAGAGTAATAATGACGCCATCATCCCGGCCCTGCCACAGCATTTCCCCCTCAAAAGCCACCTTTCCATGCTTCCTGGCCCTCATAAGTATTCCCACAACTTTATCCGAGATCCGCACATATCTGTCAAACAGATCGCCAAAAGTCACTCTAGTGTAACCGTCCGGATCCGGGTCCGCCATGGTCCTTATGATGAAGCACATGTCATCAATCTCCCTGTGGATGTGTGCCTCTGCGCGTCTGGCCCTCTCCGCTGTCTTACTGCCCTCTTTGGGCCTCCCATAGCCCTCCTCACCCCGCCGCAGCCGTGTTGACATGGAGTACTCATAATCAAAGTCCTCGCTGAAGGGGTTGAGCTTCTGATTGACAGTATGCTCTGATGCCCAGTTTTGCCAGCGGCTTTTTAAGTTGCCCACAGCGCTGTATTTTTTGGACAGGGTATTTATTTTGTTGGCATCTTCAACATCCTTGTTGCCCCTAAAAGATTGCATATTATTTATAATAATGCATATTTTATTTATATATATATATATATTTATATTGTTTTGATGTTGCTTATATTGCTAAGTATTATAGTCTAATAAAAGCTCTAATGGTGCTCTCTAAGGTGCATTTCCATCAAACACAGCATAAGTTAAAAATACGTTGATTTATAACATCTAAATATTACCATGACTGACTAACCTTTCGTACCAAACTAAAAGATCACACATCAGCTTTATCATAAAAAAAAAAAAAACACTCCATTTCTTTTTATTAACTGTTGCATTTAGAAGATCAGAACCTACCTGAGAACAGAGGATCTTCTGATTGTGGCCGCAGACTCTGTATTTTCATTCGTCCTATTATTCTCGGTGTCCTCCCGGTTGGTTCCTAGCTGCAGGCTTCTATCCTCATTATCCTCACTGTCCTCCAGAGCCTGCTTTTTCTCATTTTCCATTTCCTTCCAGCTCCGTGTCAGCTCCGAGACCATGTTGGAGCACTTCCTGCGGCGTGTGGGCGACCCTTTCTTGATCAGGATCTTGTCCAGTTCATCCGTGGCCGGGTCCTTACAGATGCGTTTGGTCAAAAAGTCAATGCCCGCACTTTTCTCCTGAACTTCCCTCATCACGGTTTTCACCACTTGTGCAGTTTTGATGCGTGACTCCTCGGCGGCCTCCACATCATCCTGGTTTTTATTTCTAGGGTCCTGATTGGAAAGAGACTTTTGAGATGGTTTGATCTTTGGAGCTACCTTTTTTGCATCTTTGGGGTCTTCTGTGTAACTCGGGGCCCATCCGCTGGGTTCACTGGACTGCTTCTCTTCATTTTCACTCACCCACTGCTGCCAGCTCCGTGTTAAGCTGCACACCATGCTTATGGCACGCAGCTTTTTAATGTTCTTGTTCGTTGAGGGCTTCTTTTCTGACATTGTTTACCTCCAAGGGGTTGCTTCACTCATTCAAGTTCTTTGTCCCTGATGGCTTTTATATAGAAGCTCGTTGTGATTCCCAACCTGTAGTAAATTCTAGACTCTGAGCTCTCCCTTAGGCACTAGCGGTTTTGAAATGGGTGAACCAACCTTACATGGTGGTGGAAAGTATGCCAGGCATCTCCGCTGATCATCTTTCCTTGACACTTACCAACCTCTGGGATTGGTGGGGAATCATGTTTCATCATAGACATTGCCCATCGCTGGGGGGTAAACAGGGCAAAGATGTCAGTGAGTGTTAAGCTGTTTCCTAGGCTGCGCAAATGTGCAGACAGCTGCTCTGCGCGTCTTAGCTGGATACTTGCATTTTATAGCTTTGTCTTTAGCATTACCTGATGCTTATCAAGATAATCAATCAGCAGTGTCAGTTAGCAAAAGCAACAATGTCCATGTTGTCAATGATAAGTGGTAAACTACCAATGTGAACTGTGGATCATATGCATAGCTTCCCACAACAGTCAATTATACTGTGAATAATTATAGTGGGAATGAATGGATTCTTGACAACAATTCAAACTTAACGTCCAAGTTGAAGAAAGAAGTTCTGTATTAAACCTTAATTTTACATTTCAAACTACAATGTTACTTAGACCATCACTGCACATGGTTTATTTCAAACTCATAGTTAATAGATATATAGAAAGTCTAATATATAGACATAACATAAAGTATATAAACAAAGATTATTCATTTGACAAGGAAATTATTTTCTTTTTTTTAATTCAGTGTGGTACTTGCTATTTCTTCGTAATTATTTGTGCATTTTACTAGTAATTTTTGAGTGAAAATAGTTTCATAGTAAACCATGAACCAATATTTATTTTTTTATTTATTTTATCATTTATTTATTTTTGCATGTGTGTGTGTGTGTGTGTGTGTGTGTTCAAATAACAAATGTAAATATAAAGGGCTAATAAACACATGCAATAAATAACAAAAAAGATATACAATTATAGAATAACATTTCTCCCTATAGTCCAACCAAGAGAACAAGATAAATAATAATAAAGAAGAAATGAATAACCTTTTTGATTGAGGGAAGAGCAAATGTCAAGGAGTCACTCGATCCAAGACAGAAGCAGAGATATCTTTAGTGAGGAAAAAATGTCACCTGAAGGAGACATGAAGGAGTTTCTGCTTGCGTACACAGCGGATAGTCTTGCATTGCACCTGGCAGCATGCTAAGACAGAAAGGATTTGACAAAATTATAGTGCAACTAGAAACACTGCCTTTTCTATATACCACAGAAATGCATTTAAGTTCATAAAATTGTGATTGTGCAGATTTAAGTGATGTCTATTTGACTAAAAGGTGTTTAAGTATGTCAACTATGTTTATCGGTTTGTTTTCTGATATGAGAGGCATTATTAATAGTATCTGCATGAAGCAAAGGAAAGGCAGCTGCTTGCTGTCAGTCACATGATGTAAAGCTGTGTCAGTGCGTGCATAGTGGACGGTCACTGTGACTGTAAGAGAACTCTAGACAAATGCAGCATATTCCAGACTGCTCTTGATTTTAGACCAGAGAGAAATGCATGCCAATAAAGCAATTTTGAATTGAATTACCGGTAAATTAAATTGAATTGAGAGAGAGAGAGCACAGTGCAACAGTACAAAGTCATATCCACTAACAAGAAAGCACATTTGACATACATTCAACAAGGGCTAAAATTAAAAGTCAGTTTGGTCAAAACATTTGCATAGGTTACAAAGCAGAAATTTGAAATGATAATATTATTAGATTTAACACTGATTAAATCTCAGCAAAAGATCACCAAAACAGAGAAAATAAAAAACACTGCAGAATTAAAATAATGTTGGTGTTTGTAAAGTGTGTGTGCACTGAGTAGCCAGCAGACGTCCTCATAACAACAGTGTTCCAATTTGAATGGCTGAGAAGAGCTGTCATGTAGGCTACTTAATAACCTTTTTTTAAACCGAATTAAACTTTTATTTGAATACTTTAAAGTGCACAGACTATATATAATTACATTGCAGGCCAAAAGTTTCGAATAATTATGATTTGTTTAATGTAAGCTGCTGTTATTTGATCAAAAATACAGTAAGAACAATTAAGTTGTGAAATAATTACATTTTAAAATAACTCTTTAACTTAATGTATTGTAAAATGTAATTTATTCCTGTGATGGCAAGGCATACTTTTCAGCAGCCATTACTCTAGTCTTCAATATCAAATGATCCTTCAGAAATAATTATAATGTGCTGATTCAAATATATGTATTATTAATATCATTATAATTTGTACTATAAAATAGTCAATGTTTAGCTATTGTCGTGCATGCTGCCAGTAATGCCAAAGTAATGGGTCTGATTCTCAGGGAATGTATGCAATGTGTCTTAAAGCTTCTACCAAAGCATAAATGCAATAAGTAATCTGGTACAAAACTGGTCTGTGCAAAGTGTTTTAGGAGATATTTAAAGACCAGAAATGCAGACAATCATTAGAGCATAAGCACAATCATGTGCAGATGTTGAGATAAAGGCAGATCATCCAGAACGAATGATATATGGGGTCATTCTGCAATGCAGGTCAAATGTCAAGGCCCCAAATTCCCTTTGTGTTTCGAACTGAGACCACTTTAAATGACCTCATCTCACCCCACACTTTCCCAAAACCTCTGTAAAAAGAAAACTGATGGCTAGGAGCACTTACACAGTTTTGATTGCTCACACAACTTCATGAAAATTAAAAATGCTAATTGAGACACAGCTCACTCTCAGTGCACAATTCATTCCTTCCATAATACCTCATTTAACTCATCTAGTACACAAATATTTGTCCTACACCAGCCCTCAGATGGTTTCCATTCCGACCAAGCTTTCAACTGATTTATTACGTTCATCATTGGTATGGATGGGTACCTCATCCAAAAAGCCAGGTGTGAATTGACTTCCCAAATGTCTGGAACGGCTGTCTGCACTAGACTTATGCCCCAGTGGTTCCTTCATCAATCTGGGCCGAAAATCTCTCCTGGTCAAGGCGGGCAACAGGGTCCAGAGTCAGAGTGAGAGCACCTGTACCTGCTGTTGCATGTCGCACTTCCCTGTTTCTCCGCCTTTCTGTTTGCCTTTCAATTCCTCCGAGTCTAAAACCATTCCTGAGCTTGTTTAGTTTGGCCATCATAGCTAATTGAGCAGGCACAGACTTCACCGCACTATATCCGAAGCCCTGGGGTTTCTGATTTGCGTATCATTCTGAACAGGGAAATAGGATTTCTGTTGTGGTAATCTGTCTCTGATTAAGAAGTAAATACATTGCTCTGCTTTTACAGTCGTGGCCAAAAGTTTTGAGAATTACATAAGTATTAGTTTTCAAAAAGTTTGCTGCTAAACTGCTTTTAGATCTTTGTTTCAGTTGTTTCCGTGATGTACTGAAATATAATTACAAGCACTTCATACGTTTCAAAGGCTTTTATCGACAATTACATGATATTTATGCAAAGAGTCAGTATTTGCAGTGTTGGCCCTTCTTTTTCAGGACCTCTGCAATTCGACTGGGCATGCTCTCAATCAACTTCTGGGCCAAATCCTGACTGATAGCAACCCATTCTTTCATAATCACTTCTTGGAGTTTGTCAGAATTAGTGGGTTTTTGTTTGTCCATCCGCCTCTTGAGGATTGACCACAAGTTCTCAATGGGATTAAGATCTGGGGAGTTTCCAGGCCATGGACCCAAAATTTCAACATTCTGGTCCCCGAGCCACTTAGTTATCACTTTTGCCTTATGGCACGGTGCTCCATCATGCTGGAAAATGCATTGTTCTTCACCAAACTGTTGTTGGATTGTTGGAAGAAGTTGCTGTTGGAGGGTGTTTTGGTACCATTTTTTATTCATGGCTGTGTTTTTGGGCAGAATTGTGAGTGAGCCCACTCCCTTGGATGAGAAGCAACCCCACACATGAATGGTGTCAGGATGCTTTACTGTTGGCATGACACAGGACTGATGGTAGCGCTCACCTTTTCTTCTCCGGACAAGCCTTTTTCCAGATGCCCCAAACAATCGGAAAGGGGCTTCATCGGAGAATGTGACTTTGCCCCAGTCCTCAGCAGTCCATTCACTATTCTTTCTGCAGAAGATCAATCTGTCCATGATGTGTTTTTTTTTGGAGAGAAGTGGCTTCTTTGCTGCCCTTCTTGACACCAGGCCATCTTCCAAAAGTCTTGGCCTCACTGTGTGTGCAGATGCGCTCACACCTGCCTGCTGCCATTCCTGAGCAAGCTCTGCACTGGTGGCACTCCGATCCCGCAGCTGAATCCTCTTTAGGAGACGATCCTGGCGCTTGCTGGACTTTCTTGGACGCCCTGAAGCCTTCTTTACAAGAATTGAACCTCTTTCCTTGAAGTTCTGATGATCCTATAAATTGTTGATTTAGGAGCAATCTTAGTAGCCACAATATCTTGCCTGTGAAGCCATTTTTATGCAACGCAATGATGGCTGCACACGTTTCTTTGCAGGTCACCATGGTTAACAATGGAAGAACAATGATTTCAAGCATCACCCTCCTTTTAACATGTCAAGTCTGCCATTCTAAACCAATCAGCCTGACATAATGTCAGAGTTAACAAGACGATTACTGAAATGATCTCAGCAGGTCCTTTAATGACAGCAATGAAATGCAGTGGAAAGGTTTTTTTTGGGATTAAGTTAATTTTCATGGCAAAGAAGGACTATGCAATTCAGGGTCGTGGGAACAGGAGCGAGGCCGGTGGAGGAATTGGAGAAGAGCGACACCTGCGACACTCGCCGGTCTCGAGTCCCACGGAGGAGATGGAGGGATATAAAACCGGAGCGACGACAGTGACGGACGAGAGAGGACCAGGCCTGGATTTTAGTTTGTGTTTTTATTTTTATTTGTGTTTTGTATTTATTTTGTCATTATTAAATATCAGTTGATTGTCCGCCAGTTCCCGCCTCCTTCTTCCCGAAGATGACAGAGTTTTTATCATTACACAGCAACTTTTCCAATTTCCAATATTTATGTAATTCTCAAAACTTTTGGCCACGACTGTACACTGAGGTTGCAGGCAAAGCTTTTGGTTTTCAAAATATTTGCAGTAGGTGGAACACATTGCCATCAAAAAAATAAAAATAAATTGTTGTCCTGAAAGTAACAATTTTGAAGAATTATACTGTAGGGTTTTACTCATAGTTATTACAGAATATTTGTACTGTGAGAATCATGTTGCACTATGTTGTGTTTGGAGTAGCCATCCAACTTTAGCTGGCAACCATGAATAAAAAATACCTGCAAGAGCGCACAGTAGATGAAAAACAGTGCCCAAATTCTCTGACAGATATAGAAATTAGACATAGAAATTATAAGAGAGAAAAATCAGATGAGTAAAAAATAAATCATAACATCCTCTTTTCATGGATAACAACCTAAGTGTTGCCTCGAACATTTCGGGTGCTCCAAAGTCAACAGTGTCAGCTCGTGGTCTTCAAATCTGTCTCTAATCCAATAAAGCTCTACTGCAATGAACATTATTGATTGTGTTTAGCCGTCTGGAGCGGCCTCATAAATAAATGTAATGGACGGTAAATTAGCTTGTACGTGTTCAGGAGTCGGCAGAAAACCCGCCAACAAACCAAAGAAGAAATCCCACCCCCACCTTCGTCCCATCTCTTGCGCATTAAGTGTCAGGAGGAGTGAGTGGACTCATGCAATCAGATGAGCTCATTATGGACCAAGAGGTGCTGTCTGGTTTGGAATTTATTAGACACATTCGTAATGTATCCATTTTTTAGGGGCAAGCACATGAAAAAGTTAAGAGTTACATATGTGGCGGATCACGAACACATCAGGTGTCACTGTTTTTTACTCCTGTGTGAGTGTAAAGTGTCTATATATATATATACAATTATATATATATATATATAAAATTGTAGATTCACACCAGGCCAGGTCATCTGGCGCAGCACCCCATCACTCTCCTTCTTGGTCAAATACCCTTGATGCCTTCAGTGACTCTACAATTATCATAGTCATGAAAATAAAGAAAACTCTTTGAATGAGAAGGTGTGTCCAAACTTATGGTCTGTACTGTATATATATATATATATATATATATACATATAAATATATATATGTAGGCAAGATGTTATATGTTTCTCCCAGCCTTAGGGGGGAGCTGTGTTCTATGAGTATTTCATTGTGTGAGTGAGCACTTCTTCACATGGGTGGAGCTGTTGTTTAATTCAGTTCTATTTTCCTTGTGAAAAGGTAAGGATGGTTTTCACTGATCTCTGTTACATCCATTATATTTCTTTAATTACATTGGCCATCCATGTTATTTGAAGACATATATTGCTGTTAAAGATGTTAACTAACATATTATGTGCACTTATTTGTAAAAGATGGTTTTGTATTTCTGATATTATTTCATGGGTTGTACCTTCCATGTGGTGGGGTATATTTTTCTTTATTTTGTTTAACGTTTATGAGTATTTTGAGTTTTATTCTTTGTATTTGGTATGCATGTGGCATTCAACATTAATTGTCATATGTGGAAAGTTATTTTACCAGTCTTTGACGACCCCCCTGATTTAAGGTTTAATATAACGACAGCTAAAACTATATTGTTTTGTTTTATGATTTAAATGCATTTTTAGTTTTGATATTAGTAACTAACAGTTCTATTTTCCTTGTGAAAAGTGGCTGATGCAGATAAAGAGCCCAATAAATAAGCTTCACTGCTGTGACGATAACGATCTTTGTGTCCTTCTCATTCAATCATTACCCAAACACAACGCAGAGCCATTTGGGGGAGCACACAGACGATTTTGATAAGTGCTGTCAAAATTATCGCATTAACACAGGTGATTAATTGAAATCTATCCTATATAAATTCAACCAATCCGATGACAAGTGTTTCACATTTTGTGTGCCATATACAACAGACATTCAGCCAGTGGTCCGTGGGTGTGACGTCTGAGGCTGAGACTAGCCCAGCAGCCCATTCTCCCTCATCTAACACACTTGGATCATCTTATCAGCTCATTGAGACTTTAAGACCTGTAGTGAGTCAGAAAAGGCAACATGTCATTTTCAGCAGTGGCAGCTCTTAAAGTAATAGCAGCCAAAATAACCTAATACCCAGCTGTTGTGATGTCTGATAATCAAATAGCAAAAGAATAATGAGGAAATTAATAACTTTTATAGTTTTAAAGATTCATTTATATTTAATTTAGACGTTTGAAGTGTTTGATAACTTCATTCAATTTCTGTATATTTTCAACTTGCTAGTCTAATAAATGATCAAATTGATAGCTCTCAAGTATACTGTAATGTTGAATGACTATACAGTAGTCCGTTAAATATTAGGGGAAAAACAATTTCAGAGACATCTGTAGAAGTATTGGAATCAGTGACACTGGGCTTCAGTCATAAACAAGTTGCCATTAAACAAATATAAAAAAATGAAGACTGAATGAGAAATTATTGCAAGATGACAGTATATGTAAAAACTTTAATGTTAGATGGGATTAATCGCGATAAATTTTACTTTTTTTTGTATCGATTAACAGTACTAATACTGTATATATACATGCTTTTTCTTTTTTTTTCTCCATTTAATTTATTTGTTGTAATAAATATTTCTGGACAGGAATATGTTTGCCCCTGAGTCAGCATCCCTACGGACAAGTGTTAAGCAAACTCAGCAAGCCATGACCTCATGCTAAAGAATGTCAGACACTAAATCTCCTGAGGTAGTGTTAGTACATCCATTATAAATTTTCCTGAGAAGAACAACACAATTTTACAGTATTAAAAATGAAGGAAAAATCTAGGAGTTCAGCTGGATATCTGAGAGGGAGGACAGGGCCATACCATGTAAACATGTTTCCTCTCCTCTATAGTGAGGTATAATTAAGAGGTCTTGCCTTTTTTTGTGTGAGTTACGTGATTTATTGTCCCTCATCTTTGCTGTACTGTAATACTTTTGGACATAATGAATAGGAAACTATTCTCACACAAATACTCATCCTTGACTGTCTGTGCAGATTACCTCAGATGCACAAGAGGATATAAAACCTTTTCTTAAGATGTATGCAACTGCAAAGAGATATTTTATAGATTTTCTGAAAGATTTGATACTGGGCACGAGCCATTCTGTGAAAATAACACTAGCACATCTTCATGAGGAATGAGACCATATTGTCTGTTGTCTCAGACCTTGTGTGTAAGAAAAAACCCATGTATGTCTAATTAGCTTTTAGATAACCCAAGACAGCAGCTCTCATATATAATCCAACAGACTTTCTTGAGAATTCCCTTGAAATTTTGAAGTTTAGATAACATATTGCACTGTTACTTTATGGCCACATAAGTGCATAGATTAATAGGATGATACATTTGCATCTGTTGCCATGTAATGCCTGTAAGACTTCAAATCTTGATTTTTCAAATGTTCGAAGCTGCCCCTTTGTGGTCAGACCCACTTTTATTGTGTTGCTTCATAGGGTTCATTGTGTTGGGTCTGCCAGTTCCTTCTGGGCTGCTTGTTGGGGATCTAGCACTCAGTTATGGTCCCATGCTCTTTCGTTGACGTGACTAGCATACAAAGCTTTTGCCAGTATAATAAAGTCAGTCAAAGCAAACAACAGTCCTACTTTTATCAAGGGCATGATTCTCTAATGGTGCGGTGTTGCTGTGCTCCAAAAACATTAGGATTGCTGCTGGTGAAATAAAGGTTAATGCCACTGAGCAAACAAACAAACAGAGCTTTTCTCAGAGCACATTCACAGTCAATCACTTCAGTGTGGCTGGGGGGAAAGGACCCTATTGGGCCTGATTCAGCTGTGGCTAACAGGACGAGAGGGAGTCTGATGAACAGGCCTTTGATGGCCTTGTGACTCGCGGCTCCATCATAACTCTTCTGAACACCTCCCTTGTCCCATTAGTCTCTTGCATTACCTCAACACATTCCCTCTCTCCCTTCAGCCTCAAAACAAAATTTCACTCTTACTCTCTTCATCCATCCATCACCATGAACACCTTCTGGACTTCCAAAAGGGGGAGAAAAGACCCAAACCACTAACTGTGTGTTTACACTTTTATTTTCCTTTCAGACTCAAAATCAATGCAGCCTGACAATGCCAAACAGGGAAATCTCCAGGGCAACCAGGCTGTAGATAGACTGAGTATCTGTTTCTCTAAAACTGAGGATCTGCCAGTAACCACTATTGCATTTTTAAAATATAATGACCCTGAGATTAACAAGTTGATCCATATTTAAATTGAACTATTTACTTATTGGTGTCGCAGTGAGGTTGTGCGTTTCTCAGGCAGTTGAAGCACTAGAATTGACCCAAAAATGTAAATTCTGTCTATTTACTCACTCTCCTGTCGTTCCAAATCCTGTATTGTTTTCTTTCTTCTATGGAACACAAAAGGAGAAATTTTGCGCAACGTTATTTCGACTCACCATGTTAAGATTGGTCATGGTTAACTTTACCCTGGCACGATTCTTGAGATGTTTGAATGTGAATAGAAGGGCAAAACAGATTCAGTGGAAGAACATACTTCTCTTCTTACATTTTTGCAAAACTGTAAAATTTTACCTATACGAACAAATCAGTTTCCAACTCTAAAACACTAATGGCAATAAAAGACCAAATACCTTTATTATTTTTCACACAAATACTGGTTACAGGGGCAGATTATTAATTAATAAAGATTCAGATGCATAGTTCCTTACACAATACTACAATGCTGTGACCTAAAATTGCTCTGTAGCTCACCCAGTACAACATGGCAGTAGCAATGTCAAGCGCTTGGGTATAAGTCCTGTAAAAGACGTGAGTCATGATACAAATTCTCAAACACTTGTAGAAGCAAGCTATCATGGCACTGTTGCTTCAGCAAATGTGGTTTTATTATATTTTTACTATAGTTAACACTAACAATAAGATGTAGTGTAGGTGGTACAATATGTTATTTTCAAACATAATGGAATATTAACCTTTTAATGCCACTTACTGGATATTTCACTTCTGAACTGCCACAATATGTATGACAATCATAAAAAAAAAAAAAACCTTGCTAGATTCACATTCATTTGTTTCAAATGAATCTGAACATGTTTTTAGCACTGCTTGCTGAAAGTGGTCACATAATTTAACTAAAATCATGCCACAGGCACATTTTTACAACAAGCCTGGTTGAATTTCTTTTTGAGTCAGTTCTTCAAACAATGTATGGCACAAGAGTCCTACAGTCTACATTTGTGGTGCTTTTTTGATTTGAAGTGATGACACTGTCTAAACTATATTTACATCTGTTAAACATCAAGGCCAGCACAACAGTTTTTCTGCATTAATCCTAATTTGAACAAACAATGAATGAAACATGCTCAAACCTTAGTTGTAGTTATTTAAATCCTATAAATTCAACAAGTTTAGAAATAATAATAAAAAAAAAAACCTTTAAAATAGCCCCAAACGGTGCAATCCACAGCTTCAGCATGTTTTAAACTCACCCTGGGAATAAGTTCAAGTGGTCCTGAGCCAAAGAAATTCCAGAAGATTCATTTTTCTGTTTGCTTCCCTCAATCTAACTTGAGGGAAAAGATTGCTGAACTGCGGCCCATTATTCATTAAAAGGTTATATCTGGTTTATTTCTGGAACTTTGACTATGCAGAAACATACTTTTAGAGTAATGTATATTTTTCTATTATTCAGGTGGCATTATTTCCAATTGCTATTGGAAATAATATTTTTCATGTTCTGGTGTGTGGTGATGCTATCTCTTCCCTCTCAGTTGCCCTTCACCTAGTGTTCCTGGTCACATAAGACTTTAAGCACTGGACGATATCAATGTGTCATCAATACATGATGTTAAATACATATACATACACAATACATATCTGTTAAACTATATCTCAGCAATGCAAAGCAACCGTATCTCACCTCTTCTGTTAGATTATGTGTTGGCATGAATCCGTCACATCTTGAATGCTTCTTGATTTTCCTTTTTGTAGGTTCAACATGGCCCGGTTGGTCCTCCATTGTGTCTGTGCCCATCTGATGGCAGCTGCATTCTGGAGGGTATAGTGGGTCAGCTCAGGTGTTGAAGGACAGGCCGCGGTTTACAGGCGCCCGTCGTTTGCTTAACCCTTCAATTAGGGTGTAGGAATGTCAGCTATGGGGGGATTTAGCGGTCCCGACAGCATCGTTTGACACCTCAGCAATCTGTCACGGCAGAGTGGCGAAGAACTAACAGTCTGCTCGCTCTGGACACAAAGGTGGCTCGCTTGCTCAGGGCCCATTCTGTCCAAAAACTGAGCTCCTTTATATTTTTTTCTTCTGCCATGTGTAAATATTGTGTCTATGGAGCGACGTGACCCAAACAGAAAATGCTGAATAGCTCTGTGAAAGAAAAAGAAAGACTGGATTCCAGAGGCAGTAATAAATGACTCAGAATTGCTTATCCAGCTAAGCTTGGGGCATCGAGTTTATTTTTTTGAATAAAGTCATGAACATAATTACAAAGGATGAGGCATTTAAATAACATGGCAAATGAAATTTGAATCAGGCAAACAAGGTCAATATCATTAATGTTACTTCAGCTACATCTTCTTTAATTCAGAACATGTTGATGGTTCTGAGCTAATAAAAAAAAAGTAAAGCAGTGCTTTCCTCTGGAAAGCAATTTTAAACACAGTAAATTACAGTATTTGGAGTGTGATATGAAACATGCCATCATGCAGCTTTCCAGACAGTTTATGGATTTACAATAAAAGTACCACTTTCCAGTAAAATGCTCCATGCTGTTGTTACTTGATGGAAGACAGTAGTAGTAGTCTTGCATACAGCAACAATCTACTAGAAGAGTATTGTCAGACTTTTTTTTTTTTTGATGAAAGATAGGAATTCTGATGGTATTCAAATGACTTTTGTGAGCATGCCAGTAAGCTAAACATAGCCTCTTTACAATCCTGCCAACTCAAAAAGTCTTACAAGATAATGTTTTTTTTCTTCCACAAACCAAAACAATTGTACCGAGAGAATTTATGTACATTTGTAAAGTCCAGCAACACTTTACAATAAGGTTCCATTAGTTAACATTGGTTAATGTATTTATTTCACAATAAGCAATAAAATTGTTATAGTATTTTTTAATCTTTGTTAATGTTAATGATTAAAAATACAACTTTTCGTTGTTCATGTTGGCTCAGGTCCATTAATTAGCATGATTCAAGATACAAATACAACTTTGGATTTAAATAATATATTATTAATGTTGAAATTACCATTAACAAAGACAAAAATGCTTCAGAAGGATTTTTAATTTTACATTTTATTAGTTAATTTTAACTGATGTACTGAACTAATGTTAACAAACGGAACCTTATTGTACATTGTTACCAAAAGTCTTAATGGCTCACTCACACAATGGATGGAATGGAAAAGATGCGGTTTTAACTTTTAACTTCACTTGATTTGTTAACAACAAGCACACAATGCTTTCAAAAGTAGCAAACGTAGCATAACAGTTAAAGACATCATTTTAGCAAATGTTTATATGTGAAAACAGTTAAAAGTGTCATATCGAAACAGATGCAGTCTGTGTGAACCAGCCCTACGATTGCTACAATTAAACATCATGTACAAATGAAACTCAGATCTGACTCCATATATCAAAACGTTTACTTTCAATTATACAGTCATTCAGAATTATTAAACACTTTTTGCAAACCTATAGTCTTAGGTTTAAGGATAAAATTACAATAAGTTCATCCAAGCTTGTCGGTAAGAGCAACACTGCTTTAGAGAAGAGCTGCAAAATACGACTGCAAAACAATCCTAATATGACAAATCCTCATAAGACAATATGGTTTGAATCAATTAAAACATTATTATATGTATAATACTGCACCAGTGGAGTACAAAAACAAAATATTGGCTTTACTCCATCAGTTCTAATGATGATTAATATTAGATCAATATTTTAATGGTATTATCTTTAATAGCTGTGATCTTTGGCATGCATTTCAAAATGTTATGCCAAGTTACGATGTGTTTAAAAGGTCACCAAAGTTCAAAACCAATAATAATAATATGCAGTTTGCACAATCAATACAATCGAGAGGATGGATGTGCTATTCTTTAGTGAAAATGTCCCTTGTAAATAGCACTGTAAGTCACCATTAATTCTGCATGCTATGGTTTTCTTCACTTTGACAGGAATAAAGTACACAATAAAATAATAATAATAATATATTGGGATAAAAAGGCATAAAAATGTGGAGTATCACAACCCAAATATAACTGTGCAACATGTTTGTATTAAACATTAATAGGTCCTTTTAGGATACTGAAGGACATTCAAGTTGCTTTAAATTCACTTGGAGACTCGAAAGCCAGATGAGCACGGGGTAATTGCTACACGATGCAACCCAGTCCACTGCCATCAAAGGTGATGTGCCTGCCTCAGCAGTCCATAGGTCCTGAGTGACAAGTGAATGGCACTTGAATTCATACCTCTGATACTTAAAAATAAAAGCCCAGCCAAGTCAACCTCCTGCCCTAAATTCCCAAAGACCATGCCATCTCCCATGTAGTCCCACAAAGGTGATAGGACAGCCTCCTATTCACAGGATTCCTGTTTCCTGGAGAGCTGTTATCCAAAAGAATGCTGCATTATCCACATGGCAAGCAGCTAACCACTTATACAGTGTTACTTGATATTGCCATGGGCCAAAAAGTAACACTTCACCAAAATGGGAATTATGAGAAGTCTGCCGGTCGAATCATCATGACAGTGGATCGGAGAGAGTAGCTGGGGCCTTTGAAATAGTGCCACTTGATTCCATTGAATTTTCCAATATGTTGACCTTGTCTGTAGTACACCCCATTTAGGTTGGATGGGCCACAGGCATCATACCACCATCCTAAAACAAAAACATTTACAATTGAGAACAACTGGTAATACAGTTTATTACATTCAGGATCACATTATCTTAAAAGAAGAAAGCAAACAAATGTAATACCACACAACATAAATCATATATACATTGTAAGAGTCATTTTAATTACTGTACTTTTCTTAAAAAAATACAACCGCATCATTAAAAGCCACTTATGGCCAGGCTAACAGCTTTGCGTAAACTAGGTTTCTGAAACTAGATGCCTAAAACATTGCTTGTACTTGTGTGATACTATTTTGGTTTATTATTTCAGATTATTGACTATTTTTATTCCTGACAGTCTAGCTGTGTATTTTGTCAGGCTATGCAGGCAGCTTTGAAGCTGGATCCAACAGTATGCAGGTGATATGTGGTCACTGTGGTATAGGTGAGGAGTGAGTGAAACGGTAACCTTTAAAGTATTTAGGGAAAGTGTGTATATATATATATATATATATATATATATATATATATACTTGAAGTAACTGTACTTGGTAACAGAGTAAAGAGGATTTGCCAATCATATGTTTTACATAATTGTTTAAATCAGATGTTTGAGAAGTCTCTTCTGCAGATTTCGAAGTGTTACTGCCTGTTTGTGTTAATGCCTGTCTTGACAGATGCACTTTTAATAGCATGTGCTAAGGGATGACCTGATACGATGGGCTTGAATTTAAAAAAAGCAGTCTCCCAAAATGTCTCCATGTCATGACATCATTTACTCATCTTCATGTCTTTTAAAAGCTGTATGATTTCCAAAGGAACCCAAAATTTGTTATTTATAGTAAAACTTCCATGTTGTTTTTTTCCCGATACAATGAAGGTGAATGGTGACCAAGGTTAAAAACGCAGGATTTTCAGTTCAACAACTTAAATTTCAGTCTGCTCCCTCACATAAAGCTATCATATTGTTTCATAGGACTCAAAATATAGCCATAAAAACTAATTATTATGTTTACGCTTTTGCTTTTTAAATAATCTAATAAGTAAGAAAGAAGCATGAACCTTCTTCTCAGAAAAGAGTGAAACTTGTATAGGTTTGAAGTGCACGAGAACAAGTAAAGTACATTTAAAACTGGAATACTGGGTTTTGCTTGCAAATCATTATCATATGTTATCATCTAGCTTTAAGATCCTCGGATGTTCTCCAAAAGTCACTGTGGTATTATTTTAGTATAATGAATAATAGCATTAATCATGATTTGAATGAACTTTTATTGATACATTTTCAGTATTCATTATAATTAAGTTTGAGAAATTTTGTTATGTGTTTTTGTCATTTTTATAAGTCAGTTTTATTTAATAATTGTAGTTTTTCATTTAGACACGTATAAAAAAAGAGTGCCTGTTGTGCCACGTCTCATTCCCATGAAGAACTTGAGCTTCACTTCACAAGCTGAAATGCCAGAGAGATCTGTGACATTTTAAATGCCGTCCTGTGAGCCAAATACGCTGCCCTTTGTCACGGCTCGCACTGGCACAGTTAACTGTTAGATGCTGATTCTACTTGTTACTATGCCTTCTCATCTCAGGCTGTTAACTGGCCGAGGTCCTCGGTTGTCTCTAGGCTATGTGTTTTATAAGCTTGTTAACCACATTGCATAACAAGAAATTAGGCAACAGAATTATAAAAAATTGATTTCCTGATATAAACCAGAGCTGGAACCAATATGTATTTCATTAAAGCACTTACACTACAGAATTTAAAAGGGACTGACAATTTCAAACATTTCTGCACTGTTTTTTATGAAAAACTTTCATTAAAAATCTTTCAGTGCGACACTACTCTGTTTTATTAATTGCATTGCCCAAATCCCCTTGCACATACAGCAGATTTATGCATGTCAGCCTACTTTAAGGCTCACATTTGTTCTCATCCTGATATTAAATATCTCAGAGATGAA
Organism: Carassius carassius; assembly: GCF_963082965.1. NCBI lineage: Eukaryota > Metazoa > Chordata > Actinopteri > Cypriniformes > Cyprinidae > Carassius > Carassius carassius. Next base: position 12,484,301 of record NC_081762.1, on the reverse strand, counting down.
TCGCTGTCAGGGTTTTATTTAGCATTTGGCCACCAAGGACAGAGAAGGTGACGGCAGATTTGGGTGGACAGGATTTCTCTCAATGTCTGTTTTATTAAATGATGCACAGTGATTTGAGACCTGAGAGCTGTCTGTATGAAAAGCAAAAGTTGTCTGTGGTTTGCATCCACTAAGAGAGACTGTGGGAGTCCTACACAGACCTACAGATACTTGGTGTTCAGCCCATTCTGGTAGACTCCTCACAGGATGTGAAAGTCCACAAAGGCCTCATTACTACTTGCTCAAATCTTTATGCAGTTCCTTTGCCAAAAAGAAAGCATGAGGTGGTCCTATTGCAGCAGTTAGCTGTGTACATAGACACAGACAGCGTTTAGACTGGAACCTACTGTCTGCACACTTCACAAAGTCTTAATTCACAATGGGACAAGTGTGTATGTAGAGCATAACATTATAGCAGCTCTTTAAGTAGTTCATTTGATTTGATTTATTTTTTTAACAGAATGATTAATTATTGGGTTCTAATCTTAAGTTTTGCTGAAGTGAATAGAACACTTTACAGAAATACTATGTCTACAGTGAAAAAATATTTAGCGAAGTGTGTTTTGATTCCTTAAAAATCTTTAAGAATCAGAGACCTAGGTCTAGGTCATTTCATCGTTTGGCAACAGACAGGTAAGTACAGTAAATGCAACAAGATTAGCATTTCGTATTTGCAAAAAAACTCATAACAGAAATGTTATTCACTGAGTATTCACTGCACTAGCTGCATATCATTAAAAAAGTACATGTTCTACTTTTCCAGTTGTAATGTATTTAAAAGCTTTTATTCTACTGTACATGCAATGGCAGTATCATCTTGAGGATCATGGCTAGTGTATCCCAAGAACAATAACAAGCTTGTACAGCTTGCTTAGTATGTATGGATATATTCAGCAGCAGTGAGCTAAAACAGAGGATTTCTGCCTTACCCCCGCTAAGCATCAGCGCACACTTGCACGTGCAGTTGTCATTGTCCATGTCTTTAGTGCTGAAGTCAGCGCCGTGGATCGCCAGACTGCTCTGTCTGCCCGCTGTCCCGCTGTGGCTCTTCAGGAACAACCTGAGACAGAGGGAGGACAGAGAAGAAGAGAGGGAATAAGAGCACAGGGAAAGACTTTGTAAACAAGGAGGCCTTACACAAGAAAAAATACTGCCAGAAACATATATGACTGATTTATGCAAATTACCTTCACACTCATGACCCATTCTTTACTGTTAGCATCAGTTTTTTATAAAATTGGCCACAAACCCCGTACCATTTAATTCAGACACCAAAGGACACGTAGAAACCACACAGAGTGTGTAATTCAACTCCAGCCATCTACACTTGAGGATTTCAACCGCAGTTTTCAAAACCCTCACTTAATGCAGGCTTGAATTCAAATGCTTAATTTTATGCAGCACTGACGCCCAGAGTTTGGTGATTGAAAGGCGGCCTTTAATTTTCCCATCTTGCTTCATTGTGTCAGCAATAGTTCTGCCCAAGGTCTTAACCTGAGGGTTATAACCTCTCTGACTGTTCTTTTTTTCTTTTTAAAGTGTTATACTCGAAGTCAAAATACTTTACTGCATGGGCACGCCAGCAATGAAAGGAACACCAAATGAAACATGTTCGGCCCCTCAAAATCATTTCCTTAAAGTCATGGCCACAAATAAGATCAGACAGTAGAGAGTGAGCTTTATAAATCTCTTCTAAAATGAATCTTGGAAGGCAACTTGGAAAATATATTTTTGGTTACACTTTTAGGGATGTCCAAAGAGGCCAGTGATGCAACAACAGGCTTTAGATGCCAAGTGTGTGATTGGCGTTCTTATTGTTAAGTGAGATTTTTTTCTTTACGTTTTTTGTTCCTCACACATCATCCATCTCATTGACTCTAATATAACAAGCTGTCTAATCATTTTAAAGCCACCCACATCAAATATCAGTTGCAAACTTTCTTCAGTGACATCATGTTCATTAAGATGAAGTGCGCTGTTGCGGTCTCTAAACAAAGATAAATGAACTGGCTGTTTGTGGTTTCCGGATATGCTTGATGCCAAACCAATGTATTTTGTTCTTCGCTGACACTAAAAGACTATATTTTAAAAGACATTTTATAATACACAAATGCAATACTGATGCACTCGTTCAGAATGAATGCACGCTTCATTTACAGTACTGTATAAGATGTCAAACTTGTCAAGTTTTAGTTTTTATGAGGAAATAAACTTCCAGGACATCCTCAGAACTTTAGCGGCAGACACAAACATGTTGCTGCATAATTTGACTTGTAACTGCACAATTTAACTGCACTTTACAAGTTCACTTCTTCATAAAGCATAGCCAAATACCATATTTAATACCATTTTTATTCATTTAAATTGATGTTTACTTTTTAAAACTGTTTTAGCAAAATTTAAATCACTATTTCAAGAGATACCTGTCCAAAATGCACAAACATTATAAAAATGTGACTAAATATTATAATACTCAATGTACATTAAGAGTGTGACAAGTTTACATTAAAACACTGGCCAACATATAAAAGTTAATTCAGAAACTATTTTTGTCTTATGTAGTGATGCACATAAATCATCAAATTTGTAAGCTATAATATAAAAGTGATTGAATATTAACATATCTTTTAAACGTTTGGGTGCAAAGCCTCTCATGCTCACTAAGGCATTTATTTGATCAAAAACACAGTAAAAACGGGAATGTTGTGAATGAAATATTATTACATTTTAAAACAACTGATTTCTATTTTATTTTGACAAGCACATTTTTCTTGAAATGGCAAAGCTGGATTTTCAGCAACCAATATTTTTATTATTATTATTATTATTATTATTATTATTATTATTGTTATTAATGAAAACAGTAGTCAAAACCAAATATTTTTATATAAAGTGTGACAGATTTCAGGATTCTCTGATTAATAGAAAGTTCAAAATAACAGCATTTGCATAAAAAAAAAATATTCCTGAATCATTATAAATGTTCTTACTGTCATGTTTGATAAATTTGTTAAATAAAAATATTAATTTCCTTTTTTAATTTTTAATATATATATAAACTTTGGAACTGTCTATTGATAGATATGAATCAAACAGTGGTTTACAAACTGTTCCAGTTGAAGAACCCTGGTTTAAAGCATTCAGATCAAGTCCCTCACACACAAAAACCAGGTGAATAAATACACACCTGCTCATTTCCAGTCACTGTAGTTTCAACACACTTAAGTCTTGTGCGTTCATTTACTGTTGTCCCACATATATCATGTCATGTTATGGCCTTTGTTTCAATTTTGAGCCCAAACATCTGCATGGCCAACACAGGATATTGTTCCTTATCCTCCTTCTCACCAGCCTTAATGAACGATTGCTGAATCAGTCCGAGCCTTACTAGGAAAAGCTGTGCTGAAAACTGAGAATGGAATGAGATTTATGTGGTGTTTCACAACAGCACCCCGAGGGAAGTGTTCTCGTGTCCGGTCATTTCATTTCCCTAATCTGAAACGATGGCAGTTTGGTACTGTTCCTCACCCGATATGTGATGTTTATTCTGAGTAAAAGAGAATGTATGGATGTGTTTTTCCTAGTTGAAATCATGTTCATCCGATGAACTAAACTATTATTCTGCAACACAAACTACAAGAAGGCAGGAAGCAAATACACAGTCCTTTTACAGCAGCAGAAAAACAAAAACCTGAGTGCTATAAGTCACACGTGCCATAGGGGTCCATGCGTCAGAGCCCCTTGTCAAAGACTGAAAATAAAAAGCCTTATATATCGTTTCCTTTCTGCGGCTGTGGGACATGTCAAAACCCATCATAGTGTAGTGTGATAAGCGTGAGGCCCACTCCTGAGAGGAACCCACGGTTAGCTCCTGCAGTGCGCCTTTAATCTGTCACATCTGAAACATGCAATGATCCTGCAGCGGTAATATTTCTTTAATTTGGTAATGTTGCTGTGCAATTTAAGCTGTCTCTGGAAACATGAATTACTGTTTACAGCATCTTAAAGACTCTCTAATGACAGTTACTGCGCCATTTTGCTGGCCCAAAACATCTTAAAATTTCCTTTTCATCTAAAAGGTCAAACTGATCATTCACGGTTACTTCTTTTTGACCTCATCTGAATATAACAATGAGCAAATAATGTACAAAAATTGGATGTCAATAAAGTAGACCTATGAAATTGGTCTGTGCGCCCTTTTGCTGACAGCACTTTGGAAGAACCTGATAGTATAGACTTTTAATGCTTCAGCAGAGAGTTCACAGCCTTCAGGGTGTGTACATGTGCCAAGACCTCCATACAAAATTGAGATTTATACACCAACTGAAAGCTGAATAAATAAGCTTTCCCCTGATGTATGGTTTGTTAGGATAGGACAATATTTGGCAGAGATACGACTATTTGGAAATCTGGAATCTGAGGATGCAATAAAAAAATAAAATCAAAATCAAAATATTGAGAAAATTGCCTTAAAAGTTGTCCAAATTAAGTTCTTAGGAATGCATATTACTTATCAAAAATTAAGTTTTGATGTTTACGGGAGGAAATGTACAAAATATCTTCATGGAACATGATCTTTCCTTAGTATCCTAATGATTTCAGCATAAAAGACAAATCTATCATGTTGACCCATAATGTATTGTTGGCTATTGCTACAAATATACCTATGCTAATTAAGACTGTTTTTGTGGTACAGGGTCACAAATGAACATGTTTACTTCAGGTGCTTTCTCAGTTTCAGCAGTCCCGTCAATTTCCCTGCCACTGTTATTTACCAGGTCTTTTAAAACTTTAATAAAAAACAAACAAACAAACAAACAAACAAACAAGAACGTGTGCCTCATTGGGGGCACAAAACACTGATCAAAACTACAATTAAATGAAAAGCAACAAAAAACAGAACAAAAACACAAAAATACTTAAAAATAAAACAACAGAAAACAAAACATACAAAAAACTTAAACGCCACTCAAAACAAATAAAAACAAAAACTCTAAAATCAACAAAACAAACAAAAATATGAAGAAAGTTTCAGTCTTCATCCCCTTATTGAATTTGACCTATACAATATTGAGATTAGATCTTTTATCTTTAAAAACAAAGTCAAGTACACTGTGAGTGATAAAATGCTGAAGTTTAAGTAAGTTTATTTTGGCTTTTAACTACTCTTCGCCTTTTCTGCTTATTTTTCCCCCTCAATTACTTTGTACCTCATCCTCTCTCCTAATTTTAAGCTTAATTAATATTTTACCCAGAATGCCCACTCAAACACACACTCATGTAAAAAAGATCATCGTGGCCATCAGCATATGTTTTGTTCTGGTTGCTGATTCCCAGCATGGGATGCTGGAATGCTATTTTCCCAACCAAACTTTTTAACTACTGTAGGTTAACCAGCAAAACCTACTTGGTGAATCAGCGCCATGTGAAAACACTGTGACTCTGCTGGCACAAATCAGCCTGGACTGAGCTGATTTAAGCAGGTCTTCTCAGCAGGGATATACACACTCTACTCAATCAATATACAAAGCAGCCATGTAAACACAGGCAGAGTCTGGGTGTCTGTCAGTGCTGTGGGCATTGGCGCTGGGTCAGTGGCATGCAGCCCAGGAATATGAACAAGACTGACCCCCCGGCATGACCCCATCCCAATGGGAAAAGAGGTTGCAGCAGCACTGTCAGGTCCCTTCAGAGACTCCCAGATACTGACCCCTGTCCTCCATAACTTTCCTTGTGTAGGATCACCCTAGAAACAAAATACTGGCCTCTCCCCAATTCCAGCTCACACAACACTCATACAATAAAAAAAAAACATGGTTTATTAAAATAGCCGAATAAAATGCTTCTGCTCGGCTGGAGATTGGAAATGTAATTTACGATCACATTCAATAGTGATGTAGAGAACTGTATAGGTGCCAAGCTAACATTAGCAACAGCACTGATCTTTTGAAGCAATTATGTTCAAGATCCATTTAGCTGATTGTTACACTCCCCGAAATGAAGGAGCTTCAGAATTCATAAGTTGTGTAAACATGACTGTAATAAGAGCTGATGTTTATCAGCAGCATCTGCAGCAGCGCTCTCAAAATTGTCAAGAAATTTTATACATGACATAAATGGTGTAATGGGTATTTTTCTTCTTGTCGGTTACCTCTCTCCTTTTTGACCTGCTTAATTTTTCTTGCTCAGGTTATGCAGTTTAAAAATACACAATTTTCTGTATTACAGGATCGAGAATATTACATAATAGTGAAGGACAAATATATAGCACTTATGCACAAAGATGCAGCAGTCTGACAGTTTAAACCATTTCATATACAGGTCTAAAATACCTGTAGGTCTATATATATATATATATATATGTGTGTGTGTGATATTTTCCAATATGTCACTGCAGATATATTACAATGATTATGTCAATTATATTGAATGGATGCATTGTTTTGCCAGATCCACCGCAGTTGACATGCACTTCCATTGTGGCCGTTGTAAACCAATTATTTTAAAATCCCTAGTAAATCAAATGCTGTCCATTGTTCACCAGTCAAAACGAAATTGCGAGACTGAGACAATGACCCTGTGGTCCACTCATGTCAAAATTCAGTGTATTGTCACAGGCATTGATCATTTTCACAATTGCTGTCATGGTCTGCCTATTCAGTGCTCCTGAAACCAGTTGATGTTTCCATTGCATAAGCCTAAAAAGTCTGCATCGGGCAGAGCTGTGGTCAGTTAGCACCACCGAGGCATATTACATTACTTTGTGATAGCAGTAGATAACTATACTTGAGGTTTGCCAAAAGAATGCACAAGACCTGAAAAAAACAGGTTATTTTTTCCATGACAAAGTCTGATTTTCATCTTGTTTTAGTGTTTTTACAATAGAGTATATCTCAGTCTACACTTGATTTTCCTGAAATATTCTTGACTTAAATCCATGTTGTAGCACAAAGGTTAAAAATATGCACACACAAGAAACACCAACCTGAATTACTATATATATATATATATATATATATATATATATATATATATATATATATATATATATATATATATATATATATATATATATATACAGTATATACAGGGGTGGTTCTAGGGTGAGTGGAGATCCGGGGCTTAGCCCAGAAAAATCCATGTATGTGACTTTTTATTTTAATAAATCAGAGTTATTTACCTTGTTTAAAATATACAAAAACAAAAAACTAATTTAAAACATTTTATTTAAAGTTTATCCCTTGTATCCTGACACATATGCTGATGTTGTGTCTCTATCTCACTTTTTTTTTTGTCTCTGTCTCTGTTTTCTTTTCTTTTCCAATCAAGCCTGACTGGCTACACTCGTCCTGGTAGAACAGGGATAAGAAGCAAACATTAAGCAGTGCACTGACATACTCTTACTCTACAAAGATATACCGGTCAAAGGACTTTATCTCTGTGTTTATGTACACTTAAAGCCAAGTATAATTATAAACGCAGGGCTCTATACACTTATATTTTTGAAGGAGCACTTACACAGCACTTACAAATTGCATAAATAATCTTATGAGGCTAATGTATCAAATATAAAATTTGGAATACAGAAATATGAAATTATGAAAAAAATTAGAATGGTACTTTGCCACTAGGTGGCGGCATGCCACTGCCTTAATGACTGAGTCGGTCAGTCATTTAATCAATGGATTCGTTTGAAACGGATGATTCATTCAGAAAAAAAGTACGCTAAAAGTTACTCAAGCAAATTTATACACTAAACACCGCTGTGTGTTGCAGCACAGCACAACAACATACTTTGTTTGGAACCATTTCCTTTGCGAAATATGTCTTTTTTTATTATCTTGTTTATTGAATTGTTGTCCTGACAGAAAAGTCTGCCACAGACCGTGCTAAGCAAACATTATACCCGCTCTCTCTCTCTCTCTGTGTGTGTGTGTGTGTGTGTCCTAAAGACTGTGCTGCGCAACCATTAACTGTTAGATGTTCAAAATGTAACGTTAAATCAGACACAATTTAAAACCGAAAAAGAAATATAATACTATGATTAAAAGTTACAGATACCTGAAGCTGTTGTATCTTGGCGTTCAAGTGTTGGGTGGGGGTGTTTTACTTTCTTTTTTTTTTGAAGAAGAAGAAGAAGAAGAATTTTGAAATATCCATTGTAATTTTCAAATAAATTGATGTACCGTAGTAAAATAGGCTACTACACACCAACAAACCGCCTGCCTCCAAAAGATCTCATTTAATTGGCTGGATCGTACAGACGCTCATCGATGGTTGGCCAGTTTACATGTCAGTCAGAAGCACTAGACTCAGTGGGCGGTTTTCGTCTGGTGTGAATGACAACGCGTAAATTGACAGACACTGTAGACGTGAGAGTCGAGAGATATTTATTTTATTATTTATTTAAATTCTAATATAAATTACTTTATTGGTCATGAAAGCTCATTGATGGCATGGTGGTACTAAAAACATTCGGGGCTCCAGCCCCCCAAAAATATTTCTGAAATAATTATCTTATGCTCACTAAGGCTGAATTTATTTGATCAAAATACAGTAATATTGTAAAATATTATTAAAAAAGAATTTGTAATAATATTTGTTTAATATATTTTACAATGTGATTTAAAATTAAATGGAAATAGAATTTCTTTACTGTTACTTTTGATTAGTTGTAAGTATCCTGGCTAATTAAAATGTCATATTTTCTTTCAAAAAAAGAAAAGAAAAAAAGAATGTAATTAAAACATAATTACACCAAACTTTTTATCGATAGTGTGCATGTAAGTTGCTGACTTTCACAAAAGAATAAAAATGATCTCAGATTAAATGTAACATTAGAGATTACTATTTAAATTATTAAAGTGTCAAAACTAATATGCATTTGTAATATTGCTCTGATTTATTGGATCACACTTCTCACTCCCCTCATATACCCAAAATGATTGCCTCAGACCTTTGCAGAAACTTAGTTATGTCAAGAAAAAAAAAAAAAAAGAGAGATGGTCATTATTTGAAATTTATTGTTCTGGCATGGTATACAATCAGCCAAGTGCTATTTGCTCACTTCAACCTTTACCCTCTATGTAGTTTGGAAATCATTAGTAATGAAAAAAATTAATAAGTTTGACAGTTAGTCCTTTTCATGATTTAGGTTATGGGATTATGCTCCATTATTTCTATACACAATTACTGTTATAATACCAACTCTTTATAAACTAGCTTTAAATTTAAGCGAATGCAAGCGGCTGGCAGTCAGACAAATATTTCATGACTGGAAAGTCTCCACGTTGGTTCTGACAAATAGAAATACTTATGCATCGTAATATGTTAAGTTCTAAAATATGATCATTTTCACTCTTTCTCATGTCGTTCCAGAACTGTATGATTTTCTTTCTTTTTGTGGAACACAGGTTTTGAAAGACACGAGGGCAAGTAAATGATGAAAATTTTAATTTTTTTGGGTGAGCAACACCTGGAACTACCTTATTACTCACCTTCCCTATAGACTACATCTGACTAAACCAGCACTTGAGAGCACAAACTACACTGGAACAGCATAAAACTCGATAAAACAGTCTGTAAACATTTTGCAGACTCTGGTTTTACAAAAAAGCAAACTTATTAGACAGGCCTATCTGCATGCAACATCTACCGCTTGTGCTTTTTATATACACAAACGAAAAGGTTGTCAGGTCGGAATCTGAAGGTCTAATCTGAATTGCCAGAGGTGGCCACCTCATGCACATTTTGTGTTGGGCCAAAGAAAGAGTTCATTTCGGCAGTATTCTCAAGAGGTAGTGTGTGATTACCATAGCATAACAGTTTGAGAGAACAAATCTATTTTTAGAGATGAGAATGCTGATTAGATTCCTAAAACTCTTTACCAGCACATGACACTTTGGGCCAGCCAAGTGTGCAGGACACCACGGACCACAGCCCTGCTAAGATCCAAATAATTTGAAGTTGAGAGCTCATAAGTGTTCACCTGCTTGTGCATGAGATACAAGTGCAATGAACAAAAACTGTTTGACTTTCTTTCTTTCTTTCTTTTTCTTTTTTTGCACAGTTTAAAATAAGAAATCTTAGTGGTTAACAGGGCTAAAATAAAGGGGAAGCATTTCGAGTGAAGACCCTAATTCAACCCCAAATGGAATTTAAACAAATAGCTTTATTCCTCCCCATAGCTTCACCCATGAAAAGCATTTAAAGATCCCAGAGAGAGTAAAACTATGAATGAACAGAGGGACTTATCATCAGGTTTTAATAAAAAAACTTTCATCTTACCCGTGATGTTCCCACAAACTTAATATAACATAATGGCTCATATACATTTCATTGATAAACATATACCTATATGCATTTTGTTTCTGTTTATTTATGAAAGATTATGTGAAACTAAAGACTGGAGTAATGGCTGCTGAAAAAATCAGCTTTGTCATCACAGGAATTAATTGTATTTTAAAATATATCAAAATAAAAATCAGCTATTTTAAATTGTAATAATATTTCAAGATATTACCTTTTTGCTGTATTTTCAATCAAAAAAAAAAAAATGCAGCTTTTGTAAGCATAAAAGGCTTCTTCAAAAAACATTTAAGTATCGTGCCAAACCCAAATGTCAGAACGGTTCAGTATGTAAAAACCTAAAATAAAAGGTCTTTTATATAAACCCTTATAACTTTCTGAATTTTTTGAATCAGTGTTTAATGAGTTGTTGAGCAATATATATTTTCCAGCCTATTGCATTAAGATAATGAGCAGCATGCACTTAAAAAAGCAGAAAGTACCTGTAATTTAGTTTTTCACTGTCGATGTGGAAACTGTCATACTGAGAGAAGGCCTGGTGTCCGTCCCAGTCGGTCAGCTCCACATGGAGGGCATACTGCTTCTGATTGGTCAGAATGTGCACAAACTCATTTCCCAGCCAGTGTTCGGCCGACACACTCCCAAAGCCCTAGAAAAGAGGACTCCGGGTCAGTTCAAGTATCGACTTGGGTCACAAGAGACGTTGGATAAAGCAGCGGGAAAGAAAATCCTGTCCAAGTTATTTCAAGCCTTACAGATTCAAAACAGAATTCCACTATTCCTCATTTTCTTGAGATAATAATTACAGATTTTCATAAAATTTTGACATGAAGGTATCAATAACCACGGGTCCGTTTCTGAGCCTAAATGTTTAACGGCTGAATCAGATCTGGAAAGATTGAGAAAACACACTACATTATGACATGCCATTCCCAGCACTAATATACGATTTTTTTCTGTAATGCCAATGAGAAATGCAGAACTGTGTATATAGTATCTGATTAAACATGTAGTGCATGACATGACTTAGATGAGAAGCAGTGTGTTGTCTCGTGTCATTTCTATGGACACAAACACACATGACAAAGAAATAAAATAAAATCATTTAACCCATAATGTTTTTGCTTCCAAAGGATATTTTGGATGAGTGTCCATGTCTGTAATCGAGCCATTCAGCTCTAAACAGCTGCAGAAAGGCTTCTGAATCATGTCATAATGCAGTGCAGGTGCTAGCGACAGTAATAATTATATTACAGCATAACAGAACCATACCCAAGTGCGAATACAAATCTTTAATGAGCAACATCTGTAATTAGTTTGCCTTTCCCTGCTTCTAGCAAATGAGAAAATGTCCAATGTGGGCAATGGAAAACACGAGTGCTGGATGGATTTTAACATACAGTATATGCATACCTTGATCATTTTAACCCTGCATGGTTCTGTATGTAAATAAGAAATGTATATAATTACAAAAGATGTGTAAGTAAATGAATAACATTGACACAGTGGAAAATGGTGTTAAAAATGGTCCTTGAATTAAATATGAATTAAAGGATGTATTTGTGTACTTGAAACTAAAATTCTGAACGGAACGGTTCCTCAATGTTTTCCCTAAAAGCATTAAAAAACTCTTCTTTCTCACTGTTGCAATTCGGAACAGCTAACACTTCTTGCCTTTTCCATAAAACATATCTGAATTCATTTTTGTATGAAAAGAAGAAATACAAATCACAATTGTGTTGTTTATGGATAAATGCAATTGTATTATGGAAAGCGCTTCCAAATAAATGAATAAATGTAATATAATCGATGCCAGCATTTATAAACATTCTCAAGGAGTAAATGCAAAACAGCCATTTTTCCATTACAATAAAGCATTGTCATATGTATACATCAATATTTTTTAGTAAAACTATGTTTTGACATAGATTTGAAGAAAGTGAACTTTATTAACAGACGAATTTGTGGAGAACTTCAGCAGAGATTTCTCCTGTAAAGGGAGTTTTGAAAGGGAAAAACAAAGGTCATATTATTGGATGAGAAACAAGTAAGAAATGAAAGAAAATAATGTTGCCATATGGCTACACTGTATCACAGGGTTAAATAATTAAACAATGCCTATATGAGTTTATATACAACCAAAATTAACCATGCTACAGGCAAAGTAATGATGATATCACTCGTTTTGCGTTACAGACTGACTGAAACCTTCTTCTCACTTATTAATTGCTGGCTCATGGGAGCAGGTGATTGATGAGTAAGAGTAACAGTGCAGTAAACATGAGTATTGCGTGTTGCCTGTAGCACTCCTGTGAGGATAAAGAGGGTCTGTCCTCCTAAAATCCTTGTAATGTGCCTGAAACCTGATGGCTGATTTTCCATAACCTGTATCTGTTTATGTTATCAGGGGTGCTTGTTCTGTTCTGATTGGGTTTCCCCTTGGAAGCCTGGCCTTTGTGCATGGGATCGTCCCTGAGAAGCTTTCTCGCCATAAAACCGCATCATTCCTTATGTGAGTAATTTAGAGGAAAAACGAAGATCAATTGTTATTTTAGACCCTAAAACAGGGAGTTCTCTTGGGTGTGTGGTTTTCTATACACCACAGCATCAGTGTCTCAACAACGCACTCAGTTGCTATGTATCATTCCAGTAATAGCCATTCAAAGTGGCCTGTCCAAAACCCTTTCTCTTGTAGAGAGGAATGGAGAAAAGTCAGATTAACACTGCCAAAATCTAGGAACAATTGTTTCCATAGTCTAAATATCTGATTCCATTCTGATGAAGAGTTTCTCCCATCTCCCTTTGGGAAACTGATTGGGAAAAGAGAAATCGAAACCTTGATGGTGCTGATAGTAAGTGGCTGGAGCGGATACTCAAATGAGGAGAGGTGGGGTTATTCCAATATTTCATTTGATCCAAACAAGAAAAGAAAAATACAAATAAACTACAAATAAAAGCATGGGCGAGAACCGCTCCAACTCTTTCATAAGAGTCAGTCTCGATTTTACCGGTCCAGGTCAAAGACATGGCTTTTTAAAAACATAGCTGTACATAGCATTCATTATCATCACATTGAATATACATATATAAAATAACATTTATGCATTTAGCAGACGCTTTTATCCAAAGCAACTTACAGTGCATTCGGGCTATCAATTTTTACCTATCATGTGTTCCCCGGGGAATCGAAACCCCAACCTTGCACTTGATAAAGCAATGCTCTACCAATTGAGCTACAGGAACACACACACACATATATATATATATAAATATAAATATATATACATATATAAAAAAAAAAACGTTTCATTAGTCAAGTGTTTGAGATCCAGTCAATCAGTCTATGTTATTTTGAGGGAAAGTGAATTTATACTCTCACAGTCTATTTGATTTACATGAGCTTCAGAAATGTCACTATTTTTAACTCAACACACTCCAACACAGACAAATGTTTTGAAGTTTTTGTCCTAGATTTGATCATCTGAATAGACATATTGGATCTTTGCTGTTTATGTCAAGTCCAACACTGCATTAGTTCTCAGTCAGTCTGGATCTATTCAACCGCTATACTTCCATTCAAATTGTAATTGTAAGTTGTAATTTACATTGTAATTTACGCTATGTTTGCTAGCAATCAGTGGAAGATGCCTTATGACTGGATGTGACAGTATGGCAGAAAGTTCTGGGAGGTAATAGTGCAGCACATTATTTTTATTACAGACTTTGGCTTATGCATTTTAGAATGTGTTTCCCAAAAGCATTGTTAGCCAACTTTGGTCGCAAGTTCTGTCGCTACCAACATAATTCAGTGATTTGGTGTTTCCCGAAACCATAGTTCGAATGAACATTCGCAAACAGCATCACAAACTTGCGTGGTTGGAACTACAGTTCTCGACCTGTGGTTAGAAGCATAGTTTCTTGTTAGCAAGGGATATGGGTTTAGATAAATAGGGTCTTGGGCACAATACAAGCAGTACAATCTATATATTCCATATTTATTATCTAAATATAAATGCATTTTAATCTATGTATTTAATTTATGCACATCCTCTGTTTTGAAGAGTGCGCATGTTCATAAATACCTAAAGGGAACCCCGAAGTATGATGTAAGAGGTAACCGGCAATGAATAGAACATCAAATAAACCAAAATGACAGGAAAAAAAAAATAGTAATTAGTCATCAGGTGCCATGTTCAATATATCAGCATCTTAGAGATGTCCAATCGGTTAAATAGCAGAAGTTATTACTCCACCACATGCTTGTGACGTCATTAACAATGGCCCTATGTTGTTTAACTAATGTGGATCAAACGACGGAGATGCGTCTGTGTTCGGGAAACAGTGGTAACTAGCTAGTTTGTTTCAACAACAATACATCATACTATGGTGGTTAATCAGCGAGTTACGTCATTGTACGGGAAACGCACCCCAGAGCAGGGTTGTTATTATTAACTAAAACTATTCAAACAAATTTTTATTAGATTAAAAAAAGCTGAACAAAATTGAATATTAGATGATAAACTTAAAAGATTTGAATTGGGTGAAATAAGCTGAAGTTGAAATACAAAAATTACTAAAACTAAAATAAATTAAATAAATACAAATAAAATGGCAAATGTACATACAAAATGAAATAAAAATAAAAATGTAAATATAAAGATAAAAGCTATTTTAATATAATGATGGATCAGATCAACATTTCTTCTCTGCTGGGTTATTTAGTCACATAACTTGATTTTTTATAAAAAAAAAAAAAAAAAAAAAGTACACTCCATGTAATTTTTTTTTTTTTTTTGGTGTTTCCTTGTACTTTTTAATGCAATGTCTCAAAACTCAAATAAAAATCTGTGGAAGAAAGCAGGATGTGTAATTGGCTTATATGTAAACTTTCTTCTGACCAGTCAGATCAACATTCAGTGGGATACCACATCACATTACAAATAATCTCTGAAAGTATGATTGAGTCATAACAATTGTTAAGTTTCAGCCTGTTGCAGCAACAAAACTGCCAGCACTGATGTCCCAGTTTCGCTATGACTTTTGTATTTTATGCTGTTTATTTTTTTTCCAATAAAGAATAACACTGACTACATGCAAAACTATCATTCCTAAGCACAGGGAGAATCCCATTATCTCATCTGACTCATCTGTTTCCTACTCTATAGGGTGTCATGGTTATCCTTCACTCTTTTTAGTCTAAAACAAAAACAGATGAACAGAGAAGATATATCACCCATATGGGTGGCTTAGATGAGAACGATAAAGATCATGTCCACCGTTACAGAGCAAGTGAAACAGAGGTTGGTGGGAAGGAATATGGCTACGTACCATTTTATACTCTTTCCATGTTCTCTGAAAGTCCACGCTACCATCTTCACGTCTTTGGATTACAGTCCAGCCTCCGCCCGCAGTCTCCATGTTACAGTACACCTGTTTGGAGACAGACATGCACATCACACACATACAAATATACGAGGACGGAAATACCACAAACCATTTATCTTGACCTTATGGATCTGTATATCCTTACAACAACAACAGATACCCCCATTAGCTTAGTGACTTCTCCAAACAGTGATTAGCGGAGAGGTCAAGTAGCAGGCCTGAGATCAAAGCTGTGGTGCTCAGGGACACCTGGCTGTAATCTAGCACAGTGGGTAGAAAGCCGTGGCGTCACCTCACACACACCCAGCTGAACACACAGACCAACCTGGTTGCAATTAATCCAGTATCGGGGGCTGGAGCAACACCAAAACCAGATATTCAGGGACAGATATGTACATTCACGGATGCAGCCTTTTACACACATTCACGCTGTAAAAGGTGAAAATGTGCACTTCTACCTCACCTCACCTTTAAAAATGACTTTTATTAGTGTCCACATAATAATCAGTTTGATTCAGTCAAATTAAGTAATATTTTTGGCCAGAACAAAATGAGTAAATTTATGTTACCACATGTACACTAACACATTTTAGGCTACTTGACAAAAACACATACAATACACCCTGTCTGAAACCAAACAGTTTTTTTCCCTCTTTAATGTTCCACAGACCACAGGAAAAAATACAAAGTCATTCAGGTTTGGGACAATATGAGGGTGAGTAAACAATTTATTTATTTTTTTTAACCTTTCAATAAACTCTACATGCTATCTTGTGATATACAGAATCATGTATTGGTCAACTACGCAGTCAATTGATCAAAAATGGGCTGTAGGTCTGTTCTGATAGCAAGAAAACAATACTACATTAAAATAATAATATTATTATATAAAATTTTGATATAAAATTTTAATAATTATAATATAAAAATTAAGAACAAATTAAAATAAAAACAGTAAAACAAACAAAGGCAGCTAATGTTGCAATTACTTCCACTTCATAATGATTTAAAATTAATTTCACTTTAAAATGAAGCAGTAAAACAAATTCAAAGTGCAAAAAAATAAATAAAATACAAACATAAACATACATACATTTACATTTCTTTAACTGTTTATGTTAAAGTTTTTTTTTTTCATCTTGGTATTTACACTTGGTCTTTTTAATGCAATATCTCAAAACTTACATAAAAATCTGTGGATGAAAGCTGGATGTGTAATTATCTTATATGTAAGCTTTCTTCTTAGTTAACACTAGTGTAAGAACTAACTGACTAGTCAGATCAACATGCAATGGAATACCACAAAATAAAATAAAATAAAATAAAATAAGATTTCTTTAGATGTATGGGATCTAATCCTAAATGTTGTGGTCTTCTTGATATTATGCAGGTACAGTATGATTTTTATGTGACTTTATGTGACTCTTTTCTGTGCCAAAGACAGTAGAGGACTTCAAGGTATCATTTTATCATTAGGTTCACCACTTTACGACTACTGTAAAATCTTGATCCTAACAGTTGTGCAATTATGTTTACACTTTGATCTTAAATCATTCCAGCATAGCTGATCTGAAAACAGAATTCCTACCTTTTTAGTCTCTTGTGGGCTAATGTTGATAGTGTAAACTCCATTTTTCTGGAATCCCGCTTGGTAGAGGTCGGCACAGTCCCGGAACTTCCTCTCCTCGTCAGCTTGCTTGGTGAGGTTTGGCACCACTAAATACACAAAGAAAACCATGTTAGAAATAGCAAAAACATAAACGATCAGAGAAATAATAAATGGAGCTGTATAAAATAAAACTATTTCCACTCACTTTCTCGCTCAGCATGGCCGAGCCTCATATTCGGCTAAACAGAAATGTCAACTCTGTGACTTCCATTTCCACAAGACAGCAATACTGTAGACAAACAGCCTAATGATATTTTAACAAACCTTTCAAATCCTGGCAGGTGACAGCTATTTTTCGAGACCCACTGAGCTGGGTGACAGTTTAATCCCGGATAATTTACATCAACCTCCTTGAATTTAATAAAAGAGGGTTTAAGGTGGAATGTTCTGGAGCTGGACCAGAAACAGCTCCTAAAAAGGAATCCTGTATGTATATATGTATAGAAGAGGATTACTTATGAATGCATAATTGTGATTGACAATGAGTATACAGTATTTATTTCTTTAGCTTCTGTCAGCTGGCCTACATGGAGGGATGTGTATAAAGCTGTCCGCACTTAATATCTGTTTCATGTTACAAACCCGTTCGAATAGTTCGAAATATGTAAGCACAGTCGAAAATGACACTGCTGTACAATATCAGAGCTAATAATGTTGAAAAATATTGCACGCTGTGGAATAAATCACATCCTGAGTTAATGGAATAAATAATACACAGAGTCACGGGCGAATTCTAAATATTGTATCGCTTTTCATGCAGGATTTCAAATCTGGTTAGAATTATTTTGAAACTACAAAGGGCCACGAGGACTTCCAAGTTCGCTTGCATTATCAATATGACCTTCTTCCAGTGACTGACATATTTCTAAGTGTGAAAGTCTTTTAATCAAAGTGCTGAGCTCCGGCTCTCAGAGAGCAGCAGCTCGGCTCTGACAGACCTCTGCAAGCCAACAGCTGCGTCTCTTTCCATCTGCAGACAATTACGCCGCCAATATTTTGAAACCAAGCAAGAGTCTGCGGACAAAATACTACAAGCTATAAATTTCAAGTTCCTGTTATAACAAGTGGTTTATATTTACCCACCGTGTCCTAGTTATATAGATGGAAATTCCTTCCGATTCCCCTCTACTTTTTTTCTTTCACGGCTAAAGACCGCATCTCAGTTTTCACACTATTGTTGTTTCTGTTGGGACTCTTTAAGAAGAGGAGATGTCACTGCTAAGAGAGTCATGTCAGGGGTGTTTAGGCAGAACTTTGATCCCTGTCGCGGGACGGAGGGCTTGGGCGAGCAACCCTTCATTCAGGGATATTATTCCTGCCGTTTCGGTAAAGGATTGAGTGTCAGTGACAAGGATCTCCCGCTGTGACAGGTTGACAGAGGGGAACTTCGCACCGCGGCGTCTAACACAACAAAACCCCAGCTGTGTCAGACAACGGCAATTTACCGCTTATAGCCAGGAGCTGAAAGTGGCAGGACTGGAGAGCAGAGTGACAGACAAGTTCAACCCAAACAAAGACAAAACGTGACGTTAACGGAAGAAAAGAAATCTTAATATTTATTGCTGTACAAATAAATGCATAATGAAAAATGGATCAACAAATAAATACAATGTAAAGCCTACCGCTTATAATTGCACATTTAAATAAATATATATGTGAAAATGTAATGCAATATGATTAAAATAAAATGTATAATATAAAATACTAAACAATATCATAAAAATAAACAATAAAGCATGGTGGTAGCAATGCTAAGGTCATTGATCAAATTTCCAAGAAAAGCAAGAACTAAAATCTACAATAAATGTGTAAATTGAATGCAATGTAAGTCGCTCTGGATATAATAAAACAAACAATGCATATTATGCAAACTATTGCACATTCAAATAACAAATTATCATGATTAATCTAAGTTGTTGTAGAGAGTTATGAAATATTTTTTTCAATGCCTAGGGATTCTCTTATGTTGAATCTGTTCGGTCCTAACTAATGGCACAAACTACTTGGATCTTTGCAAAACATGGGCGTCTGACCACCTCTGAATGCCCAGGAACAACTTTACATTTAAATCTTAGCGAGACTATGGTAAATTGAGCTATTAAACAGCTTGCGTCCTGGCTCATAAAATTATAATCACATTATTTATTTACATTTGAATTCTTGGTGGTTCAGTTGGGACTTTAGTTTGGAACAAGTTGATGTGAAAAGAACATCCAAGTGGAGTGATTTTATAAATCAGGATTCTCCACACGATTGCAGACACAAAATACAGTTTAAAATAAGCAAGAACTCAAAATCCCAGTGCGGTGCTCTGGCGAAATGAAAACTCAAACTACTGCACTGCATCTTTATATAAACATCTGGGACGATAAAGTCTGATTCTTTCAATTGGACTGAGAGACTGTGAGAATGATGACCACCAGCTGAGCGAGCAGAACTGTAATAATGAGTATTTTTAAAAACATTTCCTAAGCCATAAACCATCTTAATCATGTGTGTCTAAACCCAAAAATCATATTCTGACATATTACCTATTTTTACAGTGTATTTTCATACGTCATGGCCTGTCCCTAGTGAACTTAATTTGGAGACAGAAAACAATATTTTGTCCTAATCACAGAATATGATTGATGCCAGTGAGTAAATAATAATTAGCAAATAGGGATTTATTACAGCCTTCCAAAGGGGAGAACAGTTATATCTAAAAATGCAATCTAATGAGTTTGTGCTTATATTATATTTTTCATAATAACCCTTAATAATGCTTCAAATAATATTTTCACAAATAACAGCTTTGCATTTATGAACTCACTGCAATCAATGATGCTGTACAATGTTTTAAAACCATCAGATCTCTTCTTTTGACGCACATGGCGAGGCACTTAACTTGTAGTGAACTTCAAAAATTTAGGTACATGAAGGTTAAGCACATTAAACAATGTCATATTCATGTCTGAATGAGAAAAGCAGCACGATAAACAGTGCATTCTATATAATTTTTTCCCCAAAAAGGGAGTTTAGAGCTAGAACATTGTTTTGCAAGTTTAGTTGAGTCATGATTTCAGACAGACAATCTAAGACACCTATGGTGCCTTCCTTGCCACTTATTTGGACGGGCCGTCCCACAGGAGTCATTTAGTTTGACGAATTCAATCAGAGGTCAGAAAAAGACCTCTACAGCACACTGGAGCTTGTCAATGCAACTAAGGCCTATTTGAAATCTCCATTTATCATAATTTGTTTGGTAATGTGCACAATTATGCTTGCTTGTTAAAATCACCAAGAAATCATGTTATGGGTCCCATCTTACCATTACACCAAACCACAGTGAACCTAAACTGCATTTTATACGCTCAATTGACCCACTAAATGAACCCAATTGTGAAGTTTTATTTAGGTTTCAAGTCCAGGCACAGATCAGAACCAAGTTGGAATCAAAAATGGACTCATTTAGCGTGATTGGCTGATGTACAAATAGGAACGTCTAAATCCAAGAAACTGCAGGGTCTTCCAGTATGTGCTGATATTCTTTCCTGTCTGTGTTCTCTTACTGACAGATCATGAAAATAAATAAGCATTTATTTTAGAGTATAAATTTGCTAGTGTGGGACCTGGGATTGCTCCAAAGCAATGACTGCATGTTCAACAAACAATTCAACCAGAACAGAGCAGTAGATGTCAACCATAGTTACACAAACCCAAAAGAATTTTCATTCAGCATGGACGAACAAAATCAAAAAGATGAATTTTATCAATAGTGACAGTAAAGACATTTAAAAAAGAAAAAAAATCTACATAATCAGCAACATAATACTAGGAAATGTTTGTTTAATAGCAAATCAGCATATTAGAATGATTTCTGAAGGATCATGTGACACTAACTGTGTAGTTAGACTGAAGTAATGATGCTGAAAATTCAGCTTTTACATCACAGGAATAAATTACACTCTAAAATATATTAAAATAGAAAAGAATTATTTTAAATTATAATAATATTTCATAATATTACTGTTACTACATAAACTATTTTTTTATTACTGTATATTTGATCACATAATCAAATGAAGCCTTGGTGAGCTTCATTCAAAAACATTTAAAAACCTTAATGACCCAAAACTTTTAAACAGTAGAGTCAATGAAACATGATAAATATTCCTTCATGCTGTTCTAAAATCATATGAATCATAAGTTCTTCAATGGAACACTAAAGAAAAAGTTTAGAAGAATGTCTGAACTCTCCATATCCAAAGTCTTTCATCTCAATATGACAGCTTTATGACAACACTAAAATTGAACTAATAATTCACTGAATATCTTGTGTCCATTTGTCATGTGTCACCATTCACCATTCACCATATGTCACCATTCACAACCAATGTATGCAAAACAGAAGCTTGCATAAATACAATCTTATAAATAACCACGATTGTATTCCAATGAACCAGCATGGCTTCATGATTTGCCATGTGAAATGTGAAATGAAACCCAAAAGAAAAAAAGGAAGTAGAGTTGCTTTTGGTGCCCTCACAGCAAGACGGAAGCTAAGGAGCTTGAGTCGACTCCATGACCTGTGCAGTCCCATTTCAGACATTCAAGGTAAATTTTCTTTACCACAGTGACGTCAGAGAGACATGGGGCCAAAAGGCCACACTTGGGTTGCAGTGGGGGGAAAAGGGTAATGATTTCACTAAACTGACTCCTGCTGGTAGAGGCAACCATAGGGTTTAGCGGGAAATCGCCAATCCAAGATCACTGCGCTGGGGCTATGTTAGGCCTGGCCTGTAACTCAATCAAGGGCTGTTTGACATTTCAGTCAACTGTTAACCACAGGCAGTGTGCTGAAGCGTGATAAGCCGCATCCGTTGAGGTTCACAGCGCTGTCTGGCTAAACGTGACATTTAACAAGAAAACAACACATTTCACACCTACCAGAAAGAAGCTTTTCTCATTGATAACATACTGTGTAACAGGCTATTTTTTTTTATCTGAAAATGGCCTGTTCTGGATGCTACATTTTTAGTTTTCTATCACTTCCTGCGTGACATTTGCTTTAGCAATGTCACACACCATTTTTTAGGAGGTTAGGGATGCCAGTGATGGTCCTGGCCTGCTTGGTGATTCAGGTGAAATAATATACTGTATACAGTGGTGGCCAAAATTATTATTAGAACACCAGTACTTTCTCCAGCTAAGTCAGTTATTTCTGTCTTTTGCTGTAGAGTGTTATTAGGAAATATCAGTTTATATATCAATATTAATATGCAGTGAGATTTTTGTTTGCACAAGGAGTCTGACAACAGCCAGTGCTCCACACAGAGATCTGATCTCATCATCATCCAGTCTGTCTGGAATCACAAGAAGAAACAGAACAAACTGAGACAGACTAAATCCAGAAGAACTGTGGCAACATCTCCAAGATCCAACATGCTTCAAGAGACCTACCAAAACCTGTGCAAAAAATGAGATCTGTACTTACATGCTGTGCCTCCATCCTTGGCGCAGAGGCTGAGCAGGTTGCGTACGGTATCCATCAGGTCCTGCTGTTGTCTCTGCAGGGCGGTGCTGTTACCGGTCGCGCGACTCAGCTGAGCCTCCAGCTCCCGGATCACTGAGCTCTGTCTGCTCACCAGCGTCTGTAGACTGCTCTTCTCCTCCCGAAGGGCCTCCAGCTCTTCTCTGTGCCTGTCCTCCATCTCCTGCATTTTTTCCTCCAGAAAACTGAGGAAAAAATGAGGGAAAGCCACAGCAGAGAAAAACAAGGAATGGATGGTTAAAAGTAAAAAAAATATATAGGAAATTTAACAATCTAAGAAAAGTTCCTTCAAGTATGGGTCAAATCGGGCCACATACTCATAATTTTGGGTCACAGTGTGTTGTAATAAAATGTATGCCATGCTATCATAGATTCAGCCAAAATATCATTGTTACAGCAATCATTGTAACTACTATGAAAATGAATATGGGATCTCCTTCAAAGTCAAGTCATTTTTATGTTTTTTTTTTTTTTAAGACTGTGGTGGGCAGTTTTTGGCAGAAACTGGTTTCCATGGTAAAACTTAGTCAAGTATTACAGAAAACAGCATCAAAGTGTCATATCAATGATAGTTTTATTTAAACATTTTATTATTTACTGCATCTTTTTACATGTTACACTGAAGGACATTTTCTTCATGTTTACAATTTTATTGTTTTTATTAAAATGGTTAACTTTAAATGTTTCATGAAACAATAACCTTGTTTTAGTCATGAGGAGCAAATACACACACTGAGATAGTTAACATAGATATATCATATTGCATGTTGCAAGTGTGGCTCACAGGTAAACAAAATGTCTTTTATTTGCCGTGGGCCAAAAAAAAGTTAGGAATCCTTGGCTTCATCAAGGTATGACTTTGATGATACTGTATTTATGTTTCAGTATTCAAAGGCAAAGAAATGAAGGCCGCCTCATTACAGCTGTAATAAATACTGATATGAATGTAGCCAATCTCCATAACTTACACAGGGTACAAACAAACACAGTTCATCTTATAGCTTTGGGCATTAGTGCACGTCTAAAATGGATCCAATCCTTAAATCTGCACTGTACATCTTGGAAACCTGATGCACGCTGGGCTGGATTCACCAGCTTATTAAAACAAAATTCGATCCACATAGAACTTTAAAGGAATGTAAAATTAATTTTAGATGGAAAGAGGAGAAAGTCATAATGTCAATCTATATTATAGGATGAGTAATTACACTAACTGTGGTAACAAAAATGCTAGACATAAACAGATACTTTTTGAAAAAAAAAAAACATAAACAGAGGGATATGAATGCTCGTGTCTTTTTAACAACAGCTGGGCTCAAAGCAGAGAGATCATTGGGAATTAAACCCTCGTTTTGACAGGAACAGACATGTCCCACCAGAACAATCAATACATAGAAAATTGAAAAGTGTTCCAAAAGCTATGCATTGCAAAATTAGTCTTCACAGAGGAGAAAGTTTAACGGCGGGTCAGGGGACATCACTCATGTCTTGGCAGGTTCTGTTGCACTGCACCGTATGGGACCAAGCTAATGTCTGAAGGCTTGTGTTGTCAAGAATTGAAAATCATTTTGTGCAATGATCTATATTGTGGTTCTGGCATTAGAATGAGTATTTTCTAAAAAGAATTACAAGCGAGTGAGATTTGAACATCTGTATTGGCAGATTAAATGGCAGCACAGTGAGACGGCTTAAGCAGGGTCACTACTGTAGCTCTGAAATGTTTTTTGTGGCTAAGCTTATTGTTTCCTGTGTGCAGTGTT
Source organism: Carassius carassius (assembly GCF_963082965.1). NCBI lineage: Eukaryota > Metazoa > Chordata > Actinopteri > Cypriniformes > Cyprinidae > Carassius > Carassius carassius. Next base: position 12,459,607 of record NC_081762.1, on the reverse strand, counting down.
GGGGAGTTACAAAATAAATGCAGCAATGCCACTAACTTAACTATATTCATCAATAGCATAAAAGTAGTAAAACTGTAGCTATAAAAGTTCACCTATTTGAGTTCCTGTACTCTATTTTAATTATGATTGTAACACCCAATTATGATATTACTGGATGATTATGCACTTTAAAATACATTTATGGAAGTCTTTTTTAATATATATAACATATTTTGTTCAATGCCTTTATATATGTACATATACACTGTAATATATTTACATTTGGTATATTTGTGTGTGTGGGGAGTTGTGTTGGGGTTGAAGGTTTACCCATTCTTGTCATGGATCTTGTTGATTTCATTTATCTGTATCATAAGTTGTTTCTCCAGCTTGTTGGTGGATAGTGAATTTTCCAGCAGCTGAATTTCCAACCTTGAAGTCTGATTTAAAACCTAAAAACAATAACATTCCAATAAAAATACAGTAATCCTTCCGCAAAAACACAGACCTTAAAATCATTAAGTTAATACTAACTGAGCGGTACCTCAGGAGAAGTCATAAACATATATAAACTATACCGCAGTACCATACGGTAGCACTTAGGAACAGTTATTCTCAACCTCAACCTCTTATTTGACAAATCAGCAAAACACAACTGTGCTGTATCCCTCTGTGTCTCATTAAAACACACAAGTCATAAAAAGATTCAGCAACAAAAACATTAGCATGATACTTAAAAAGAGATTTTAAGTCTAATGCCGCACTAATGTTTTTCTTGGCTGTATTTGAGGCGTATTAAAGGGATACACCGAAAAAAAAAAAAGATTGTTCGCTTAATGGAGCATGAAATGGATCCTGGGAAGAACATACCTGTGTCTCGACATCGGTTAGCTTGCGTGTCTGCTCAGCTGTTTGGGAGAGAAGACTGGTGCCCATCTCTAACATGGCCGCCGTGTGGTTATGAACGGCACTCTGTTGTAACTGCACCATTTCTGTCTTCATATTGTCTTTGACGTAGCTCTCAATCTGTGGTGACAAGCACAAAGACCATTTTAGAAAACATACACCAAAATTTGGACATTTAACCCATGTCTACGAATGCCTTAACAAAAATATGTTCTAAGAACACTTTGCTAACGTTACCAGTAAGTAAATTGGTTATATGAACACTAAGTGAAAATTCCATTTCATCATTTGGCAAACATGATTGAAATGCTACTTTCGAATGTTCTCTGATCGCCCTTAAACAGTACAGTAGTAACAATTGACAAACATTAGTTCCATGAATGATATCCTAACATTTTTTTGGAACATTTTTAAAAACTATATAACTTTAAACGGAAATTCTATTAGCATTATTAGAGGAACATTTGTTCATAACTTTGAGAGAAACTTCCCTAACTAAAGTTCTGATAATATTCCCTGTTAGCTGCGTTTACATTATTTAACAAAATAATAAATTTGGCAGCTATTTGGTTAGAAATTTATCACAAAGCCGTTTGCACCTTGCTCTTCCTTCACTTGGTATTTTATTTTGGTGCACCAATCTATTAAATTACTTAGGACCATATTCCACACTCACAAAATAGTCTTATTTATAGTGTTTATTTTACGTTAACCACCAATAAAAACATAAATGATGATATGACGATGTATTTCTGATGATCTTAATCATCTCAATCTTTCCATTGTTATACATGTTGAAATTTAATTTGGGTATTAGATGCTGGTGTTTGTTTATTCATTAAACTATCTATTAAACTGTTTAATTGTATAATTGTAATAAATATGTTATCCTATGTAATTCATGTTCTAGTTGCGGGTACATTATGTACAGTAATGTTTTGGTGGAGGTGAAGAGTTTGGGTTGTATACAAATGAACATTGTCCAGTATTTAAATACAATATGTGAGTTTTTAAATATTGGATATTGGCTAATGAATGATGATGTCAATATAATTAATGATTTAAAAAGTGGGTGGAGGGATTGAAATACTCACACACTGAAGAAGGCCTCGAGTCAAAACATTTGTGTTTTTATCCTATTGGTGATTCATGTAAAATAAGCCCTATAAAGAAGTCTATGGAGAGTGTGGATCATGGTCCTATACAAAGAAATGTATCACAAATCAAACATTTTCACTGAATTTAAATTTGTCAGATTTAAATGGCATTTAAAAAAAAAAGGCAAAACTAAAGTTTAAAAAAAGGATCAAGCTCAGATGACATCTGAAGCTTGACACAATCGACACTCCAGTGGCTGTAAAATCCATTCAGAGGTAAAACACACTTAACTTGTCAATTCCAACAGTCCTAAAGACACTTTAACACCAATAGCACATGGAGAGTTTGACAAACTTTTTAAGAGGCCAATAAAATGAAAGGAGACACCATTTGAGGACAAGGACAATGGGGTAATCAAACCCCTCACAGTTATGACTTCCTTTAAAAAAAAAAAAAAAAAGACACAGTAACTCATTAAAGAAAGGACATTTGCATGTTGGCAACATTTTAGAGGAATTTCTTATCTAAGCTTCTTCATGATGACCTGGAGCAACTTAAACAGAGCAGTAACACAAACTCTCGAAGAGTCAGTCTTATAGGTAGGTGGAAGCAGATGTAGGTCGTTTGTTCAGAGAGGAAGAGATGTAGATATCTAGCTACAGGAGACGCTTAGGTTTATCATGAAGGCTTTCATTCTAATCTTCTAGCTGGAGAGATGACAAGACCAGAACAAGCTTTAGAAACACAAAGACTACTTCTGTTGATTAAACCTCAAGAGATGACCACTGACACTGAGGTCTTTAGAAATTATTAGAAATTAAATCTGGGCTCATTACTTACCATTTCTTTTTTTTTGGCAGTATCATTTGATATTGTATAAAATTGTACGTGACCATTTTAATCTTGTGTAGATTATCTAACACTTACTGAGAATTATTCTTTTAAATTGCTTATAATTTAATAACATGATTAAATGTAAAAAAAAAAAAAATAATTTTAATTGTGTTGTTGTGTATTTTTATTAAAATATTTAAGTCATTAAATAATTAGTATTTTTAATTTAATAATGTATTCAGTATATCAAAAGATTTCTATATACAAATCTAAAATTAAATGTTATCGGTCATTGCAATTGTCTGCTTACTATCAGAAAAAAAAGTCAGTTCATCCCTATACAGAACTACCTGATCTCTGCTTCATTACAGTTTTCACATATTTTTTTGTCGCAAATGTTGATTGGCCTTCAAAACATCCGGTAAAAGAGTCACACGATAACTTACGTTGTCACTACGACATACCCTTTATGGCATTGGTTCTGGCTTTTGTACACACAGAGCTCGTTCCAGGACTGAACCCGGCAATATTACTAGGTCCCCAACCCAGGATCGATCCTGGAATCAATCCTTGGACGTGTTTGCGTTCACACAGAAGGCAATCCGGCAATGTTCCAGCAATTTTCCAGGACCAACATGCAGTGTGAAAGGGGCTCAAGTGAAATCTATAGACCTGATTTGTGACAGAAAATATCTGGCTGCAAGACACTTCAGCCAATTGACAGTGACAACAGAGTCGCCCACTCCATTTTGTCCATGATTTCAGCGGGCCGCGTTGCTCCACTTATTACATCATGAATGATCTCTAGTGAATACATTGAAGAAAGCAGACCTACAGGGAGCCAAATTTAAACAGGACTCCATGAAACCATGACTCTTTCTGAACCCTTTGTCCTGTTCAATTGCAGTTCAAGGACCTGATTGTCACCATGCTGTGGTTTTATGGGTTTCAATGGCATTTCAATGAACAGTCTTAGCATATTTATTGCTGCTTTAGTCATTCCATGAAGTTTGCTTCATTTCGTATATAGTTCAAATGAAGTAGTGTTGTTCAGTAACAAAGAGCCAAACTCGGCACGCACTACAAGCCTAACGAATCACTTGGCACAGCAACGCACAGTTGTTTAGAAAATGGAAGTTGTGGTTGAATAAGATAAATCGGCTGTAATTTCGAAGTTTGGAGCACTATAGCTTATGACTCTATCCAGAGATGAAAAAAAAAGTTAGGATCGAGATATGAAGTCACTGTGATATAGATGTTGAAAAACAAGAAAGGAGAAACCAAATGAAAGGGTGTGGAAAACTACAGTATCTCTTCACTTGCCAACATTAAAAATGACATATTGACGCCAAACAGCTGGGAACACACAGTCAGAAACATAAAATTCAACCTGTTACTGCTTTAGCCACTAGCAGCCTGTCATGTAGAATTAAGACTACAGACTGATATTCCTTCTTGGCAGTGATTATAAAGCCGATGCTGTTGTTTGGATTACTACAGTACGTAATAGGTGATTGTGAAGCAAGTTATACAGATACAAGTGTCTCTTTACAGTAAACAGTCAAAGCTTGATGGAACTGATTGGAAGGAATACAGAAGACCTATAACACTGCAGGCATTAGACACGTCTTTAGCTGCAACTCGATCAGTAGTTTTGCCGAGACATTTGAACTTTGTCTCTAAAATGACATTAAGCTTCGCAATTTGGCTCTGTGTCTTTCATTAAGCTCTCTCTATGGATAAAGTGTTTGACTCTAATCCAGTTTAAGAGGCAACGGAGGTTTGAACTCTGAGACAATGTTGGCTGAAGCTTTGAGTGCGAGTTAAGTCACCTTCAGAAGGGTGTGGATGCTATTCTGGTGGCCTGGAGAAACATTAGCCCAGAGATCTGTTGCTTTGACTTTCTGAGGGAATTTCGCTTGTGTCATGCTCTAAACTGGCGGGTGTGTAAATGGAACAAAGGAAGGATAATCAAGATTACACAAACAGAAACGTTGTGTAAAAATATCAGAGGAAGCCGTAAAGGGCTTTAGTGGGTGTATGGTTATTTCCCACTTCCATTCACAAATAAACGTGCCTACCCAAAGACAACAGATGAGGTATAGAAAGAGGCTTGAGGCTTTCAATTGGCTTGAGTCATTTAAAAGCATACTAGTGATGGTAATGACAAATAAAATCAAATGTAATGATGAAAGTGAACGAATTTTGAGCTAAAGATAAATAATAAAAGAAAATCACTGAGGCAGAATGAGACATGTCACCTGCACTTTGTCTCAAAGGCACATTCACACATGCAGGAGTTCGATAGAACAGAGTGCGATCAAGTGTAGGACCCCGTCGAACCCGTTGCACCTGGGGGATTGGCTTACATCTCACAGCTGCCCACCAGCAGAGGGTCATGCCAAATGAGTCAAGGTCAGCCATATCAGCACTCAAAAATCTGACCTGAGAGCAGTCACGTCTATATCGATATCACTATGCCGTTTAAAGCCAGCAAAGTTTACCGCTTGACTTGCAGATTGATTGTGTTTATTTGCAAAGTGCACTGATGTGAGAAGGTGAACGGGGCTGCTCTACTGAGTGATGTTCAAGAGGCCCAAATTTAAAAGGTCGAAAAGTCCCATTGTAGCCAAGATCCTGTTAGACTTTTATTTTGTTATTCCATTTGAAGTCGTGCTTTAAAATTAATATCATATTCTTTCATATTCTCCAAAACTGCAGCAAATACGTAAAACATTACAAACAATAACTAAAATGTATTAGTGCTATTTTAAAAAATAATAGTGAAACTATTAAATAAAAGTACAGCGAGAATGAATGACCAAAAATATATATTTTTTTTCATTTTACATTTTTTATAGTTAATAGTATCAATAGCATGACTGCAGTACTGTATTTGTTTGTATACTGCATTGATAGTAATACAACTGCTTAACAATACTGGGAAATAAAAATGTGATTACCCATTGGCTCTGACAATAAGAATAAAATAGGCTTTTAATAACAACACTGAAGGACAAATGATAATAATTCATTTAATTGTAGTTCGCAGTTTCAATAGTAAAAATTGATCAATTACAAGAAAGATCAATTAAATCAGACAAGAAAAAATTGTTAAGTTTATCCTGTTATGGTGCACAGTTTTTTCCCCTTTTTTCTGAAATAAATAAATAAAAATTATATATATATATATACTAGAAAAAACAACCAAGTTAACGTTCACCATAGAACAGAATATAGAAAAGAAAAAAAATTATATATATATATATATATATTAGGGGTGACCCCGAATAGTCAACGAAATGATGCTTTGATTCGAGGAGCCTGTTTCGACTACCAATCTAACAGTCGAATATTCGCGGGGTGTTATTGATTATGCCATTTTGACCATGGGGGAGCTCAAATGTCTGATTTCACATAGAACTACATATTTCTCCCAATAAGTTAATATACAGCATATTATGATAAAGCTGTAAGAATCTGAAAAGAAAGAAGCTTTAAATTAATATTTTAAAGTGCGTGAATAAATCCAACCACCCCTATAGATATATGTTTCACTTTCCATAATCTGTGACCGACAGAGGAGCAATTTGGGGGCAGGGATTTAAAACTTTAACAAGACTCAAACTGACACAGGCAGAGACTGGATTTTTTTCGAACAGGTAGGGTGATTTCAAAGCATTTCAGCTGGTGTACATATATCGTGGATATATTCTTTACCTGATATAAGATGCATTTGGTTTAGTTTCAAGCACTTCATTGTAGTACTACGGTGATATCTCTTCAGCGCACAGCGCGAGCAGGTCAAACTACAATGCAGAATATTAATAACAATGACTGGGACTGTTACATACATACTATTATAATGAGAAGACTATTATACTAAAATGCTATGAATTTTTTTAGTTTAGCTGCCGTGTTTCTACACATTGTTTCGTGAAGAACGCGCCCCCAAAAGGAGTTCGCATTCAGAGCCACGCAGATATGTTCTTATGCATTCGGGCCCTTTTTGCAAACAGCCTACAAGTCTTAATATTAACGTTATGTTGTATAAATAATGAAACATATTCTATATGAAATTATGAGTTATATCTCATTGATTTAAAAACTTGCTATCAAATGCGTCACTCTACTGGTCATCTTCAGCGCGCACAGCTCAAAACAGAAATGCAGAACATTAACTGCTAACATTTTAGGCTAACGTTATAATGAGAGCACTATTGTAAAAAACAACAAAAAAAACAACAATACTTTGTTAACTGTTATGGTTTCGCCGACGTTAGGTGTTATAGCTATCTGTTCAACGAAACATAAAACATTATTTACCCTATTTATATCTGCAAGGTGTTCATTACACATTTTCCCTGTGTGTTAACAACAGTTATTATGTTAGTTGAATGTCTGGCTTGACTATTGTTAATGTATTTTGCCCCGCCCCCAAACATATGATGTGGTGTTGTTGCCGTTGGTGTTGATGGGTGGTGTTGGCGCAGTGGATAAGACACATGCCTTTGGAGTTAAAGACGCGGGTTCGAATCCACTGTGCTACACCAATGTGTCCCTGAGCAAGACACTTAACCCCTAGTTGCTCCAGAGGCGTGTGACCTCTGACGTAATCAGCAATTGTAAGTCACTTTGGATAAAAGCGTCAGCTAAATGTAAATAAAGTTAAAGTTATATGATTAGACTATCAGTCGAATATCGGCAAGATTCGAAAATTCCGATTCGACTATGAAAATCCTTGGTCGGGGACACCCCTTATATATATATATATATATATATATATATATATATATATATATATATATATATACACACACACACACACACACACACACACACACATTAAACAGGAATCACAATTCAAGTCCTTCAGAATAAAGGAAACACTCCTTCCCAGAATCATAAGAATACACGTGGAGGCGACAAAGGGGTTTTAGTGAGCCATAACACCCGACTTGCTTAAAGAGCCACTAAATCACCCTTCTGTGTGCTGAAGAAAATCACCCAACAGAACAGAATATCTCTCTAACTGCTAGTTGACACAGGAGTTTAAACGTTTAGGGGTCTGTGAATTACAGGTCGGGTCACATGGTGAACACTGAGGTCAGTGATAACGACTACGACTGGTGCAGTGACGCCAACCTCTGCCTCTCTTACTGCTGTAGTGGTGCAGTCAGCCCTGATTCTGTCCAACATGGTTTATGAGAGTTTATGAGAGTTCAAAGCACTGTTAAAAGTCTGTTAATGCTAAAACAATCTGCTTAAATAAACAATCAACTACAATGATCTTTTATAAACCATACTGGACAAATAGTTCTATGTTTGATCAATTCTATCCTCAAGTAATATCTTGCAGGACAATTCATTTTTAGATAAATGTATCTTTGAAATTTGAAGTTTTTTTTTTCTTCTTTTGTTTTTCATTAAATTACCCACAAAGAGGGTTAAGGATATAAATCAACAATATAATTTATTCCTGTGATGGCAAACCTGAATTATTGGCATCATTACTCCAGTCTTCAGTGTCACATGATCCTTCAGAAATCAGTGCTCAAGAAACTTAAAAAGAACAGCATTTATTTGAAACAGAAATCTTTTGTAACATTATAAATTCAAATATATATATATATATATATATATATATATATATATATATTCAGAATAAAAGTATTATAAAAGTATAAAAGTAAAGATTGTTATATAAGACAAAGGTATTGCAAAGCTAGAATTTACCCTGTGACTATGTACTGTATATAGACAGTTTGTGCTCTTGGACATGACTTTCATCACATCATGCAACATGTTTTCTTCACCAAACCACACAGGTTTTGTTTTGTGGAGGGTCTATATGATCTTGTGTAGCAACAAGTTATATAATACAGTTGAGTGTTAGACAGATATTGTGCTGTAATAGCTAAAGCCGGGCACACAGTTAACCTTTACAACCTCAATCCCCAGGGCTAAGTTTACAGACGTTCACTCAATCACAAGCACCCTTTCAAGGAACTCTCTCTCTCTTTCTCCCACACACACACAAACAAACTCAAGCAAACCATGTGAAACATTCACAGAGAAATATATAGCCTGTTCTCTCTCACAATGTGAAAACCACATTATTTTTCCTTGCAATTCGATAAGATTTTTTAAAGCTCAAAGAGTCAGAAGACACCTACTGTAAATATTGAGATACTGTACACTACTGTTCAAATTTGTATGTTTTTTTTCTTGAAAAAAAAAAAGTTTTTTTATTCAACAAGGATTACAAATGTGGCAGTTAAAGGGTTAGTTCACCCAAAAAGGAAAGTTATGTCATTTATGACTGAATGAGAGAAGACAATGCTGAATAAAGTCGTCTTTTTTGCTATTTTTGGACCAAAATGTATTTTTGATGCTTCAATATATTCTAACTGACACTCTGATGTCACATAATTGAGTCATTAATGACATAATTGTACATTTTGGGTGAACTAACCCTTTAAGACTTTTACAATGTTACTAAATATTCCTATTTCAAACAAAAGCCGATTCATCAAATAATCCTGGAAAAATATCCAAATATCAAATATATCAACTGAACAGAAAAATACTTGAAAAATGTTGCATGAGTGGCAAGAAAAACTTGTATAAGGATTTTAAGGTACATTTGTTGTCTTTTTCAAGTATGACAGGCTTGTCCCAAATCACATTCACTGTATGGAAAAGCAGTCTGAACATTCTTTAAAACCTTTCTTCATGAATTGCAAAAACATCAACCCTTTAATATGGAGCTGTGTATATGGACAGTTTGCATAGCTGGGAATGATTCTAAGCTTGATTCATCATTGGAAAGTTTGACCACCATCAACCAATGAGAACAATCCAATCAATTTGTCACAGATGCCAAATGGATCTATATTCAACTGTAATCATTTCACTTATTTCAATTATATTTATCTGCATTCTGCGAAGGCTACAGTTTATATACACAATGTAAATCTAAACCATCCATCTCCCAAACAATTGAAAGCAGTCCCCGGGTGCCATGGCACAGTCAGCCATGTTGTAATTTCAGTTTGTCAGCGGCAGTAAAACGTTACATTTTGAGAACTGGCATATTCCCAGCTGGAGTTGTTCTCTATTACAAATCCCTGAGATATTTGGGGTATATTTGGGTCCCTTGTCACAGAGCTCCAGCTTGATATTTCAATTCCAATAAAAAAGCTCTCATTTTAATGCATGATTGTGGAAATCTTTGATTGTTACATAAGTAGGCTACTAATTCCTGTGTCAGATGTGGTATGAAACTTTAGATAGAAATCTAAAACATAATATGGTTGTTTTAAAACAATGCAGAAGTTATATTAAGTCTGTGGAGGGTATTGAACTGCAAAATATTTAAGTAAAATCCAACAAGAAGTAAATGCATGTGCCAAATGGATGCAGAGAAATGCAATATCAATACAAAATCAACACTGGTCAAAGCAGCCATCACAATCTAAACATATTACTTAAAAAAAAAAAAAAAAAAAAAAAAAAAAAAATACCATTCAGACTTTACAGAAACAAAGGTTTAGGAAAATATAACTACTTATCTCTGTGTCTTAACACAACTTTTTCTACCTTATATAAACACACACACACACACACACACACACACACACACACACACACACACACACACACACACACACACATAAATTGTTTGAGTATATAAATATACAGACCAAAAGCTTGGACACACCTTCTCATTCAAAGAGTTTTCTTTATTTTCATGACTATGATAATTGTAGAGTCACACTGAAGGCATCAAGGGCTATTTGACCAAGAAGAAGAGTGATGGGGTGCTGCGCCAGATGACCTGGCCTCCACAGTCACCGGACCTGAACCCAATCATGATGGTTTAGGGGTGAGCTGGACCGCAGACTGAAGGCAAAAGGGCCAAGAAAGTGCTAAGCATCTCTGGGAACTCCTTCAAGACTGTTGGAAGACCATTTCAGGTGACTACCTCTTGAAGCTCATCAAGAGAATGCCAAGAGTGTGCAAAGCAGTAATCAAAGCAAAAGGTGGCTACCTTGAAGAACCTAGAATATGACATATTTTCAGTTGTTTCACACTTTTTTGTTATGTATATAATTCCACATGTGTTAATTCATAGTTTTGATGCCTTTAGTGTGAATCTACAATTTTCATAGTCATGAAAATAAAGAAAATTCTTTGAATGAGAAGGTGTGTCCAAACCTTTGGTCTGTAATGTATATATATATATACATTCAAGATTACATTGCTTACCAAAACACAGCATGAACAAACAATGATGCCAAGAGGGCTAGTAACTCTATCTGCACACAATCATTGCCAACTGATGTTCTGTAGTGAGGATAGATCTCCAACTAGCACATAGACTCAACTTTAAACACTGAAGCCACTCATAAATCCATAATATCTTAATCACTGATCACCTTTTGGAAAGCATGAGGCCCGTGCTCTTTCAACTCATTAATTTTCATCTGTCCAGACACCAAAGGCAATTGTAATTGATACTTTCTGTTCTATAAATACCACAAACACAGAACAAGAGCCCTTCTGATGAGAGCGCTGATGTGGTGCACCAAACCCAATAAAGCAGAGAAGCCACTTGAGGTGAATGAAAGCAAAAAAGAATATTTTTTTGATATCCTGTCTTAAAAACATGAAGTCACGTGTGGGACAGAAAGAAGATGGAAAGGCTGTTTGCTTTGACTCAGTGAGAGATGAAAAGACAGCTTCCAAAAGAAATGTTTGCTTTTGTCCTTCTTGATTTTGGTAGTGTGAAGAGGACATGTGCTTGTTATTATTATCAATAAACTGTAAATGGATGTTCAGTGTCTGTCTAGACAAGCGGTAGAGGGCTTATTTCATCTGTATAAAGTGATTAGACTCCAACTAGAGTCCAATATTCTAGAAATGCTGCACGAAAACATCAATAATATGTATTTTTATATATTATATTATATATTTTTATCATATATTACATATAATTATTTTGATTATAAGAATAAAAAAAGTACTTTATTTTCTTTATTTTTGTTACCTTTGTCCCAGACTTTCAATTCTAAATGAAAAGTATTAAATGTATGAACATATTTACTGTGATGTGATATGATGTGTGCATATACATTACATAGTTATATGTATATATATATATATATATATATATATATATATATATATATATATATATATATATATATATATAATACATTAGTACAATTTTATTAGATTTCTAATTACATTTAATAAATAAAATTAAAATTGAGAGTAATTAAAAAGTAACACCCTCAAAGGTCCACAAGTGTAAACTCTGATAACCCTGCAACAGCTTTAAAAAAATATATATATATCCTTATCAGTTTGCAGATTCCCATACTGTAAAGGGAACACCATATAGCATTAACTGGATTTATGTTCACTCTGCATTTCTCATGTGAAATCACGTTGACAGTGGAGAAATATTTTCCAAATGAGATTGTGTATGCTGTATATTTGCTCAAATGCTCAAATTACAAGACCCCACTCATATCTCTTTTGCCTAAGTTGGTTTTTCAAATTACTGTGATTTCCTGGAATTGCCCTGATTAATTATGTGTTTCTGGACATATGGTAGAGGAAACGTCAGCATTTACTCAACCCTTGAAAAAAAAACCCTGAAGGAAACAACAAACAAACCATACTGGAAACCAGTGATTTGCCCTATAGAGCAGACCTCAGATTTCCAAAAATGAGAACTGATCATGGGAACTTCTTTGCCATGATAGATCACAGGAGGAATGGGACCTCTTATTGGCCTGGTAATCCCCTTGGAAACGTTCTACCCAAAGAATCACACAGGGACACTGAGGAACATTATCTCAAAAACGTTTGTAGAGAGGTCTATTCCAGAATCTATTTTGAGGAGAACCTTCCTAAAGTATCATGTCCTTTCAACAATATCCATGCCTATATGAAATTCAGAATTTGAAGCATTTGATAAAGACCTCATTAATAACCCGGGAAGGCTTTTGGGACAATATTATGTCAATCACAGTAACAATGATGTCGTTTAACTATATGAAGGAATTACAACTGCAATCTCTCATACTGCATGGCCCATTTGCACATAGTCTGAACACTTCTCGGTCAGAACAACAGATTCTCACATCAAAACTTGGCCATGGGGCACTGATTGCCTTATTCCAAACAGTGGGCAAGGGTGAGGCATGCATCACTGTTGCCATGGCGCGTCTGTTCTGGACTGAAAAAAAAAGACATCTCCAAAGCACACCACATATCCGTCCCAGTGGGGAATTGCACAGACAGCTAGTGCAAAACTCAAAACAGCAAGCTAGCAGTGTTGTGTACAATGTGGATGACTGGTGCTTTATCTGACTTGTTGAGCTTGGCATGATGTATTTGACCTATAACAGATGTGTTTGCTGTGGAAATACTGTATGTATGTGCTCACTGCAACTTATCACACGGCAAACCAGGAAAATACAGCATTTTAACGCAATGTACTGGCAGCTCTATGAGGCTTTATATGGCTGCCAAGGTTTTTGGGCAAATGAGAAAAAAGACATGCTGAACTCGGCTGTCTGCTTGAAATTCCAAACATGACCAAGCTAATCACAAAAAAACCAAACAGACAGTCCCCTGCTGTCCGAGTTATCTGAGTATGGACATATATCCATATCTGAGTAAATCACACAGAGACAACATGCTGGAATTTAATTTAAGCAGAAAGGATAATTCTGATGACAATAAAATAAAATTAATAAAAAATAAATAAAATAAAATAAAAATACAGCATTAGGATTGTAACAATTTAAATTCCTATATTTCATATTTTATATCTAAAGTATATAAATACATAATTTTTCAAGATACAAAAATACATGCAGAAAAAAACCCCATAAAATATGTAATGATGCTTTTAAAATATGCCAATAAAAATACTACTTTCCCCTTCTGCTCTGGGTGTGTGTTCACGGTGTGTGTGTGTTTGCTGCTGTCTGTGTGCCCTTATTGGGTTAAATGCAGACCATGAATTCTGAGTATGGGTCACCATACTTGGCTGTATGTCACTTCACTTTTCCCCAGTACTTTCTCTCTTTTTTTGTGTCTCAATGCATCAGTCTGTTTCCAATGCAATGGTCTGATGATTTATTATTTTTCTCTGTAAAAGTGCATAAAACCGTGCATGCATATACATTGCAAACACAGAAAGAAAGAAATCAGCCCAGAGATGACAGGCTCTAACATCCCTTCTGAACTCTAAGTGGGCAGCCCGGCACAGACGGGGACTTGCTGCCTTACTTGTGGCATTGTGTTGTCACACTATTCAACGCTGTATAATTTAGAGGCCCCTTTTGTGTCTGTGCAAGTTGTTCTGTTGCCAAGCAGAGAGAGGGAAGAGTGGAGAAAAAAGGAACACAAAAATAGAGTGTCAGGAGGAAAGTGTGAGGGAGTAGACTTTTACATTGGTAGAAAAGACCATAAATAACTTGTACAAGAGAAAATGATTAAACCAGGTCTATCCACGCAAGCCTGGATGCTCTTAAACAGCTATTAGTGTGGCTCTGTGCATGTATACCACCTCTCAGATGAGCACAGGAACAGATCTGGAAACAATACACGGGTGTCAAAACACTGACACGCAGAAGATCAGTCTTATAGACGCAAGCCAGAGATCCATTCACACACACTCTTCACTCAGTAATGCACTCACATCATGCAATCTCGCAGCATTTTAAGAGGAGTGTGGAACAAGATAGCTTCCTGCCAAAGCCTGATGGTTGACATCTATGCTTTTAATATTCCTTTATCTCCACTGTGCTTTAAGCATTACATTATGTTGAATTACAGACCTCATGAAATGGTTTGATTAGCGCAGTGTTGAATTTGAGATAGACGTTTGCTGCAGCAGTGTAAGGAAAAACTGTTTAAAAACCTTTGCAATTCCGATTGGTGCAGAAATCGCCACTAATACACTTTCGCCCCAAGAGGCGATTAAAATCAAGACCTTTCCTGTGCAGTTAATACTTTAAAGTGCCTCCATCACAAGGGTAACTGAATGTAGATTTCACACAGTTACTACTTATTGAAGCTGGAGCCGTTTTCCACCTCTGATGGCACAGTGTTAAACGATCTTTGACCTTTTACTTTTTACCACTCGTTCAGGTTGCTTTCAGATTGATTAGAGTGTAGGAGGAGGTGAGGGGCTTTTATCGCCGTCTTTAGCAATTATACACAGCCCTTCCTGACAGCCACACCCCTGGTACAAGATGGAATGTGAGAAGCCTGGACGAGGGCCCAGATAAGGCAAACATGATGCAGGTCAGGGTTCAGATGAACCACAGAGGGGCGCAGGAGCGGGGGGATGTGAGGGGATGCGGGTGTCACATCGTTTGTGGTCGAAAAACTGCTAAACCACAACACAGACATAATATCCATCCACATGCCACTTACTGTAGGTATGAAGCACGCGATTGTTTCTTGCGCCTGCGTTAAAACTTAAGAAAACGGTTATTGAAAATCAGGACATGACGACAAAGTCTCCTCTATTGTAAAATGGCTGCAAACATGCTGCTACTCTGCAAAGGTATATTTCATAGGATTAGTTCAAATAAAGATGAACAATCTGTTATCAGTTAATCACCTTCCTGTCATTACAAACCAGTTTGACTTTCTTTCTTCTATGGAACACAAAAAGAGAAATGTAAAGAATTCTGCTGGTTGCTTTTTGCATGCAAACGCACTGAATGGGGAGCGAAGCTTTCAAGTTTCAAAAAGGACATATGCACCATTGACGTATCATAAAAATGGTACATATGATTTACACAATTTTTCAGTTCTTCTGAAGCCATCTGATAGCTCTGTCAGGAATAGATGGACATGTAGGTTGATATTAGCTCTCATTTATACAGTCATTTTAGAAGTAGCTATATATGTCTGATTCTAGGATCCTTTGAGTCAATTTCAGTTCACAAAATGGATTTGAATGATTAATTTATGAATTGGACCAATTCAATCTTCAAGTTCAGCTCACTGAATTAATGATTCAGTAACAGATGTTAACAGCTCACTGGAACAAACATGGCAGGTTTATTGTCGAATTATAGCTTAAGTTTCAGTCTTTTTCTCACACAGTGCTTTCAAATGACATCAGAACACTAGGATTACAGTAAACAAGTTACATGAACCATGTTTTTATGAAACTTTACTTTAAAGCTTGAAAGTATATTCCCATGGGGACTAACTGCATGTAAAAGAACTACTAGTTCAATTCTCCATCACACAGCCTTAGAATATAAGCAAATAATAACAGAACTTCGGTTTTGGGTGAACTATCCATTTAAAACCCCCAAAGGTTTGAAGACGAGTTTTCTGCAAATATCTTGCACCATCCCTTGTAAGCCTATGTTTTCAACAGGTCTGTAACTGTCTGTTAAGTTTACAGACCAATTTAGCTTTTTAATGAAGATCATAATATAAGATTGGCGTCAGTTAACTTAATATTCGCTTACCCCTCATTGTGCAGATCATAAAATAATATTTACGAAAAGAACACTGATAAAACAAACTACTCCCTGAGATCTGGCAGGGATGCGTCTAGTAAGAAGCAAGACCTGTGGCTCGGATACAGCACAAGTGTTACAAAAACCTTTTTGTGAGAATGATAAGAGAAAACATAATTCATCCAAATACTCTGTCCCACACAATTACACACACACATTTTTGGTTTCCTGTTCTTTCTTGACTCAGTCCTCTTTCATTTTCCCATAGGGAGGGTTACATTACTGCTCATTACTTATCTGCCTTTCTTTGTTCAACAATTTTGCAGTTTGGCCCAAGAGTCATCCATAGCACTCTTTAATCCGTTGATCTTATGTTTTGAATTGATTTCATGGAAAAGTTGATGTATTTAAATAATAGATAAGCTAAAATATTGGTCTTGAGACCTCAGGCTAACTGGGACCAATGAAGACATTCATAGTCATTCCTAATGCAATGGGACCCCACTCAGAATTAGCACATAATGGGTCATGCAGGAAATCCCATCTTACCTAGACCTTCTTCTCTACTTCGGGGTTATCAGCGTCACGCAGTTCCAGTTTTAATGAACGAGAGAACAGAAGTGGTAATATATAGATATACTTTGTATAAATGTGTATTTAGTCAAGCTAAGAAATTATCATCTGCTTTGAAGATCATGGACATATTTCTCACAACAATTGTAATTATTCAAATTGTTAAATTATATTTCTAAACTAGTTTAGGAGCCAACCCGAAAATCATGACTGCAAAAGTAATATGCAAAAACATCTGACAATCTCTAAAAATCAATGGCACGCTTGCACGGTTTCAAAAGTTATTAATTACATTAGATGTCAAATACTAAAAAGAAAAAAAAAACTTTAACGAGCCACTTGAGAAAATAAAATAAAAGTAGAACCTCTGCTAATAAAGTTAAAAAAGAAGCTCTCACATACAGTGGGAAAAGAAAAAGCTCATGTTTAAAAAAAATTTATTCTTGTCCTAAACAATTTCAACAAAAATTGCCATATTTTAATTGAGCAAAAAAAATCAATTAAAGGGATATTTTTTATGCAAACAATAACACCATTTACCAAAGACAATACTCCAGGGCAACACTAATGCCAAGAGATATAACAAAACATTCCCGTTTTATTCAGGACACATTAACTTTTAACCTGAGGCCATTTTTGGAAAACCAAAAGCCCAAAACACCTAACGTAAATAAAATGGCAATTAAATTCACATTAATCCTAAAGTGAGTGTGCACCAGAGGGTAATTTATTAAAGTCACAGATGGAAATTTGACCTCATAAATACATTAACTGGCCTACAATGATGTGGCAGAGAGTTAGGACCATTTACAAAATTAGGAAGACAATAAGTGGCCAAAACATTTGGGTTTAGGGTACACATTTCAGGGTTTTTTTCTGGCCCCTTTTTATCCTAACAACCCAGATGAAATACAGCTGGCGTAAAGTACTCCCAAAAAGCAACATAAAATATCAAGAAATGTATATGTTTTTAAATTGCTAGGAAAAAATAACATGTTCAGTGCATGCTATTTTTCAAGTCTTTATTTTTTAAAGAAATGGTGACAGCAGTGTATTGTTTTTCATATTCATTCGTCCCAGTTTTGCTTTCACCTCTCACAAGTATTACATTTGGAGCAGTAACATCTCTCTGTGGTGCTCAGATAAACGTGGCAACTTTCTGGTGCATGTAAAAGTTATGAAACAGGAAGGAAGAGCTTTTTAGTCAGTTAAGTGAATGTTTACTCCGCTTCACCCAGCTTGTTGCTCTTGGCTGCTTCTATCAGCAAAATAAACTCTGATACAAAGGAAGTCACCCCTAAAATAGCTCAGTCCTGCTTTGGCATTTTAGACATGCTGTGTGGCCGAGTGAGGGTCCACAGTATTCATGAATACCCTGAGTGAAGGAAACCCTCTTGAGCGCTGGGATTAACCTTTCCGTTTCACTCAAGTCACCAATATCCATACTGAAGGGTCGAGCAGAACAATGGGAATTTCACAGGGCCAGGGTTCGAATGTGTGCTTTTAAATCTAAAGTGCTACTTGGCAAGATGCACTATCCTCAGAAACATGAGCTCGGAAAACGTTTTCTTTGAACACCGAGTGTGAAGATCTATCACGTCCAGTCCCCTGACGGCTCCCACATGTGACACGGCAGAAGCTTGAGCTTTGTCCAAAATGGACCTTAGGCCCTACTGACAGACTGAATTCCATCTGCTTTAGAGACGATCAGACTTTAAGACATTTATAGTCTCTGATAGAACATTTATGTAACATTAATGCTTAAGGAAATAGTTCACCCAAAATGACAATTTTGTTGTTGTTTTAAAATTATATCCACAAAGTAAAAAAAAAGGGAAAAAAAAGACACATTACTTATCATTATAAATGTTGAAACCAGTCGTGTTGCTTAACATTATTATGAATCCTGTGATACATATTTTTAAGATTTTTTGATTAACAGAAAATGTTCAAAAGAGCAGCATTTATTTGAAATAAGAAACTTGTGTTACATTATAAATGTCTTACTGTTCATAAATCTAATGCATCTTTGCTGAATAAAATAATTAATTTATTTAAAAAAATGGATCCTCTTCACTTTGATTATATGAAAACAAACAGTCAGGACATTGTGTTCCGCCAAAAAAAAAATTAAGTCATGGGATTGGAACGACATGAGGTTGAGTAAATGATGAACTATCAACTTAAAATTGTGATTAGATATCCAAGGAACTGGATAATACCTTTCTTTGCCCTATTCTCATGTTTAAAAGCATCCCTTCATTAAACATCTGATAGTTTAAGCATTTGAGATTAGCAGAGGATAGCTAGCTACATCCTCAAGTGGTCTGTTTCCTGAAACAAATGATAAAAGATCACAGTCAATCCACAAAAGTCTCCCTCTTTGGACCATTCCTGCTTCTGGGATAATCCTTGGACAAACAGAAGCCACCTTTGACTGGACAAGAATGTCATCGGGATACTCTCTTCTCCCAGCACAGCAGAATTCCACAGTGAACGTATATCGACCCCACACAGACCCCTCCGCACCTCCAACATCAGACTAGTCACTATCTGCAGTCTTTCATCAGCCTACAGCTTGAGTGGTATTAAGAATTACTCCACAGTCACAGTCACTTGATTAAGACAGATAGACCAATGCAGGACACTTCATCTGCCTTCCCATGAAATATGTTAACTGCATCCTCATGTGCCTTAGGCACAGTTAGCCTGAATTAGGCCTGTGCCTCATAGCTCATTCTACTAAAACAATCTTTCTTGCGCTATCCATCCTGTTACATTTCAAATACAGAAAATATGATTTAATTCCTTAGGTAGAGCTACTGAACAAGATAACCTTTCTCTGTCAAGATCTATTAACATCGCCTTATCGGAGTAAGGTACAGTATGTTTTTTTTCCTACTTAAAGTCTCAGTGAGGATGAAAAGTGACATTACTAATGCTAGCAGATGTGCTTGTACTCCTTTCACTATATTTTATGATAAGCCACTTCCTCACTGGTGTAGAATTCAGACTGCATGAACTGCCAAATTGTTTTTTTATGAACTCTGACATACTGAAATGTAGTATGTCTTTTGATATCGTGCATGTCCTGGTAAAAGGCTTTTATTTTTCCTTCTTTCATTCTTTTGTTTTTAACCATTGCACCACAATATTATTTCAGCCGACTGTCTAAAATAGAGCCAAGCGAGATTTTGTTTTCCTTTTAAAAAAAAAGGATCTTACAAGTGTCTGCAAATACTAATCTGTAGCTGTTTTATATCCTTCAGTTTAATTAAGTTGGACGGCGTTGCAAAATGAAGACAAGAATGGAAATGCTGAGAAAAGCAAGTGGAATTTGACTGTCAACAGAATGATTTTCATGTTGCAGCCATGAATTTTACTTAAATCCATCATGTTAGATTGTTTTTAAAAAACAGACAGGGGCCACCCATTCCATCATTATGTAACACTAATTAAGTCATTACGTCTTATTTTTCCACTTAAATAGGATTGCACATAATTTCGTAGTACTTTATGTATAATGACAATAAAGATTCTGATTCTGATTTTAATGAACAAAAATTGAACATGAAACAGGTTACAAATGGTTTAACATTTAGTGTACACTATACTCAAGAAAATAAAAAGAAAGAAAGAGAAACTTGATTTTGAGAAATCTAAATGACATTGTTAAGGACAATTAATTCCAAACTCTTCATGTAATCCATCATATATGTTAAAAGTTCAGGTTATGTTTTATGAAAATAAACAGATTCAAATAATTAATCTCAGACTACTCACCAAGATCACAGTACTGATAAACAAGAGGGTGTTTTAAATAATTATGGTTAGTTTGTCCAATGAAAGTGACAAAGTCAATGTTAGATGAGTTGTCCAAGCCAAGAACCCTTTGGTTGTTTCTGTAGGTGTTTCTGTTTGAGAAGCAATTACCATTAACTACTTAGTGACTGTGGTACAACCATTATAACTGAACAATAATAATTATAGTGAAATAAAAATGTAATTTTGTAGTAATTTAAAAGATCAAGCACTTTTCTTTTATACAGGAGCGAATAAAATTGCTACACAAATGCATGCACCTATCAAAACAAATGGCACTATATTTTTAAATAATATCTATATACAGTGAAGTCCAAATGTTTGAGACCACTAATGGAAAATGTTTCTATTTCTTTTTAAATCATAAAAATATATCACAATAGTTAAATTAAACAAATGTCAACTTTTAAGGTTGTTCTCAGATTTTTGGAAATTTTGTAAATATGTTTTAATCCATTACAAACAAATATTTAATTTAAAAAAATTATTTTAATCTGCTGCATAAATGTAATTTCAGTCAACTTTGTCAAGCTTACAAAAAAAACAACAAACTCTCAATACTTAGGGCGGACTGTACAGGAAAGGGGAACAAGCTGATGCTTTTAGAAACCATTAGAAAGCCGTGCTGATATCTGCCAGGACAGTTAAAGCTTAACTTGTAATAGAAGCATAGATCCTCTTTGCTCTTCCTTCAAGCACTCCCGGGGGTCTGCTCTGACTTCCTGTCATTAAAGAGACAGCGCGCCCGACTACCATCTGGGTGACTGACAACCCGCCATCAACACAATGTGTGGAGTCCACCTGAACATCTGCAAAAGCGAGACTCCCCTTCCAGGCGGTTACGTCGTGCAATGCGAGCAGACAGCGGCAGAACAGAGTGATTTGTGTTGATGTAAATCACGTTTCTGACAGCTAAAGTGGCCAACGTAATGCTTTTAATAAGACAGGTCTGTTATTGTAAAGCTTGTACTCTGCCTTGTTGCAAAACTCATAGTGCAGTGACCATAAAACACATCCTTACAATCTGGCATCTGAACATCAGCCAAGAATGCAGTTAAGAAAAAAACATCTGAGATGTTTCACTGTTGTCTAAACAGTTTTAGATGACAACCGAACAGTCGAAGTGCTCAGCGTCAAGAACGGTGCTGATCCCTGTCAGCTTTAGACTCATAAACAGTTCTGACATGCATATCCTTAGTTTTCACACACCAAACTTTGCATTTCAGACTTTAAAAACACTTATCTTTCGTCTCTGCTGCTCTACTGAAGAACAGCTGTTCATTCGCTCCTCTCAGCTTACGCAAGCTACAACCACTACATAATTGTGTATACAGAAATTGCGATAATTGTGCGATCATCCGTTGTGCAGGTTAATAGAACTCACCTTTTGTAACCACTGCGTATAGTTCTCCATGACGTGCTCAAGCTGCTGGATCTTTTGGTTGGAGAAGTCTGCTTCAGGTTGAGGTGCGTCCCGCTGAAGTGCATTGGCATTGTACGGGGTGCCCGCTTTAAAGTCTCGACAAGCGCCTCCATCACCCTCCGGAAGGATAAAAGTGTAGCTACACTGTCCTTGTTGGATCCGGTGATATCTCCGACCGCTGCTGCTATTAGATTTCGCTGTGGAGCTTCTGAGTCCTTCTTCTGCTCCTCTTCTTTGCTCAGCCCCTCCGCAGTCTGCTACCACCAGCAGCACTACCAGGGTCAACCAGCGGCACAAGAACCAACCCCACCACATGGCAGGAGCTGGAGAGGAGGGTGAGGTCGCAAATATCAAAGTTCGTTTGAGGGTGTCTTCGGTTCGTTCAGTCCAAAGTCAGGTGGAATTAGTATGAGCAGAGATGTACGGATGGCCTGGGGCATGTGGTGATCACGTCCGGACTGGATCGTTGCCTGGAACTCATTATTGATCCTGTCACTGGCTCTCAAGACACTTCCTGCCTTTATATCAAGTTGGGGAAAAACTGAATCCTTGACAAACTGTTGCTAGAAGTGCATGTGAAATGCAGCTGTGCAGTTATGAAGAAAACAAGACAGCGTCCATGAAGATGTAGTCTGGAGTGTTCACCTCCCCTGGTGCTCTCTCTCTCTCTCTCTCTCTCTCTATGTTTCCTCTGTGTGTGACCGTGCGACTGAATGACTTTGTTCTGGGCTTCTAGCATGCTCTGAGCCTGCCCCTCACAGTGACTGGAGAGGAATGTGTGTGCGTACGTGTGTGTGTGTGTGTGCGTGTGTGAGAGAGAGAGTGAAAAGGAAAGTAAAGCGTAGCGGGACCCCAGTAAAGAGGATGTTCTCAGTGCTTGAGGATCATTTTACAAGCTTTCTGACCCTATGTTTGTGTAGTAGCCCTACCTCCAGTACACTGAACCTTCAGTAACATACAAACGGACACATCCACCTGATGAACTTTGACTATATATAGAGTTTATCATTTACTTATTCTAATGTCTTTCCTTACTTATCCTTCTTCATGTTGTGGAACACAAGAAGACTCCATGTTGGACTCTGCCTTAAACATGACCATTGCTGTTAAAACACTTGATTTTCATATAAATATATAAAATATTATATCTCATATAAAACTAATATATTGCTTTAGAAGATTTGGAATACAGTGCACAGGTCTGGTGGATAGGTTGTTGTCATACTTTTATATTGGTTTTGTATAACCTGAAATTATCCACTTTTATTGTATGGAAAAAGAAGCATTTTGCAAAAAACTTATATTTTGTGTTTTATAGAAAATAAATAGTCAGGTTTTCATGACAGACAGACAAACAAACAGATAGATAGATCTGTCTCTTTAAAACTTAAGAAAAGTTTAAAAGTCTAGTCACCAAAGAAGAAAATTAGTAACAGCTTTTTCAGCCTTCCCAAAATTGTGTGAAACAACACATGGAATGTGACATTGTGAAACTCTGCTCCCATCAAAAACACAAGCCTGCAATTCACAGCATCTCCCTCTTGTTTTCATAAAAACAAAAACTGAAATCTAGCACTGGCCTGATGGAGGAGCTGCATCATCAGAGGAGACAGCACTATGTTGGAGGAGGCATTCTATTTACACTGATCTTGGACCAGCTTTCTCATCTCTGAACCCAACTAACTATAGTGAGACTCAAACCGAAACCCAACAATTGGCAGAAAACTGTGTTTGGAGACAGGAGGTCAAAGGTCAAGTTCCAATTAAAGCCCCCAAGCTTTTTTCTCGTCCCCTACTATGGCAACCTAGCTGGCAGATAAAGACTGAATGGTTCTTAGTACACTGACTATGAGACAATGAGTCAGTGCAGTAATCCTCATAACAGCCCTCCTCCTCGCGGTTTCTAAATTGGTTGTAGGCGCCCCAAGATAAAGAGCCCAGAATAACGCTGAGCAGTCTTAACTTTTAAAGCATGAGTAAACATTTCTCTGAAATCTGACGCCACACCCCCATATCTAACAATATAGGCGTCTGTCTCAATACCATACAAGTAGCAAAATATGTGAATTTGGGATTAGAATAACAGCTGATAAAAAAAATAAATAATCAAACATAGTAAATTTAGAACCATTTTTCTCTGGTAGACTATGGCCCAAAAATGGACCACAGGTTTTATCACAGACTTACTGACAAAATTACTGTCATGGAAAGTGGGGAAAAGCAATGCGAAATGAAACAATTAAGATGGTATGGATAAATCAAAAAAAAATGAAAGGAGAAAACATTTCCTTTAGTCATTGAATTCAGCAGCCATATGTCTAACCAAATGCAGGTATTTTGTTATAAATTAATCTTTATTTGGTAGAAGCAACATACAATTAGGAAAATGCTTACATGTAAATATAATATATATTATAATATCTGCATATAGTTGGGTCTTTGGCATTGATGTCAATTTCAGTATACTCAATGTTAGATTGTGTAAAGACATTTTTGTCACCACTTAATTTAAAAAGTTTAAAAGTTTAAAATCTGAGTCCTGAAGCAAAGCCAGTTGCTACTGATTTAGAAGACAAGCAACACAAAGTTTAGTTTCCCACTGAATCAAAGCCACTACATTATGCTTACAGTGTTGTAGGTCAGAACTTCAAAGACCAACATGATGAACATTATGTGATTTGGCGTTCACTCAAGTTTTCAAGGAAATGCACAAACTGTGGATATTTACACGTCATTACTGATTTGTGTAATCTACACACCAAAGTCTTCGCAAGAAAGTAAACATAGAATATGCTGCGAGAAAACAAACATCTTATTCGTGCTGCATTTTAACTGCTTAGAAACCCAAATTTTTCATCACAGACCACAGAGTACCATCACATTTATCACAAAAGTATGTATATATAATATTGTCCTTTCAGCTTTTTTTTTTTTTTTGCTTAAGATGTTTCAAATGGTAAAGGTCATCTATGTTCAAGTAAACTTTACTAAATGCAATAAAAGTGTAATTGTAGCAGTTTTACAAAAAAATCTGTAGTTGGCAGATGACTCCAGCACAAAGGCATAAAGAAGCCTGTAAAAAAAAATGTTTTTGCCCAAAATAACAATTGCAATTTGAACGTGATGAGCTCTTCATTGTCTCAATTATTCTCCTGCTGCTAGAGTCTGGCAAAACATTTACTCACAGGGGGCTTTTCTGTCGATGACGGAGCTGAACCACTGCCAGCGGACTTATTCATCCATTTCAATGGATAATTACCAAGCACTAATATGTCACACAGCCGCATTCTTCTGCCTTCAATGGACCAGTTCATCCCATCCATAACCGAGGCCTCTCAGTTCATCGGTTCCCCAAGGGGGAAAACAGCATCATTCAAATTTGTCACACTAAAAGCTCTCGACGTCTCATTTGATAGCATATCAAGCCCAGCCAGCTCAATGGCATTTCAATGTTTTTTTTATGTTTTGTGGTGACTATGCAACCATCTTCATTAAGAAATCCAAGTTCAAAGAAACACAAGTGGCTTTAAGTGGATGCACAGTGAAAATGAATTGGATTGCTAAAAGGATAAAAGAAAAGATAAAAGAGGAGGAGTAAAAGAGAGTGTATAGCACTTGTGACATGTCCATGAGTCCGAAAGAGAAAGAAAAGTGAAGAGAAAGACATGTTTAGTCTGCATTCTAGCACCTTAGTCTAATTCTTTAGGACAGATGATTTGATTGATTCTTTAAACAGCCCGGCGTGGCACATGACGACAGGGATGATGTCATAAATTGTAAACTGTTGGAAGAATGACACCAGCAGCTATTAGTCTCAAACTCCTGCTGTGGACAGCTCATCTCAAACCAGTTCTCTTGGGCGAAACCAATAGAGCACACTGAGGTCTAGGTATGTCAAAGCAACCCTCTGTCTTCCTTACTGATGCTAAAGTTCATGTCAAGTTTATGGAATGTGCACTCTTGTACCTGTCCTTCAAAAGCTATACAGCACATCTCTGTTTATAGTCTTGATTACAGTGCCCAGAAGTGCTGAGGTCACGCAGAGACAGATGCAAGCATTACTACTATAAGTGCAATAATTTAACATGATATTTAAATTATAAATTTATATTTTAAATACCCCCCCCCCCCCCCCCCGAGTTGTAATTTTATTTTCATGAGCATTTCTACCACCTCAAAGTATATAGTGTTTAGCTGCCCCTCATTTGGCAACAACATACATCTGCCTTTCTGAGCTTCCATCCTGTCATGATATTCATAAAACAACTGAAGATGAAAGGTGACCAAGGATTAAAGTCAGACTGATATAATCAGGGTCTTTATTAACAATAAAGTTTCTGATCTGTTAATGTACATATGTCTGCCATCAGAAAGTTGCAGAAATGTCCAGCTTTTTTTATTTATTTATGATATGACCCCTTTAATAGATTTAGTTTCCACTAAAAACATAATTTGCCTGACTTTCTCACAGTTGCAAACTCATAATAACTCATAATAACTACAGTACAAACTGGATTGTAAAAAACATTTTCATATTTATTCAGTCAATTTGTCAGAAATGTGCTAAATAAAAAAGTCAGAATTTACTAATTTGGCATGCAGAAAAAAGAAATTGTGGCCACAAATTAATAATTTATTAATTCATTATCTCATGACTGCGATTTAAATCAGTTAAAATTAGGAAATTAAGTATTACAACATGCCCACGTTTTCTAGTTTTTCACTATATAAAATGAAGGAACAAATTAATAATTCATGGCAATGGATTCTTAATTCATGCACACCATTTGTTTTCCTCCCCTGCATATCATGTCCAGAGCTCTGTACTCTCACCTTTGTCATAAAGAAAACGTCATTCAGGATTTGAATGACATGAGATTGATTAAATAATCATTTTTAGTTATTTGGTAAACTGTAGTCAACATACTGTACAGTAATCAAAAAAGTAGCATAAAACAAAGATGTCAGCATCTAGTCCATGTACTTTTCGGAATGTGTGTGAGATCTACTGCCACTGACATACTGTAAATGGTAATGCTAACAGGTAGTTTACTGACAATTAATAAATGAAAGCTACTGTAGGACTAGGGTTCCCAATAAAACTTGACATTTCCTCAAAACATGAGATCTATCTTGTTGTGGGCTGTGTGTGGAGGCTTCATCTCATGTGCTCGCTGATGTATGATGTCTGAGATCATTGCACATTCAAAGCCAGAATGTTTAAGTTCTCAGCTCTGTTAGTGCTCGTAATCTCTTTGATCAAGGCTGTTCTACAACAAGTGCTTGCTGCTGTTGGTATCTTATCTTTCCAGACCACGGGAGGAGCTGCTCCTCATAAGAGTATTTACAAAGAATCTGGAACCATACCTCATCTGACTCCCTCCCTCCCTCAAGGTCAACATGCATTTCCCGTACTTCAACAGAACCTGCACGCTACAATGACATGGACTTGGAAAGAAAGAAGAGTGAAATGGAGGCAAAATAAGAACAATTTCTAGTGATAAATTATCCACTCAGGTTAAGTTATTATTAGAGAATTGAAGGCCATGCTGTCTTACTTACTTTGCAATTTAAACTATTAATATTGTAGTTTCAATAGGTACATTTAGCAAGTGCTAATTTCAGACTCTGTGTGTATCTAATCAATAGAAAAACAACTGGTAAATGTCCTCAAAGTCAAATTTGGAAATAAGATTATGTAAAAATTGTATGGTAAAAGACAATAAATGCTACAGTAAAAAAAAAAAAAAAAACTGTTAAATGGTTATACAGTGAAAAACTTTAACAAAATTAACCAGTCAGTTTAAATAATTTTATAATAAAATACGGTTGAATATACAGTTTTTGAGAGTAAAAAAAGTTAAAAATGTATCATTTAATGTATCATTTGTGTCACGCCTGGTGATACAAGGATACACGGAGAGAGATCCAAATGCGAGTATGTCTTTATTTAAGGGCAATCCAAAGAGTAAACAGTCCAGGCATGGGTCAAAGCCAGGCTAACAGAGGGGAACAGACAGAAAACACAACAGAAAACAAAAAACAAAACATAAGTCCATGAAGGACATCACGTGGTGCCCACCCGGGCGGAACAGAAGGCCACCACAACCCTGTGGTCAAGGCGGAAGCCCCCCAGGGTGGAGAGGAAGACCACCACAACCGTGTGGTCAGGGCGGAAGCCCACCAGGGCGGAGCAGAAGACCACCACAACCGTGTGGTCAGGACGAGAGCCCCCCAGGGCGGAGCAGAAGACCACCACCTCCGTGTGGTCGGGACGAATGCCCCCCAGGGCGGAACAGAAGACCACCACGTCCTTGTGGTTGAGAATGGAGTCCCCCAGGGCGGAGCAGAAGACCACCACGTCTTTGTGGTCGAGGCCGGAGTTCCCCAGGGCGGAGCAGAAGACCACCACAACCGTGTGGTCAGGACGAGAGCCCCAGGGCGGAGCAGACGACCACCACTTCCTTGTGGTCGCTGCAGAAAGCCCCCAGGGCGGATCAGATATCCGTGCGGCCGGACCAACGGGAGGACGAAACTCTGGTAATCCCATGGTGCTTCTACTGGATTCCAGAAGATCGGTGCTGACCTGACTCTGCTCATAAAGATTATTGGTGACTTGCATTTGTTCATGAACATCAATGGTGACCTGCCCTTGTTCATGAAGATCCGCGGTGACTTGACTCAGTCCTTGAAGATCACCGGCGACTTGACTCGGTCCTTGAAAATCACCAGTGACTTGACTCTCTCCTTGAAGATCACCGGTGCCTTGACTCTGTCCTTGAAGATCACCAGTGACTTGACTCTGTCCTTGAAGATCACCGGTGCCTTGACTCTGTCCTTGAAGATCACCAGTGACTTGACTTGACTCTGAAAGGTCAACGGTGACTAGCCTTGTCTCTGGAAAGTCCATGGTACCTTCGCTCTCCGCTCCGCCATCCTGGCTGGGGAACGGGAAACATCAGAAGACATACCGCTGGATCTTGCTGTGACGGAGTCCTTCTGTCACGCCCGGTGATACAAGGATACACGGAGAGAGATCCAAATGGGAGTATGTCTTTATTTAAGGGCAATCCAAAGAGTAAACAGTCCAGGCATGGGTCAAAACCAGAATAACAATCCAACAATAAAACAAAACACAAACACAAGGCACGACTGAATGACGGACATGAATTCACAAGGACTCCGTAACACATACTAAGACAGACCGGGTATAAATACACAGGGATAGACAACGCTAATGGGGAATTGACAGACTGCAATGATTGGTAACCAGTGACAGCTGGGTGCAATGATTAAGCAGAGAACGTGAGGAAATGTGGTTAATGAAGTGACAGACACCGTGGGAAAGGAGGACATCTAGTGGATACCCAGGGAACACAACCCAGACACTGTGACACATTTGTATTAAAATTTTCATTAAAACAACTGTTTTAAAGTTCTGTTATGTACTTTAGGGATTTTTATTACACTAATGTTATAATAAATGTAAAAAGCAATTTTTTTTTATTTGGAATATTAACATTATTGTATCACATTTTGTACTGTTAATGTACAGGCAATCTGTAAAAATGACAATGTCACTTTATGCAAAAGATTTGGCAATCACTGGCAATATTTTTCATAGAAATTAAGGATTATCTTTTTTTTTACTAAAGTGAAAGGGATGGGATGTATGGTGACCCATACTCAGAATTTGTACTTTGCATTTAACCCATCCAAGTGCGTGCACAAACACACACACACACACACACACACACACACACACACACACACACACAAACACACACACACACACACACACACACACACACCTGGAGCAGCGGGCAGCCCCAATTTTGCGGTGCCTGGAGAACAGTTGGTGGTTCGGTGCCTTGCTCAAGGTTCTCACCTCAGTCGTGGTATTGAGGGTGGAAGAGAGCATTGTACATTCACTCTTTCCACCTACAATCCCTACTGGACCTGAGACTCGAACCCACAACCTTCATGTTACAAGTCCGACTCTCTATCCAATAGGCCACAAAATTAATACATTATTCTGATTAACCTGAATCTAAAAAGCCTTTTAAAAGTGGTACATCAGAAAACAGAACTTGTTTCTTTTTTTCTTTTTTTGCCAATTTATTAACAGTAAAACTAGAGATGAGACAAGAAAAATGAGTTGAACAGCATCAGAACAATTCAAACCTGCATTTCCCTTGAGCACCAAGACTGTGCTAATCACTAAACTACAATTCCAAAACTTCATTACAAATCAAGCCTGCAGGGAAAGGTGGGCCACCTGGTAAAACCACTTCACCATCACTCTTCCCACACTCCTGCAGTCACCATCAAGGAATTTTCATCAGTAATTAAGGGAACATGCTACACTGTCTTCTGTGGTTTGAGGCAGTTCCATGCATTGGGTTTCCCTGATTACACGCACTACCCACTAATCAGAGCACTCAGATCTCTGTGTGATACTCTGCTGTCAGGGATGGAGGTCTGTCACTCTTTTCCACTTCACCCCTATGGTAATTTGATCCTCTGTGAGGACAGATGGGAGAGTAGCAGCACATTTAAGTGGCTCTGGACCACTGGTTGACACACATTTATCTCCAAGTTCACTAATTGAAGAACTTTTCTGTGGTTATCCTGGGTGGAATCAGCTGAGATCATACACAGGTTTGACATTGTATGAATCCTGGCTATCTTCTTACTCAGCTAATTGTTGGCTTGTGTTTTTGCAGTTGGTTTGGTTACTACTCTAAACATGATGCCATTTGTCAAGGTGGATTTTCTGTGCCTGGAACGCCGCTTGTCATCTTATACAAGGGAGGGTCATGACTTCATGCTGAAATGGTTTTATATACTTTTTCCTAGTACTTGAAAACTGCATCTACAACATTTTCAATATCAGTTCAAGCATTAGTGTGTGAGATCACACACATTTGGTTGTTGAGAGCACAATGACTTCAGTTCACACATATTCTGTGGATATTACTCATGTAGTATGAAACACCCCAAAACTGATACACCCATGCTTGTCCACCATGATTGCGTCATTCAGGATTAAACTTAGAATGAGTTTTAAATTCAATTACTGAACTTAATTCGAAGGTAGCAAACAGCCAGTTTATGAATTGAGAGGGGGGGGGGGGGGTTCTATTTCTGTTCTTTGTGTTGTGTGAATGTGCAGATTTTATTATAATTGCTATTCAGTGCAATTCACCATTCTGTGCGTATGCAATTGATTTAAATTCCCAATAACTGATTCAAAGTTTTTCCCAACTCTGCTGTTTGAGCCTAAAACTTATGATGTGCTGAATGCATATTACTTGGAACATCGACATTGTTGTAAAGTCAATCTGTCTGTTTTGTCCGAGTTTGGATAATACACTGGGAAAACTAATGCTAAATCCCTTTTATACTAACAAGAACAAGAACATAACAATAAAAGCTATTTTCCTCTCTCACATAAAAACTTAAGGACTTAAGGGGTCTGACAAAGCTCTAAAACACGACCGTTTCTGTCCCATCCCTCCATCAGCAGGCCATAAGGGCATCATTAAGCATTACAGACCCCACAGAAGACATCATCCTTTAATGATGAAGCTAGCAGTTTGGACAGCCTAGCAAGTCCAAAAGATCAGCATTTAGCTGAAATTGAAATCTTTTGAAACATTATAAATGTGCTTACTGTAACTTCTGATCTATGTAATGCATTCTTGCTGACAAAAAAAT
The DNA here is from genome assembly GCF_963082965.1 of Carassius carassius. Classification (NCBI taxonomy): domain Eukaryota; kingdom Metazoa; phylum Chordata; class Actinopteri; order Cypriniformes; family Cyprinidae; genus Carassius; species Carassius carassius. Next base: position 12,427,738 of record NC_081762.1, on the reverse strand, counting down.
AAAAAAAAAATAAAAAAAAATATATATGTATAAAAAAAACCTCTGTTGGAGAAAAAAATCTCTCAGTGTGTTTTTATTGTGTATACAACGCATGCTTTTTAAATACATATAGAATTTGTCATGTCATTCAGTCAAAGTTGATTGTTGTAAATTGTGGTAATTATCTGGCAAGGTTGTGTTTCACTGAAACAGGCATACGGAAAGGCTGTGTTCACCCAAACATTCATTATACTATAGAATATGAATGGAGCCAAATGAAAAATTGTGGTAAGTCAATAAACACACTCAAGTTAGACATTATAAAACAAGCCTCTTAAGAGTCTCACTGACTCTAAAAATCATTTAGCAAGGACCATTTCAAAAACCTAAACAGCTGCATTTTCAGAGCTTGAAAACAAATGACCTCCTAAACCCTTAAGCTTGCATTACATCTTCATACAATTTAAGTAAATATTTCGTTTTGAAAACCCTAACTGCTCCCTATCTAAAAGAGCGGTATGAAAGCTACATGGCTTTTCATGTACATGCTTGATGAAACATTTGTGCACTCATATTCATTCATATTCCCCTCACTCAAAAGGCCACTTGATACCCAAGAAAAAGTGAGGCATTGTGGAACCTGGGAACATGATGATATGTCCAAAAACCATTTTATTTGATTCCAAATAAGTGCAAAGGTCCCAATATCTAGGTGTGACAATATGGAGGATGGAGCAAAGCAAAGCTCTAATGGGACTTCTATGTGATTGTAATAAAACAATAAGTCACAACTTTTCATCTTCAAATTTTATTCTCTGACATATGCTTTTTGTAAAACACAAATTAATGTCAAATGATCTCAGATTGTTTTACAATAAAATGTGCGGCTGAAATGTGACCATATTAAAGTAACATTCTTTAATACTTAATTGAACGGGAACATTTTCATCCGATTCCAGATGAAAAGTCCGATTCTTTGTGATGTGTTTTTTAACTCAGTGCCCTGGAATGTCAAGCAAAAGTAAGTAATTGGACACATCACACAAATCACTTTCACAGAGTCTCTCTGTATTTTGACATGTCCTTGACACGGTAAGCTCTATTGTGCATTCCTTCAGGAAACTAAGATGATTCAATTGTTTTGTTTTTGGTTTCATTATTATCCCACCCAGATATTGACCCCATTGATAGAATAAGAAGGCTAAAGTTTGCGTTAAAGGAATTTGTTTCATTTGCATGTTTTCGCCAATTGCATTTCACTCTATTAGTGCCTATTGATTCCCACCAGCAGCAGAAGAAAACATGGGCCCCCTTACACATTGCATTAATGTGTGTGTGTGTGTGTGTGTGTGTGTGTGTGTGGGTGGGTGCGCGATCGGACACAGATACGCACTTACCCACATAAAATGGAAAGCACCACGTAGATAGGTTGCGTTATCCCCCCAAAAATTCACATATTTTTTTCAAAGGCTTTGTCCATTTGAAATAAAAAAGTCTGATGCCCATAATTACACAGAACTTAATTTCTGAAAACATTTGTTTTGCTTTCTTTGTATGTATGGATTACTTGGATTGTTACCGATATATGGTGAAAATTTCATGTCAACAGCACCTTTAAAAATATATTTACCAGAAAATGCTGATGTGTTCAATACTTATTTTACCTGCTGTAAGTGATATTAAGAATAGCAAATTTGGATGGAAATATTGCTTCCGCAGACATATACAGATAAAAAAAAGGCTTGAAATTAAAAAAATGAACTTAACACTTGAAATGAAATGTGAAATGTGGTCAGAATCCGCCCATACTGCATTTACACCATGCTTTTAATGTGGTGCAAGCTGATTGCATCATCACTGAAAATTCATGCCAAATCTAAATGGGGTAGAATGAATTTTAACCCTTTAATCTATAGTTGAGTGACACCTATATAGACCATGGTACTAGCAACACCAAGATCATTTGAAGGTTTGATTTTCGTAAAGTGAATGTACTGATAAATGTATAATTCGCTCTGGATAAATAATGCATTACAGAAGTACAGAAGTCTCTAAGTTCTTTGGATCTCAAACATTGCATGTGAAGGCCACCTGCTCCCACATCGCTGAGGTTTCAACCTTTATATCCTGGAATCAACAGACAGAAATGAGACTGAGCCAAGTGAGCCTTTCAAATACAATCCAACACAAAAGCCATTAATCAAAAATATATTTCATGAAGGAGCAGCCATACATTATGCTTTGCATTATACATCATTTTATTGCACTACAAGGTATTCTTAGAGAAAAAAACTGAGCCAAGAAAACATGCTTTGCTTCTGGTCAAAAGGTGAAATCCCCGTATATGCTATGACTAACATCAGTGGGAAAATAAAAAAAAATTTCAGTGAATACTGTGTTGAGAGCCGGTTCATCCCTTGAGTCATCTTTCTTATTACTGTAGACATTTATAGACCCTTGCAAACTTGATGGAGACGAACGATAATGAAATTGAGCCCAAGTGAATTCTGAGCACCTCTGAACCTAGTCGCGGGGTTCCTCAGAATATGATGGTGATCTATTAAAGGAGTCATTGCGTCAGTGTTTGGGATGCTTTTTATTGCTCAAACACAATAAGGTCAGATAGTTGACACCTCTTTGTGAGGCCCTTATAACACATTGGAGACTTAAAACCATTAACCGCAATGCAAAACACGCATTGCATGACAGATCAACACATCTTTGCTAGGAGGCTACGTTTTATGACTTAAGCCATATATCAGCCATCACACATCCAAAATATTAATGCTACTAAAACCAGAACCGCTTAACGCCCATAGTTTACGGTTAGAATGAGCTATTTTCTTTTAGAGCAATGGTTTTTCAAACTTTTTCAGATAGTGGACCAGTGCCCTTAACAAAATTTCACTATTAATTTCATTGCTACAAGATGATTCATTCTATAAATAAACTTCATTTATAGGTCTATTTTTTTTTATTTTAATTTATCAATCAACTCAAAGACCACCAAAGGTCCAGGATCAAAAAAGGGTTTGAGAACCACTGCTTTCCATTTCCATTATTTTAGAGAGACTTTTTTTCCCCATCTAAAAACAACTGATTAAACATTTACATATGTTGGTGGGGCACTAGAAACTGTCACCATACATTGTTCAGCGTATTTTTTACAAGACAAGTTGTAAATAAACTACTGTAGCGCATATGGCCTCCAGGTTAAATGTCCATCTGTGGTTACTCACAAAATATGTTATATACTCTATGTATGCAAGTCCTTTAGCCTGAAAAAATAAATAAAATCTAATTTGCAAGGAAAAAAAGCACAAATGCCCCAACACATGGTGCATAACCCTGTGACCTTGGGTCAGGCAATCAAACAGGCTTGTATTTGTTGATCTTAGTTTTCTGACAGTTTACCGAAGTAGGAGCTTGTTAGAGAGAACATTTCCTAGTTTGCACAGATGGGTAACTATGTAACTTGTTTAAAAAAAATTCAAATCGACAGGTTCTCAACACTAGCTGGAGCCCAAATGTTTACTTACAGTCTGTCAAAAGGGAAGTCTTTTATTGCTTTAATTAGTGCCTCAACTAGTTATGGTACCAAGCACAAATTAGTGAATAGCACAAATTTTATTAAATTACTTGAGAATTTTTTTTTTTAATGCCACATTAAGAGAGGGTGGGGGGGTGGTGTTATTTGTATCTCAGTATTATCTGGATTTTAGAGACAAGATCTTGTTCTTTTGCAAAAAATTTTTTAAAATAAATTAATTAATTAATAATAATAATACAAATAATGGTGTAGGATTTACTTTGAAACCATTTTTATTAGAAACTGGTAATTTAACGAGTAATTACAAAGAAATGGCAAATAACATTTTAAATAAAATGTGAAATTGAGAAGGCTGAAAAAGTATTTTCTTGTAAAACAGTCAAATAATCTTTACATATTCAAAAAAAAAAAAACACACACAAAAAAGCTTTTTATATAAATCGTGTTTTCCTTTTTTATTCAACTTTTTTACTTTTAACCCTAACCCTGGCTTTTCTTTTCTTTTTTTTTTTTTTTTTTGACAATTAAGTTTAAGCGGCACAAATTACAAACTATTTTCAAACATTTGTGTGGAATCACAAATATTAGATATGCACCAACAAATGAATTTGCAAACAAAATCTACACTTTTGAATCAAGCGTCAAAGATTGCAATGAAAAAAAAAGAAGGAAAGTCTTTCAAACATCATTCATATGAAATCCGTTTAAAACTTAAAACAGATCATATCCTGCAAGAGGAAATAAAACAAAGAATAGAATATTAATATTTTCCACAGAGAGATTTGGATATGAGCACCAACATTTTAAATACATCTGTCTCTAACAGGAAAGAAAATGATGATTGATAGAAACATTTTGGAGACCGATGAGGGAGATCATGGAGTGAGATGTTTTGACCCATTCTGAGCAGACTGAATGCCAAGAACCAGGTAAAGAACAGACAACCAAAGGAAGTACAATCATAATTCTGATATTTCCGAACCTTTCTCAAAGCCAGCCAAAACCAAAGTGTGTTACCAATACAGTCCAGATACACGTTATTATTATTTCCCAAAGCACTAATGTTGTATTTGCACAGTCCAACACTTTGTTTCCAGTTGTTATGCTGAAAACTTAGCTCAAACTTTCATTATCCGCTTTCATTGTGAAGCACAACTCAGGTCGTATTGCTTGCTGTATAATACTTTAACCAAAACAGTTTGAGAATGAGTTGAATTTAAATATTTTTTATGGAAGTATCATTTTAAGATAAATTCATAAAAGAATGTCAAACAGCCAGTTTATTGCAAGAGCAGATATCTCAAAATAACGTGTCTGTGGGTCAGAGGGAATCTCTCTCAAAATAACTGCACATTAAAAGGATGAGAGGTCACAACTACTGTCTCTTTCTGTTTATTACTTTGGTCAGCATCAGTTTCGAAAACACTAAGATGTGTCTTTGATGTGCGGGAAGCACTTGAGTCAGGCTGGAATCTGAAATATGCCAGACAAGACACTCTCTCTGTGAGGGGGCAGATGGGTCGGGGTGGACACACTGTTGATGTAGATTTGGTTTTAGTTTTACTCGCCTTGTCTCATGTGCAAATATTTGTGCACACTGTCAGTGAGCAGGACCAGCACTCACTTTACGGGTCCATTAAATATAGCAAAAGAAAAAAATAATGCGAAGGACAAGTGAAAATATGCGATAAAGTGAGCCAACAACCTTGAACTCAGTTATGGTAGTACTCACTTACGAGGTGACTCTGCCAGAGGTTCAGCTACAGCCCCTCAGAGCATAATCAGATTCTTTCAATGTAAAGAAATCAAGTTATTGCTTAAAAATGATCGTGTAACTGCTTCCGAACCCTTTCAAGGAGAACAGTTAACCTAAAACTGAGAATCATTTACTTATCCTCATGTTTTTCCAAATCTGAAAGACTTTCTTTTTTTTTAATCAAACACAAAAGAAGATGCTTAGCATATAGATTATGCTGCTCTTTTCATACAATGAAAGTGAATGACCTAGGGCTGTAATTACGGTTTAAAAACAAAAGCATACAAAAAATATCCCTAAAATGTTCTATCCATTTTCCATATTCTATTTTATGTTTTGTAAGGCCATACACTAGCTTTACAAGAAACTGAAATTGTTCTTAAAAGAAAATAGTTTGCTTAATTTTGCTGCACATATAACTGATCTTATTACTCAAAAGTATTCATATGCAAAATGTACACTTAAATTATCACACATTTGCATAAACATACAACATGGACATACTGAAGCATCTATTTATTAATAGCTTTAGAAATGTAATTGAACTATGATTAAATTAATTGGGTCATTTTAATAATTTATACAGCAGCAAAAATTATACAGAACAAAAAAAAAATCTAAGTGAATATTAAATCTTTTTGATGGCACTGAAACATATTCAATTCAATTCAATTAAACTAAAACATTTTTTTTTCAATTAACCTATTAACTCAACATTCTATAAACCTAAAACAGTTCATAACCATTTATACTTGTACTCTAAACTTGTAAATACATTAAAAATGTTGTAGATGCTTTCAATTATATGTTCATAAATGTACTTCATTTTACTAATGATATCCAATCACATATTGAGGTTTGTCACATTACAGTTGGTTGCAAACACATGACAACCAATGACGGCTAGCAGCACGGTAGTAAGCAAAAAAGAAAGTAAGCGTATAGAATGACATGAGAATGAATAAAAGATGGCAAATATCTTTTTTTGGGTGAACTATCCATTTAACAGAAATCAAAGCAATCTTGTTGGGCTAGACTTCTCCTATTTAGGCACGTTCACATGCTCTTAACACATTGCCAGGAAAGCTATCTACACAAGTCAACAAAGAGATGAGTTCCTTGGGACCAGGAGGCTGTTCCATAAAACAAGATTAGAAAACAAGCCAGGCTTATTTTGGTTAGTCAGAATTATTGTCGGTGGATTCTGTTTCATAAAGCAAACTTAAAATAGTTCAAACTCAGTTACCTTGGCAACTTATGCTGGGAAACTAGCCTGGTCCGGGGCAAGCTAACTGGCAGGCTAAGCCTGAGTTGATGCTTAACCAGAATACCGTTTTAACACTGACCCGCTGGGAATGTGATGATATTACATTGGACTCTCTGGCATAATGCCATTTTATTTCATGTAACCATTATCAACCCAAAAATGAAAGCATACACTTCAAGAATAAATGTAATACATTCAAACGTACAAAAAGTGAAACAAATGTAAAGAATTAAAGGTATATTTGTTTAGTTGGTGTGATTTTTGTAATGAATCAGTTAAATGTCTATAAATAGGGAGCTCAACCCATATGTCGGACGTGTCCTTTCATTGATGAGGTGGTGGATGAGGGAGCGATAATCATACGCAGGGCATTTCAAAGAGAATGTACTTTCAGGGACAGGGCAGACCCATTGACTTTTTGTGACAACTACCTGCATGAGCAGATTCTCGAGGGAAGGGATAGCATATTTGTAGATTACTGAGCCCAGACATCGCAAATAGCACAAGGCGCAATAAATCGCTCACAGTCCCGCAGACTGTGTGCATTGCACTTCGCTTTTTTGCCAGCGGAACATTTTTGTACACAGTTGGAGATGCAGAGAATCGGTTTGCCGCTCTGTACGAATGGTGTACCTGTCTTTAAAAAAAATTACTCAATGTGTTCATCACCTTCCCTGGCCACAGAGCGATTTGTACTATTAAACAGGCCTTTTATGGAATCGCTGGTAAGTTCAAATAATAACTAGGCTATATAGAAAATGGAAATATTTATTGTCTGTTCATGTTAGACATGGCAATTGAAAGACAAACACTTAACTTTTGTAGCTTTCCCAAATGTTATCGGAGCTCTGGACTGCACCCACGTGAACATTAAAAGCATCCATCTGGTCCCCATGAAGCAGACTTTGTTAATAGGCAATCATTACACAGCATCAATGTATAGGTACAGTCCCACTGAGATGATTGTAGGCTACTACTGTAGAACCGATTGTTCTTTACAATAAGCTTGGAACCAGTGTTCTGTTCATTACAAATGCAGTAACAATCCTCAATTTTTATCTATGTAAGTCCAGTGTAGTGACCTACATTTTTAATTATTTAGATGATTTGTGATGCAGATTGCATTATCACAATAGAGGCAAAATGGCCTGGCTCAGTGCATGACACCAGAATCTTTCGGGCCTCTTTTCTTTCCCACCAACTGGCACAAGGTATGTCAGTCACTTAACATATGGCAAAAACTACAGCTTTAAAATAACTTCACCAAATTCAATGTTAATAAAAAAAAAATATTCGATTCAGGTAAATTTTCAGGAGTTTTGCTGGGAGACAAGGGATATGCATGCCTGCCTTATCACTTGACTCCCTATCACAAAGGGCATGTGACATTGTAGTTGCATGTGTTGTGCTACATAACATTGCATTTCTGAGGAGAGAGGCAACCAAGGATTGCAGAGGAAGACTGGGACATTGAAGCCATTTGAGGACAATGAAACATGCAGGGTTATAAGAGACAGTTATGCCAATAATTATTTTGGTTGATACGGTCCAAACCATGTTAAGTTTTCACTTTCTCCTCAACTTTTCCCTTAATTTAGACACACAAGTCATAATTATTATTTTTTATTCAGGTTGAAGCTGCCTGATGAAGGTGAAAACATACAATTAAATGTTGTCAAAAAACAAAAAGGTCATGTGCCATTGTTTTAAATATGGCAGTTCTACTTGCATTTTTGTCAAGCTGTTGGATTTCCAGCTCTAAATTATCTTATCTTGACTTTTTTATATTGCATGTCAGTATCTATGGCTTCCATTTGTTTCCGGAGATAACGTTTGTAGACTCCCTTTATGTTCTCTGGGTTCTGTAGGAACAGACATTTCAGTTATTTGATTGAGTGCTCTTGGCACTTTTTTGTAATTTCTTAATACTCACTTGGTCACATGTGGTCCCAGACTGAGAGGGCTCTAGAAGGGTGTCAGCATCCTGCTGCCAATCATAATAATAATAATGGAAATACACACTATTCAGCACCTCACATGTAGACTTTTAAATATATACTGTGCAAATCTGTGACTACCTCAGGCCTCCTCATCCTCCTCAACTGTATATGGGCCTTCAATCTGAAACCATTAATTAAACTCAGTTTAATAAATCACCACTTGACAATAAATCAGTGCTTTAAACTCATACTGTCATACTCACAGGGTTCAGCATGATGTCTGGTGGATCCAGCAAGCACAAAGAATTTGGCATCACTATGAAATGAAAAGATTTGGTTAGGAATGCAAGAATAAAAAAAATAAAAATAAAAACACCTTTTAAGTAGTCATTTCTTATACTAGGTGGAATGGATTCAGATACTGTTCTCCCCTCTATTCCCTCAATGACAGGCCTCCCTTTGTTCATTTCTAATGCCAGCTCCTCTGCAGGAGTAAAGTTGGCTGTCAGCCCTCCCCCAGTGGCAGCAACCTCACTCTTCTTTTTGGCAGCTGCAATTAATAAACATCATGAGACTGGACAGTTGTAACATCAAGCTGGTTATGCTTAAGTATTTACATAGACTATACTTACCTTTCTGAACAATATTTTTACATTCTATTTTCACCTGCTGCCATGTTCTTTTTTCTTCACTTAAATTGCTGCTGTAAAAGTTAGTTATACACACACACACACACACACACACACAGACACACACACACACACACACACACTTCAATGTGTTGTGGCAAATATTTAATTTCACTTTAGTAAAATATAGTACATTCTATAAATTTCATGTTAATGAAAATGTACATTTCATATTAGTTGCTACTTATGCATTGAGACGATCAGCAATTTCCTGCCAGCTTTTCTCTCTTGTTTTATTAATAGCTGTGGTATTCCCTTTTTTGGAAATCAAATGTTTAAATTCTTCGTAAGTCTCGAGAAGCAAACGCTGCTCAGTCGCAGTGAACATCGCTGCTCTTTCTGTCCCCTTAGTTGCCATGGTAAATTGATGAATTTATGCTCCACTATCAGGGCTTCTTAAGAATAGCATATTAACATGCAATTATCTAGACTAGATAAACCTGGATCAAATTAGTGAGATTGCGTGAACTTCAATTACCTTTTATGGAACCACTTTAGCCCCAACTTATTTGTTAGGCTCATTCAAGTCCGGTTTTGGAGTTTAATCCCCGCTTTTCTAAGCATCTTTTCTGGAACTACCCCCGGCCTAGCTTGTTTGTCACTGTCACTCTGAGCACAGTTACACAACTGTGTTGCTCGTTAGCACAGACCAAAGGTTAGAGACACACCTGACTGACCTGTCACATACTACAGTCTTCATGGGAACACCGAGAGGAGCTGTCAACTGGAACAACTAGCTGTGTGAGCCGATCTTCCACAGCTATGGCCAAGCAGATAGACATCACAAGGCATGATGAATCACTGCTTCTCTGGCATACGCTGTGAAGGGCTTTTGATTACAGCAATAAAGTACTCTCTGGGGAATTAAAGAACTAAATTGCCATAAATCCGAAGGGAACACACTGTCAGCGATGGCTAAAATTGGCTCTAATGATTCCCTGACTTGCTGTGTACCTTCAATGGCAAACTAGTCTAGGAAGGAACAGTGATGCCATGTTAGTACATTACATCATAAGAAGAAAGCTGTTTACACCCTTTAAATCCATGAGATAATTCACGATATACCTTTAAGAAAGTAAAATAAAATAAATCCATAAATAAAACTTACTAACAGATTTAACCTCTTAAGAACAGATAATTTTTTTTTTTTTTTGGTAAAAAAAGTTAGTTTTTTCCATGCCTTTACATTGTTTAGAGCTTTAAAAAAAATGTAAAAAAAAAATGTATATATATAAATATATATATTTTTTTATATATAAATATATTCTTCATATATTTACGTTTACATTTATTCATTTAGCAAATAATTACAAAAATATATATATCCTTGGTAGAGGACATCGGGACTTAATTTCTTAAAAAGAAAAAAAGAAGACATTAATGAACATGCATAGGCAAAATCAATATAAAGATGTATTTGTATAAAGATGATTCTCAACTATTATAACAGAATGATTCAATATACAAATTTTCTTTCTGCAAAATGTGTGTAAAATGAACATAAACAGGTTTTCTCATTATTTGCGATGTATCTATGAACTAAATCTAATTTGCATATTAATGTGTTTTTGGGGCAACATGTAATGAAAAAGTAAGTGTAGCAATGGGAGTAATAATTGGCAAGATTTTCATAATAATATATAATATTGAAATATAATTTCTTTCCCTGTTCATTTGTTATGTCTCCCAGAATGTGTAATAAACATGCTTTTAGTCCCGTTGTCTTCATATGAGGACATGTATGAAATAAATGTCCTATTTTGTAACAGAAAGTCATATTTTGATTTAAAACCCCATAACATTTTCCTGAGATGTTAATTTATGACACACAATTTAAAAATTAGACTGATTTAAATGATCATTACAAAATATTTTAATATTTCCATAAGAGTGTCACTATATTAATTTCAGACATTTTTGAAGACCAAGGAGAGGGAGTGGTCGTGGTGAAACATCCAATCATTTGGTATCTCTGAAAAGCCCTGAATGTGCTCTATTCAGGACATCCCAGACTGTGGCATGTACAGTCTAAGAGGAATTCACAAAAATATAATGTCATCATATGAGGGTGCAGAGTCTTAAAAGGTTAAAAGGAACAAAAACACAAGTTCCCATTTGAAGGATCAGGAAATCCTCACATGGATGGGTTTCATTGCTATATTCATATTTACTGTTCAAATCATCCTAATTCAAACTCCCCCTAGTGGTTATAGAGGGATTCACATCAACAACCTGTTATTAAACTGAATATGGTAGGGACGAGAAGCCTGAGACTGGACTGGAAACGTGGAATTTTAACAAAATTTACCCCTTTAAGATTGAACATTTAAAACACAAAATATATATATATATATTACATAGAACAAAGAAAAACTTGAATAGCCTAAATAAGATTACATTGTCCCCAGTAGTTTCAGACTGGACCCCATTTTATGTATATGTAAATAGGAAATATTTGTGAACCATTGTCTGCCATGTGAAGATGTGTGCATGAGTGTCTTTCTTTATTCGTTAGGTTGGAGTCATTTGACCTTTTAAATTTATGACAATATAGGCTTCGTGCACAATCATACCCTCTCAGGCATTTCCTGACCGCCACTAGCAGATATCTATAGACATACAGCTTCACATATAGCTGAATACTGAACTGTCAAAAAGCTTTAACAGAACAGAACTGCACTAATTTATAATATCAGATGTCTATTTGCAAACATGCAAGAAAATAAAAAATAACCCTATAACTTACTGCAAAGTCATATCATATTTTGATTAACTTAAAAATATGCAACAAATGTTTTTTTGTGTCCAGCTGTCATCACTCTGTTGCTATGAGTTGAAGGGCAGATAAATGCCACAGACAGTAATACATTATGAGAGTAATAGGCCTTTGGTCTATTAATAGAGCTATGAAAGGTTTGGCATCAATAGTGTCAGTGTATGTAGTTCATCAGCCCATACAAACACTTTCATCATCATCATCATCTTTTTATGTCAAACAACTGTGCATTACAGTAGAATGCACTTTTGCTTGTCTAATTATCGAGACTGCATGGGGTTAAATCAGAGATGATGGCTGAAAAGCAGGGGTTGCTGGGAGCCCATGTTTATCTGCTCTTTTGTGTCGGGGTCATGAGGCCTTATGGACGCTCACCCAGTTGGCAGTGAACCCTAGCTGTAATTCCCAGCATCCAGTGTGCCTCCTCCATTCAAACAAGAGCTGAAAAAAAAGAAGCTCTAAATGGCCGTTGGGAGTCGTGCACTGCTCTGAATTTAGATGACTCGAACAAAAGCCTAGATTCACATAACCTAAATTCCTATTAGAGCTGGGTTTTTCATAACAATGTGCGTGCAGAGTGCCACTCAAACTTGATTTATAAAGATTTGTGGGTTTTTATTTAGCTTATTTTTCTGGAGAGTATCACCGCAAATATATAATTAAAAACATTTTTCATTGCTTGCCTCGGTGTATGAATGCAAAAGAAAAATTAAGATTCATTTGTTGATAGTCTGGCAAATTGTCATTTGTGTCAATCATTAATCACTGAAGTACTGATAACACAGGATGTAGTGCATTTTTATTTACATATGTGCTTTATCATAGAAAGTGACCAATATCAGGTTTCCTGCCAATCATTCTCAAAGAAATCTGAATCTGAAACAAAATATCTAGGACCAAGCCAGAGCTGGGAGCGTGTTTGCAGATTATGAAGCTGATGATTAAATGACTGCTAGGGTATTATTCACTTTTTCTAATCACATGAACCATGCATACATTTATCAAAACAAATCCCATTAAGAAGTTGGCGATAAAATTGCTTTTTTTTTTACTTTTAAATGTTGGACTTGTCCTTTGCTTAAAGTCATGGCTCATATATGGAACTGGGGTCCCCAGGGGTTTGTCTTAAGGTTTCTCAAAAATAAAAAGTGGAATACTGAGAACAAACGTTTACTGTCAAATCATGCCAATTTGCAACCTAAGCAATATGATAATTAGAAACAGCTTATCATATATTTTTCCAGGTTTCTAAAAGTGTATATATATATATATATATATATATATATAGGTTAAGTCTAACACAAGATTATGTTATTCATTATTATTATTAATAATAATAATAATAATATTTTTTTACATATTTATTACATGATGCATCAGGAATTTGTTCAAACAAAAAAAAAGGGATATATCAGAAAAAAAAGAAAAAAAAAAAAAAAATATATATATATATATATATATATATATATATATATATATATATATATATATATATGTATATATATATATATATATATATATATAAACTTTTTTCGCAAACTCATTTTTGCAGAATTCATTGAGAGTATGGGAAGAATTATTTCATTGTGTAATTCAAAATGCTTAATGCAAAGGCAGGGATCCACAAACAATTTGATAGCATTGAAGAGTTAAACAAACTAATGAACTCATTTACAAGACTGGATAAGAACTTCAAATCAAATGCTTAGATTTTGCATGCACTAGATAAAATTATTCAGCTCAATAAAAGCCTTGAATAACATCAAGGGCAAGACTGGGAGAGAGCAAGAATCAAAGAGGCTGATAAGATAAATCAAAAATAGGTTTACAGTATGTGGCTAGATTACCAGTAAAACATGCACTTTACCAGTAAAACAATCCCTTTAATAACTGGACATGCTGTTTAAAAAGCATGCTGCCTATCCTGGCAAAGGTTAATTCCAATATCAACATAATACTTTTTTTAATTGTGAGTGTCGCAGAGTAGCTCAAAGGTGTCAGATAAGTGTTTTTTTTTTTCTTTCCCACTTTTGGGCCAGGGACTTTTTTTACATCCTCTATTTTAGTCACACAGACAGCTGTGTGAAGCCATGTACTGCACAAGACCTTTATTCAACAGGTTGGAATGACAGCCTGCGGTAATCTGAAACCCCAAACCCAATTATTTTCAAATATTGGTACAGTCAGATTAATTCTGCCAGGCGTTAACCGCTTTGCTGTGATTCCTGTTGGGCTCCTGGGAGCTGAACCTATTTACTAAAATATAATTGCATCCACACCGAACGAGGTGTGATCGTGTCCCGACTTCTAGTAAAAACTCAGTAACCGATTTATTGCAATTAATTGGCAACTGTGTTAACAAAACTTGAGCCTGACAAGCGCTGTGCAAATCCAGGAAATGATACATCCTCATTTATTTGTAATTATGCTGTATTGCTCCCAGATGCAGTGCATTATGGGCAATCCATCAGGGGTTCTCCAATTGAGCAGGGGTTTGTTGTCCACCAGTGACATGTTCACCTTTGGTTACTCACTGTTTACCTTGGCCTCGGACAGCGGGCAACTGTCTGTGTGACATCACTAATACGGGACAAATCCTGACCATGGGCCACTAGTGGTTGCTATGAGTGTCAATGGATGTATTTCTGCAATATCAATGAGGAGATGTGAGTTTCCCTCTCTTGGAAATCTAAACTCCCCATTTCAAAATTGCCATGAAGACGGGCATGCCGTATCCAAAATAATCAGTTGAAATCAATCAGACTTGAGCAATTATCATGCAACCGGTCTTACAAATATGCCAATCAGCATTGAGACAGTCTTCAGGGATTTTCCTTACCAAACCAGACGACAGCGAGCGCTCTTTAGTCCTCTAACCGGCGGTGATGGCATCTGCTCAGAATCTGTACTTTCATTCCAGCTGTGAATGGAGGCTTTGTGTGATTTGGGGGAAACCTGCTCTCTGGGAAGTGTCAGAAGAGTAGTACTTACATTGTTATCTGAAGATAGAGGCCAGAAATGGTTTCCAGACTCCAGATCTGCGAGCACGTGTAGCGCTCGAGAAGTTTATGTTAATAAGACTTTCCAATTGTTTGGCACTATTTCTCACTGTAGGCTTGTCGTTTCTCGAATATAGATGAGACCTATATTGGTATGTTCACACCGGCCAAGTTTACTCCATTAAATGTTTGTTTGAATCTAACCTTGTTCAGAATGTCACTCTAATAGAGTAGGGCTAAGATTGCCAGCATATGTTAGCAGCCCTGGCACATGTTCAGTTCTTTTAACCTTTACCTTGGGAGCACAATTGCTCTCAGAGCACTTAGTTGAGCAAGCAAATACTTTCTCTTCAGTTTGGGATAAATGAAGCTGAGATCAGAAGTGATAGCAAGCTCTTTCTTTCATATCATCATGTACAGTGCATTATATGTAACAGGAGTTTTTCATTGAAAACATTTCAGAACACATCATATGTTTTTTTTTTTTAAGAAATGAATGAAAATACATACTACCATTCAAATTTTTATAAAATAAATAAATAATGGTTTAATAAACCAATGACATTAAATTGATCAAAAGTGACAACAATATTTTTACAACAATTTTTACTGTATTTTTGATCAAAGAAATGCAGCTTTGGTGGGCATAAAACATAAAAACAACTTTTGAATGCGGCATGTGAACATATATTTGTTTGGGAAAATCCAAGCAGTCTGTGCACTTCTGCGACAGGAAACTAGTGTTAGGCATACATGTAAACCGTGCCAGATTGGTTTTGTTTGGTTTGGTTTAGTTTTCTTTTTAGGTGTAGTAGAATACTAAACTTTTAAAACAAATCAGCTGGTCCTAAACTCTCAGTAACAGTTGCAGTAGCTAAAAAAGGTTCAAATAAACAGTTGTATATAACATTTCACAAACAAAAGTGAAAAAGACGTCTATGAATGGTCCCTACAGACTGCTCGGAAGTTCTTCTACTAGTCCCAGGAAGATGTTTGAAATGGTTTTCACAGATTTTCTTCAGGCGAGACCCCTAGGGACCCTCTAATAGCACTTCTTCAAAACATTCAGAGATATTTTTCTTCACTGTCCAATAAAAAAAAGACAGGAAAAAAAGGAAGAAAGAAAAAAATGTTTGACCTTCAAAAGTGAATTTCTACATAGCTGAACAAGCTTGTTCTTCATTCTTGTGCAGCCATAGTGATTGTACTCATCTCTCCATTACTATTGACAGGAATGTGCAGCTGATAGCAGGTTCATAGGTTCACTGTGCATAGGCACGGCTCGCACTTGAGCCTGAAGTGCCCCATTTATGTGGTAACACATGTAAAGAATGCCACAGCGTACCATGATAAGCAGAAAGCCAGCAGAGTTTCTGTTAGTTCCCTTATTAACCCACAAATTATGGAACTTTGCCCTTATCTGACAGATGCAATGAGAAATAAATGTTTGCTTTCCTTCATCAGTGAATCCCAATGGCTTGTAATTTGACTGCTCATTGTTGATTTTACGATCTTAACCAAAAGATTTAGGTCTTAAATGATGCATTTTTGACCCCTGAATTGAAGATTTCACATTCTTGTTATCTGGCGTGTTGCAGAAGTGTCAGATGTGATCCCAACAGCGGACACCACAGGTTTGAATTAGAGCTGAGAATGCAAAACACTCCAGTCTAGACTTACAGTGATGGAATGTCTCCCGACTCACACACACACAGACAGAAAAAGTGACTGACACTGTGATGAATCCTGGGATTTCATGCTTCTTCACTTTTACTCCGCATGTCTGTCTTGAACTAACGAATCACCACAGAATATGACCCAGGCGAGATCGTTTTATGGAGCAGGGATATGGATATCTGGATTTATGGATATCTTTCCTACATGAAGACAAAAACCTCGGCAGTCAACATTTAATGCTTTGACACTAATTCTTGCTCAACTGCGGATACATTTTAAATCAATCCCTCAAAGAAACGATAAAAACCTCCAGCTTTCAGATAACCTAGAAATCATGGCCTTTGCCATCTCATTCATACAGGATCTTCATGACCACACATGAGCTTGAGTATCGATACACCAGCGCCATGGACGTGAAACTGACTCTGATTAAAGACTGTTGAGATTAGGGATTAAGGCTTTGTGTTTTGGGCCTGACGTAATGGGCCAGACGATCTTCTTTATCAGTTCCACGGTGTCCAGCGTGCCGGCACAACTCATCTTGAGGGGTAATTTAAACATGCGGCTTTGAAAGCCCATTCATCAGAGAGGCACGCGAACGGTTCGGAGCAGGGCCAGATAGGGGGCCTGTATGTTAGAAGCATATGCCACAAGATCGCTCTGCAAATAGTTTGACTAAATTATGCAAATCGAAGGGGTATCTAATCTTGCAGGAGTCACCATGCTAAAGTGCTGTGATGGGATGATCAAAGTTAAGAGTGTATTCCTCTCGTCTCCAGAGAGTGATTGGCTAAAGAAGGCAGATAGCCTCCTCTGACCCCCCAGGAGATCAATCGATCAGCCGCTGGTTTATCTGGGCCGAGGTGATGGTGAAGATGAGCAAGGCAACCAAATGCTAAGAGAGGAAGATAAGAAGAAGAGATTCAGAAATCCAAACAAGGCTTTGGAATATATAGTGATATTATTCAGAGAGAAAAAAAAAGGAAAAGAATGAGGAGGAAGAGGAGAACAATGTTGCACCATTTTTATCCACTTCCTACACATATTTGACTTGTTTCTGAAACTTGCACTTATCCAAGGTTTTCAAAGTTATGCCAGACTTGCTAAAACCCAGATTAGTCCATAATGTAAAAACTGAAACTAATTACAAATCTGGAATGGGGGGGGGGGGGGGGGGGTTTCATAAAGCTATTGTAAAAAATACATTTCAAATAAATTAAGTTGTTTAAGTCTTGTGACACAGAACACAGAATTTGGTAACAATAAAACATGGTTATAAAAAAGAAGCATTTAATAGGGCCCTAAACATGTCGTTTTTGTTTAACTTTTAATAAATCGATGTGAAATTGTGAAATTCAATTTCAAAAGTTTCATGAATTTCACTCATTTTACTATTAAAAAGAATGCTGGGTAAAACTAAGTTCCGAGAACTATGCGGTACAGAAGCGCCTAGTATTCCAGAAGCTACTGTAAGCTGCTGTTTGAACGGGACATTTTTGAGACTCACACCTGTAAATGCGGTAGGCCCTTCTTCAGGGGTGGTGAACTCCGGTCCTGGAGAGCAACAGTCCTACAGAGTTCAGATCCAACCCTAATTAAAACTCACCTGCCTGTAGCTTCCTAGTAACCCTTCAGACCTTGATTAGATTGTTCAGGTGTGTTTGATCAGGGTCGAAACAAAACTCTGCAGGGTGGCGGCTCTCCAGGACTGACGTTCACCACCCTTTCCCTAGTTGATCTCAAAAACCAACAGTATGAACATAGCCAAAGAATTGGTCAGAATTACAAATATTTTTTTGAATAGCTTAATCCATTCTACTTTTAAAAAATATTAGGTAATAAAATAGCATTTTATTAGCAATAGAAGAAGTAGCAAAATGGGGTTTCAAAATGGTTTAGATATAGTTTAGAATGTCACACTGCAAGACGTCAGCTTAAAAAATACCTGACTGCAAAAAAATCCAGGTATAGGTACAAGTAAACACTTTTTTTTTTAATCTTGACAAAGATTGCACAAGTGTCATTATGAACCACTTTTGTATGAGTAACCATAACACAAAATTAATTTGTTCATTGAAGACATTACATTTTCCCCTAAGATCCTCCCTAATTTCCAACTCAATTATGGCACCTTTGCAAGGGAAGAAAAGCAAATCAATCACACACAGGCGTACTGACAGTTCTCTGTCTGCTGTCTCAGTGTGTTCACTATCCAGCTGCATTACTGACAAATCCCTCAACTCCCCTGCTCTCTCTATGAAGAGCTAATGGATTGCAGCATCGGGAATAATTGAAGGATAAAATGTAATAGAAGGGGACAAGGTTCTGACACGTCCTCTGAAGCAGACTTTGAGCAAAGTGTCAGTTTTATATAAGAGAGAACATTTAAAGTTATTTTTTGCACACAAAAAAAATTACTGGCTAAAAATAATTGATTATTTTATCATATTAATATAGTTTTGAATATATTGTAAACATAAAAAATAATCAATGGGGTGTAAATAAAATGTTAAACTTAATGCAATAGTGCCCTCTACTGTTAAAACCACATCATCTGTACTTCATCAACAGCTTTTGTTTTTAACACTTGTTTAATATTGTGAAAACAAAACAATGCCATATGGCACAATGATCGCATTTAAACACTCTATTGGTAAGATCAAATCAAAAAACTTAAGCTATCACATCTGAGAACTAATGACAACAGTGGAGTCGGGATGGTATGTTTGTGTCGTAATGATGAGCTATGTGTGACACTTAAGGGTCCTAAAGGCCTGGGGGAATACGGATACAGACGCCCTGTCTGCTGGGGAAGTTTACCGTCAGTCAGAACCAGGAGTCTGATGGTGGTGACTGTTACCCCAAGGGGGTGTGAAAGTGTGGGGGTACGTCCACGGAGCCCAGTTTGAACATTAAGAGCTATTTCTAAAGCACATTTGAATTCTATCCTCATCTCCTTTGCTTCCGAAAGAACGTGAATGATATGAAAGTATTAAAACTATGAGCCAAATCAAATGATCTGGCACAACTAAATTATCTTCTGAATGTTTCAAGTGACTTAATGGAAAAAGGAAAAAAGACAGAGTCCAGGTCTCATTGCAAATGCTAAGAGACCCATTATCTCAATATCAGAAAGCTGTAAAAACAGCTAAATCTAGGTATTGTATCGAAATTATAAAAAAGAGCTGTCATAAGCTATACAACGTTGAGTGGATGTTTCATAGACCACACAGAATGAGGTGGCTCAAAGAAAATAGCATGTTTTAGTGAATTACTGTGGAAATCTGGGGCTTTATTAATAATTTAACAGAAACTATGCATTGGTATGATGCCCGGTGCCTTTGTTGTTTAATGAAAGTGTATGTTTCATTATGAATATCAGTTCCCCCTCTGGCTTGTGCCTGGAGACATTATGATGATGATATTATTCCAGAAGACTGCCTTCAAATGAGACCAGATTAAAGGAAAAAGAACCATTAAACAAAAGCTCATAGCTTTCTATTGTTTTATGAGCTCTTAAAAATACCTATAGTATGAGAGTATGAGGCAAGGAGAAATGTATTCAGTTGTTCCTTCAGAGAATAGAACATGCCTAAAACGGTTCCAAAACCCACAAGAATCAGTTCAAACAGGATTTAACCAGGTTTGACAGGAAAATTCCTAAACATTCCAAAAATGCATCATCAAATACGTATGTGTGTATGCATATTTCATACATCTCGTTGTTGTGTATTGTGGCTAGCCAGTAGAAGCTCCATGTTGAAAATGTTCTCTGAAAATATTTGGGCTCACTTGCTGCCAAGTTGATTTAGCTCAGAGCCCAGACAGAATTCCCAGAGTTCTGTTTGGGCTACACAAGCTTGAATTTCATTGGCTTGAGGCTGCATCTTACGCCAGCTTCTCTCTGCGCTATGAGAGAGATGTTCTACACACCCATCAGCCTCAGACATTCTTCTTTTTGGACAACCCAACTTCCCTGTTCTGATCAAGTCTTACAGGTACAGTAACTTGGTTTTGGGGTTTTGGACATTTTCCTCATATCTCAAAGCAACAAAGCTCACCTTAGAGCAGAACATTGAAGTAATGTAGAGGTAATGACATTTAATGTAAAATCAAGATATGACTGGGGCTCTAGGGATGCTGTGTGAATTGGGAGACCCAACAGAACAGGAGCCTCTGCCAACCGGATACTTTGGCAATGAACGAATGCACAAGCGGTGAACGGTAATCCCACTCCCACTATGGCTGTGTCCAAAACCTAAAGCAGATGCCGCCTCCTCAGTGCCCAGTCGATGACTATGTCATAACATTGCAGCTAATGAAATATTGACTTATAGTGACGAATATTTGTTTTTCATCAGAAATGGGGTCATAAAGTATATTAATTAAATATTAAAGAAAATATCAACAATTAAAATATACCTATGAAATAAAATAATTAACATTTACTTATTAATGATCTTTCAGCTGCTATTTTAGAGGTTACATTTATATTTTCTGCCAACAAAAAATTCAGACCCTGGATTATGACTTATCATAGTGAAGGATACATAAATGCTGCCTTCAAAAACTGACCAACTGGCTGTTAACAGACAGGATGTTATTCAGACATTGGATTTGCATGTGCCTTGTTGCTTCCTGTACATGTGCAAAGCCTTTCCAGCAAAACAATTTCAGCTTTTGAACACAGGCTAGAGCTCGCCTATTAACACCAATGTTGCATATGGATTATTTAATAATTAAAGTATATTTTAAAAAAAAATCATGTTTTAAAAAATGAATATGGAAAATTAAAGCTGTTTTTAAGCTTCACTACCAGAATTTTTAGTTCAGACAGGAACTCAGTTTACTTGAGTTTATTGAACACAATTTATCTTTGGCGGTAAGGTTCCTTATGGGGGTTTTTGCTCCCAAAATAATTGAACATACAAGAGCTTAAACATTAACCCCCGGAACCATCAGCTTTTAAGTAATGTTGCTTGTGCACTTTCTAATTGAGAATGGGTAACAAATGTTTATCTGGATACTTTAGATTGGCCGTGGGCCCTGTGTATCACCTGGTTGCCTGTTGACGGCAACATTGCTCAAAAAGTTGCCCCGTGTATCATCAGCCTTAGTGATCTGAAACAAAGAAGACTACAACCAGAAGGTGCACAGTAATATGCTCATGTTTATAAAGGGGAGGGAGGGTTGCGAGCCGTTTGAGCGTGCTTACCTAGCAGGGGTGCCACGTATATATGTCCGTGTCTAATAGGAGAGTGGTAGTGATTGGAGCGATGACAGCTGACCACATCAGCTGGTCGCAGCTTATGCCTCCGTCGCCTGACTGAACTAACGCTGCGCTCGATAATAACAAAATACAATCTCGACATCTGTAGCTTTGTGTGTCATCAGACCACCCTTTACACTCTCTTTATCGTTCCATCCTCATCTGCTATCTTTTTAATGAGAAATATTTCCTTGCAAATGTGATCGCGATCAAATGAAGGTCAGCCAAAGGCCACAACTACTCTTCCTTGATCGAAAGAAGGTTCTGCAGTTTCCAGCTGCTTCAGAGAGCTGTGATCTAGAGATGAAACCAACAAAGGAAGAGGTTTTGGCAGGGAAGCACAACAGCAGGGATCCATATTGTACATTCCAGTTGGGGGAGCTTTATGTTTGTCTATAAAACCTCCTGGAGCTTTTGAAGAGGAAGAGAGACTGAGCGAGTAACAAGGGAATTTCCTATACAGTGTCACAGTGGAGGAAAAGAAGGGGAAAAAAGACACCATGTCTCTCTCACTTTCTGTCTCATTGGTTTTCTCTTCTGTAAAACCACAAATCTAAATATTAACTTGTATGGGGAAAACCCCACATACTCAAATTCATCCTTTCTTATAGATGGGTTATTCTTTTTCTCAAAAAGTGTTGAGAATAGCTGCAGTAGTCCGTAGGGACCCCTCTATATAGGATTAAGCAGTATGCACTACTGAGCCACCAAATGAATGAGCCAAATTAGCAGCTAACTGAAGTTTCTGTGGCACAACTGAGTTGCTACAGTATTTTAATTAGTTTGCAACTCTCGAGACCACAAGAAGGTCAAGCAATCCATCACAGCAAGGACAAAAACACACATTTGCCAATAGCAATACTCAAATTCACATCAGTGACTTAGACATGACTTCATCAAACCAAAACATCAGCACAAAATGCCCTCTGGGAGACGTTTAAACTTGAGCATTTAAAACCCTGTGATGGAATGTGACCCAACCGGCCTAAATGAAACTATTTTTCCCCAAGTGTTTAGCTATTGTCTCAAACCCAGAGGCTGGTCCAACCCTCCTTTTCCATCTATGCTGATATCTCCCTCTCTGTTTTACTGTCTAGACATTGATTGGAGCCCTTGGCTATGACAAAGAAAAATGATGTATTACAAGTGATACTTCTTGTCCTTCTTGGATACATCGGTAGCTCAATACATCAGATTAGTCCACTACATTTTACACCCCTCTTTCAAGGGTAAGGCTTGGAAGTTTGGTCAGTTTTTAGTACTGCTACTCTGTGAACTTCTGTCAAGATGACCCTATTAGAGTTTTCTTGTTGAAATGAGATGAGAAGAGAAGGTGTTGCATTTCCTCTGTGCAGTACTCAGGTGGAAAATAATCACTTAAAATAAAAAACGAAATAAAGATCTTACCATCTTTAAGACATTGCATTTTGACAGTTAGATACTACAGCTTTAAACAAAAATGAAATAGATTTAATTGGGGAAACAAGTCAAAAATGTATCATTTGGGGTGGGATTCTTTTGATCGAACCTCAGGTTTCAATTCATATTGATTCTTGGAGTCACCATTCAATTAAAAATAGTTTCCGATATTTCTACTTTTTAATCGTGATCCATGATTTTATAAAAAAAATTTGTGCACACTGGACATCAAACGCATCAGTATTTTGATACAAAAACACACCAGTCTGTGCTGACTCAAGAAATCAGTTTGCTATTAACTTCCTAATGAACCAAAATTGCCTATTTTACACTTCCCATTAAGGATGTGCCCTAATCTGAATATCATGTTGAAATGAAATGAAAATGACATGCTAGCAAGTGGCTAACCATGTGCCTTTAGTAGCGCCATAGAACGTGTTGTTAGTTTTCCATGCCTTTCCAAATCCCTCTCTCGCAGTTTAGTTTTTTCAACATCATTTTATTATTATATTAAATAGAAAATCGATTTTTTAATTTTGTGAATCGATGCAAATCACTTGAAGACTTATTTACGATTCATATGCAAATCTTTTTTTTCCCCCAACCTTATTTATTGTATTCTATTATAATGCAAAAACAAGACTATCAAAATTTCAATACAGACACAAAAATTGTTGGAGGAAGTAAACCTGTGCTTCAGTGTATGAAACTGTGCGCCAGTTTTGTTGCCAACCCAGGCTGATCATAAAATTGAATTATAATTAAATAGCATAACTTTTTGCATGATTTGTGGTACCATTCATGTCTATTATGTGTTTGTTCAAACCTTGAGTGTGAGCAATTTTAACAGTTGCTCATGCATCTGTAGCGGTCTTCATTATTGACGCATTGTGAATGGCTCAAACGCAATTAATATGGCACTGTTAATGACTCATATGGCTTGAAGTGTCTTAATGGTTAGATGCTAACAGCATCCCGTTGATTAGTGCAAGGATTATGTTTGCTAGATCTATGGAGCTCATTGGCCATCTGCTTTATGTGGGTTTTTAATCCTTGTGTGGGTGATCACACTGATTTGTGAAAATGGCCGTACAGGATGCAGGCAGCTTAAATGTTAATAACGAATCTCAGAAAACCTCCTATTAAAGTAACAGAAAGTGAGGACTGTTTTCTGCAGTGTCTTTTACAGCTTGTTTTCAAATTTTACAACTTGACATCCTCTAATGTCAAGGTCTTTTCCAAGCTTTCATGCATTCTCAAATAGACTCATATATAGATGCTCACATCCTGCAGGATTTTTAACCCAGAAACTCACACATAGCTCTGCTCCCTGGAGAATTCAGCCTTCAAAACAACCTCTGAAAGCAGCACCTTAAGAAACTTGGATTAGTGGCTTGGTCATGCACAAACAAAACTGTCACTAAACAAAGGATAGAAAAAGAATGAAAAAGGAAAGGAAGAATGGAAGACAAAGGACAAAAGAAATGGTTGAAAGATATCCAAATGATTGCAATAGTTTCATAAATGATGATTAAATTAAAAATAAAGCCATTCTGCCTTGAATATATATAACAGCTAGTAGGAATACACTGGGAAAATCAAAGCAAAAATGATAAAGCAAAAATGATAAAGCATAATCTGACAAGAATCTCTCTTCACTATCAGAGATACAGCGCAGAGAAGGATTCTTAGAAAACAGCTCAGCTCATTCACCACAGACACAAAAAACTCAGCTTCCAAAGGAGTCTGTGGTCACTGTGACACTGGCGAGGTGGAGACCAAGGTACACTTTCTCCTTCACTGTAATAGATCTAGAAAAGCAAGAAATGTCTCACATTTTCCATGCTTTTGAGTTGCAATGCTTTGGCAGTGGAAGACGAGAAGAATAGGTTTTTGAAAACAATGATGCAAGTTTAGTCATGTGACGCATATTATACCAATAGATATCCGTGTTTATACTGGTATTGTGCACGTTATGTGCTATCAGTGTTGCCAGACGTACGATAATTATCGTATTTGTACGATAATTTTTACCCCTGTACGATGTACGATCAATAATGAAAAAAATCCCGTAATGTACGATAATTTCAGAATTTTATGAAAATTTAAATGATGGTAGTTGCAGTTATAGGGCTTCTTTACTCATACACGAAATTGGCTCATTACAGACACTAAATGCGTTCGTGTGCACCCGAGGGTGTGTTAAGAATGCAGGAGAGTGCCCTGCTTTAAAGCCTAGTTGCGGTCCAAGACAGCAAGAACTTCTTCAACATCTGGCAACACGCAGGATTCCGATAACAGCGGCTCAGATGTGGAGTTAACTGCACCACGCAGAAACAGCTAAATTCCTTCTTCACTGGACGTGACAAAGCAAGTGTTAAAAATAATTTTAATATGATTTAATATGCGCTGCGACGCAGACAGTCACTGAAAATAATGGGATAGTATTTTGTCTCACTGCTTCCGTCCAACAATACGCCTTATCTATTGTGGTAATTTGCAGGTCGTGTCAAAATGTTGTTGGTTTAGAATAGATAAATAACATTTTTGACTCGTGTACGATAATTTTCTTCCAAATACGATAATTTTGAACTTTTGGTACGATACTTGGACATTTCCAATCTGGCAACACTGTGTGCTATGCACTTTCACACCATTGCTATAGATGTGTTCCTTTGTACACTCTTCATATCATAGTCCAGCAAAAATGAAAGCAAATTTACTTGCGATCGATACTTGCAGCAAAACATGAGGGCAGTTGCGTTTTAGATCAGACATACAATCATGAGTGTGTGCTACCTGGATTGCGTCAGTCAATGGGGAGTTATTTTCGTAAAAAAATAATCCTGTCAGAAAAACGGCATGAAAAAATCTCATGTCTGTTCCGTGTGTATCATCTGCAGTGAGCTTTTTTGAGGTTTTACGCATTCGCAGAAGGCAAATTTGTTGATGTTTCAGTGTGGATGAGACACTTTTAGAAAACGCTTGAAAACGCTAGTGTGGACAGAGAGCGTTTTAAAATGAAAACTCCATTTTTAAATGTATCCGGATTATTGTAGATGTAGCCTATTGAGGGGCCATGGAAAATAAATTATAATTTTAGGATGAACAATCTCATTATTTAAAAAAAAAACAATTTATTTGCAATTTGCTGTTTATTAAATGCAGTACATACTTTCGAGTTCTGAAACACTGATATGGATAAATTCTGTAGAGCCAAATACATTCACATGGATCTGCGTACAACAGAACTAATGCTAAAATCAATCTGCGAATACAACATCAAAAGCTTGACTTAGCAAAACCGTCTTTAAAAAAAAGCCTGAGGGAAAATCTCTCAGAAAAACAGTGAACATTCGTGTGACAGGTGGAAAACGCTCCCATCAGGAGAGCTCCAAACAAGCCATCCAATCAAATCTCTCCAAAAACTGAATGATTGCCCAGAACGATGCTCAGTGACAAAAAAAAGAAAAAAATCCCTTGTCATCAAAACCAGCTGGATGGTTCTCCTCATGCAGCTATATTTGATCAACAGCTCTTTTGATCCTGCTATTATATACGAGTAAGGTAGTGTATCTCTTGAAGCGAGATGGTCACAGGTGTGAAGAGGCCATTTGCTTTCAGCTCCATTGCTTTGGAGTCTGTCGAAGCAGCTGGACCTTCTCACCAGAGCTTTCTAAACAATCATTTCTCAAACCACACAGCAATTACCAGCGCAACAGCAGGGTTTAGAAAAAGACAAATATAAGCACACAGACATGTACGTGTACACACACACACACACACACACGCACGCACACACACACACGCACGCACGCACACACACACACACACACACACACACACACACACACACACACACACACACACACACACACACACACACACACCTCCAACAACTGAAAACTAGCTGAGAGAATACAGTAATTGAAGTTTAGTCTTGGCAGGTGGGTATGTTTGGACGACCTTTGTGTGAGTGAGGGTCTGCTTACCATCCGAGCCAGCTGTGTTGTTATTTTATCATCCACGAAGGAGACCGGTTTCTTTCATAGCTAACTATGTCACCAGTCACAACTGTTTGTTTTCCCAAGGCACACATTTTTCTTGGCTTAAGGCAAACACAAATATTTGGAAAGAATATTCTGAACTTCTGTCAGTTTTCTGAATAAATATATATATTTTTTAATGTTATATAAATATTATATATGTTTATAGGAAGAGTGGTGTAATGTGGTTGGTTCAGTTTTATGTGAGGACTGGAATTCCTCTGAATCTGCGCACACACACATACACAGAGAGAGAGCTTAACTAATTTTCTATGAATTTTATATCAGTTAATGGTTGGATCTAATTCTATCCATTTTATTCTGCACTGATTTACTGAAATTCATAATGAAATTTCTTGAGCTGTGCCAAATCGATAAAGCCCTATTAGATGCAGTTGTGATCCCTGGAGAAAGAAAATTGTCATTAGTTTTTGATGAAAAAAGAAATTGGATTAGATGTTTCACAAGTTCACAGTGCAAAAGTGGTAAGAAAAAAGGCAGACAGATTTCTGTCTGTAATACAGATGATGAGGAGGAGCAGAATCTTAAGGGAGAAAAATGATAGTTAGCATGGAAATTATAGGTAAACTTTCATTAAAAATCCATAAAATGTTACCAAATCTTTTATCCACTACAAATACTGTACGTTTTTATCTGTTTCACATAAATGCACTTCCTTTTGACTATATATATATATATATACACACTATAAATAAATATATAACTGTAAAAATTTATAAACTAGAGTAAATTTATACACTATAATTAATTTTATAAAAATGTATTCATCAAAAAAAAATTTAGATCTACAGGGGGCTTTCACAGCAAAGCCATGCAAGAAATAAAAGGTACAAAAGCTGTCACTTGGACACTGCCTTCTCAAAGTACATTTTTGTACACTTTAGATACCGATATGTACATTGTCTAAAGAACGTTTAATGCAATATAAAGGTTCCATGGATGTTAAATGTTCTTTAAGGAACCATGGATGCCAATAAAGAACCTTTATTTTTAAGAGTGTGCTGATTTTATACATTATCCAACTGTCTATTTATGAGTCACCTTAGATACTGTAAAGCAATAAAAGACAAATGTCAATGTCACATATACGGTCTGTTTTGTGGCATGACTCTGTAATCACTCAGACCTTGAAAATATAACCCACAGTGAAAAGGACTATTTGTCTTTACATATTTTAATTGATGTTTTGGGCTTTTTAAATCAGAGGGGTATGCGGAAGCATGTGTTTTTGTGTGATTGAGTTAGGCGGCTGTGTAATTAAGGCTGATTGTGGCTGAAAAGCAGAGATGTGGTTCCATCCCTGTGTTTAGTGTTGATTTGATTATGGAAATGAGGCAGCGTCTCACACTCGGCGCAGTGTGATGTGGCAAAAAAATTAGCTGATAATACGACAAACTTTTTAGAAATTGGTTTCTGTTTCTCAAAGATAACTTGTCAGACACGTTCCTCTGTCACATATTTGTAAGACTAAATACATGTCATTTCAAGGTCCCATGCTTTAAGAGTTGTACATTGCGTTTTAATAAGAGAAGCTCATTAATATTCATTGAAATATTACTCTATCCCTATATCTACTAAGTGACCTGAATATAATGTTTAAATAACTGTATCCAGAGGTCACAAGTTGCATTCTATGTCATTGCTCATACCACTAGAAATCATTTTAATTCAAATACTCGCTGATGTTTCCAGTGTGAATTCAGGAATCTCAGAAGGCCACTTATTATGACAAATAGAAACCAGACAAGGCCAGCTTTACACAAAACTAAATATATTACAAAATGCAGCAGCATGGAGGAAGTGAAAGCTGTGGAGCTGATGTAGTTATTAACTCATTTCCTCTCAATAGGAAAAGGAAGTTTGACTTCATGACTTCCTGTATTAACTTCTTTATAATATAACAGTTATGGTGGTTACAAATAACACTACAATCAGCAATGTAATGAATAAATAAAAAATTATAATAATATTGACTTAATGTTAATATTGACTTGTGCTGCCTCAACTAATCTAAAATGCTTCTGCTATAGTGCTATAAACGATCAATACAATTCTGTGTAAAAGTATATGTGTGAAAAATGACTTGAAAAGACATACTGTAAGCACTGTAGTCCCAACGCACTAATCTGCCAAATCTGTTTTAAAGTAGCAGTTCAGAAACTGAAGCATGTAAAGCTGCATCTTCTCAGCTGAGGTGCAAAGCTTTCGGCACAAAAATGAAACGACATCCAGCATGCTGTAAAACACCTGCCTAAACAACACTCTGCCATTTATGAAACAAAGACACACACCTGTGACTCCACCAGCAGTGGGTTCTCACGATGATGAGGCTCCAAATCGCACATTCATCATAATTATTCATGCAAATCACCACATTCAAAAAAGGAAAATATATATTTATTTAAAAACAAAAAATATATGTATAATATACATAATTATATATAAAAACATGCACTCTGTACTCTGTTAAAATTAAATCGGAGCACTACAGAAATCAAACTGAATTCATATTTCATTGTGTATATGAAGCTACTACTGATCAAAATGTAAATATTTGATTATCTCGCTCTGTATATTCTCCGAATATTCCTCCATCCTCAATTCATCAGCGCTGAAAAAATTACAATACGAACAAGAAAGCCGGCTCCTCTGGATTTCTTGCAGGAGTTCTGATGGATGAAATTAGACTTTGCAAAGAG
Source organism: Carassius carassius (assembly GCF_963082965.1). Classification (NCBI taxonomy): domain Eukaryota; kingdom Metazoa; phylum Chordata; class Actinopteri; order Cypriniformes; family Cyprinidae; genus Carassius; species Carassius carassius. The sequence goes on along the minus strand of NC_081762.1, from coordinate 12,397,651 downwards.
CCTCTGTAGCAGTGAGAGAATTTAATGGTGAGTTACTCCTTAACACTAAAACAGACATCCATTTCACCCTCTGTTCATCACACCCAGCGCATATGCCTGTCCTCATATGACTGATAGTTCTCTGAATCAGTATTGATGTTCCAAATAGAGGTCTTCTCCCCTTGGGAAACCCTCTACAACTAAAGGACATTGAAAATGATCTTTAAAGTCTTGCCAAAGACTGAGGAATGATCTTGAGATCTTTTGAGGACACAAGAACTTCCCCCATTTCCCTTACCCACCCACACGCCATTATTGCTCAGAACGAGTCATAAATAAATGCTGAGAGGGTAATACACATGTGAAATGAGGGGTCAGTGAGCTTGTGGGTGTGGGAGTGTACGCCGAGATCAGATATAAAAAGGAGTTCACACGAAATGAAGCTCCTAAGAGCTATTTTTCCATGTGCGCCAAGGTGAAGGAAATCTGTGTGACTGCAAGCTTTGAATACTGTTCAGACATTATAGTCAACATACTTTGATGTTTTTAAATGAAGACTCTTATGCTCACCAAGGACACACTACTTTTAATTAAAAAATATAGTGAAAACAGTAATACTGTAAAATATTATTACAGTTTACAACAATAATGTATTATTGTGATTAGCAATTACTCCAGTCTTCAGTGTCACATGAGCTTTCAGAAATCATTCTAATATGCTGCTCTGGTGCTCAAGAAACATTTCTTATTATTATTACCAATGTTGACAGTTGTGCTGCTTACTATTTTTAGGTGAGTTTAGAGTAAGTCTAAAATTGATCAAAAGTGACAGTATATATAAATATATATTGATTTATACAGTAAATTTGTTTTGTAAGCTATTGTAAGAATGACACTGTGCCATTTAGAAATGTGGATTCTTTCTAATTCATGAATATAAAAAAGAAAGAGAGCGGTTTAAACAGCTGGATCTTCTCTCTCTGCACTAATGCATCTGACTCCGTGTTCACATAATTCAGTCACCACTAACACCTCTGCTGCTGCCATACAGAATTCAAAACAAATTCTCAGACCATGTCCCAGTTTTGTGACATTTTTGTAGGTGAGAAGAGAGTTAGAGAATTAATAATTGCTAATAACAGAACACAGTCAAAATATAGGAAACTTGAATATGTGTCATTTCCTCACTTTTGCAAATAAGTGCAGATTTTTACAACAACAACAAAAAAAACATATGGGTTGAGCTGTGTAATCCCAGACTCGCATTATACAGTACATAGTAGTGGAATGTGGATACTTATTAGCAGTAACAAGCTTAAAATAAAAACAATAGAACTGTGTACAGTATATATTCCTCTTCCTCTTTTGTTGCTGAAACACCATTTTATGACAGAAGTGCTGTCATAATGTAATCATGATGCTGTTAAGTGGTGAAATTTATTCATAGGCCTTTGCAGAAAAGCCTGTGAGAAGCAATACAGGGTCTTAATGAGAATGCTCATATCAGCACTGCCAAGACAGTTCACATATTCTCACATCCACAACGGCCAACTACTGTAAATGTGTTCTCAGTTCAGCTGAGTCCAATACATTGGTGTCAGAGTGTTAGTACTACATGAAGACAATCACTGTGGTCAAAAGAATAAAATGTTTAGCAATTTGTTTAGTTGACAGCCAGAACTACTAAAGGGACAGTCCGACTCAATTAAATTCACAATGTTGATAGTTCATTAACTGATCTTTATAGGGGATTCAGGTTTAATTATGCAAATACTACATTTAGGGCAGTATTTTTATTAATTTACACAACCAGTATTTTTATTTATTTAAATAAGTTAATTTTATTCAGCATTAAGGTTGGCATGAAACTGAAGTAGCTTTTGTCTTTCTTCCCTAAAGTGAAATCAGCCTCTGGGGTGAGAAAAAAAAGTAGGTTTGGATGTAATTTTGTCCATTGGGAAACAATTGGATCATTGTCATTTGCTATTGATGCAATATCATGTGAGTGATAGGTTATGCCACCCTTGCACCCGAGACAACATGGAGCGGAGGTTATTTTGATTAAGCATTGTCAGTTTTGATTTTATGGTTTAAGTCAATCAAAAGTGACATAACATAAAATACATTTATAATGCTACAAAAGATTTCACACACACTGTTGTTTTGAAGTTTCCATTCTTCATAGAATGCTGAAAACAATTCTCACCGTTTCCACAAAAATATTAAACAGCACCACTGTTTTCAAAATTGTTAATGAAAATACATGTTTCTTGATCCCAAAATTAGCATATTAAAATTACTTCTGGAGGATCATGTGACACTGAAGACTAAAGTAATGGCTGCTGAAAATTCAGCTTTGCCATCACAGGAATAAATCACATTTTTGAATATATTTAAAAACAAAACTGTTCTTTTAAACTGTAATATTTCACAATATAATTATTTTTATGGTATTTTTTTACATATATATAAATGCAGCCTTGTTGAGCATAAGTGACTTTTTTCAACAAAAAAAAAAAAAAAGTAAAACCTTGTTTCAAACTTCTGAATGCTGGTGCAGGTTTTCAACATGGTTTCAGAGTTTCGAAAGCCCACTGTATGCGTTTGCATTGGTGATTAATTCCTTACCATCAGCTTTTAGCTCCAAAAATGGAAGCAACTAATTGACAGTCACTCTAGGTTTCTTCATTGCTAACCATAAAATCCTCTAAGGAATATTTAATATTAGTTATTAAGACACAGCAGGAGCTCTAATGGTAGAGTAATGACTGCTGGAAATGCAGTCAGATTAAAAACAAAACACTCTACACATTGGATCTACATTCAGGGCCTGATGGCCCACAATACTTTATCCATCTAAATCCAGCTGTTTGTGCAATGACAACTAAAGTCATATGAAATATCTTCCAAAATAGAAAGCACATGATTTTTCTTGCCTTCCAAGAGACTAAATACATCAGCATGGATTTGGCTTTGTGAACACAATCTAGGAACCTTTGCTTGCCCTTACTGTTATCTTATAAAAATAAATCTGCCTCTTACTGGCTTGTGTGGTCTTGAACTTTAAATGTTGGGATGGTCAACTTGCTTTTAGTCTAATTCTCAGTTTATCTTCATATGTAAATATAGTACAGGTAAATTAAAATGTTATAAGATCAGTGAGAACGAAAAGCTAATATAAAATGTTTGTACAAACCACACCACACTTCTCATTGTGCATAACTCAGTATCTGGTTAGAGAATACAGGCAATTTTCACATTTCCAAGCCAAAAATTCTCAGTCATTATTTCTCACTTTATTTCTTTGGATGTCAGGAACTTTGTATAGAATTCAGTTATCTTTCAGCTGTAAAAGATCATTAAAAGTGGTACTAAAACGTACTCGGTTATTAAACGTAACCTCGGTTCTCTCTAGAAGAGCGAACGAGTACTGCGTCTTAGCTAAGACGCTACGGGAAAAGTCTCTTTAAACGAAATACTGAAGCAAAAAATTATCCTTAATTTGTATTTTTGTAAAGCGCATTTGCAGCAGTACACAGCCATAGGCGAGACGGCTCATTCGCTCATTGGCTTGTTATGCGGCAACTGCACAGCCTATCGAGCGCGGGCTGATGCAACATCAGACAAATAAGGGCGCTTCGCGCCCTTCTTGCCACTTCCCGCTGAAACGGGTGTGGCCCAACCTATAAAAGGAGCTCGAAAAGGCTGACTCACCTGATTTATTTCATCGCCGAAGCGAACCAGAGTGAATCGTACGCACGGCAGAGGACGCAGTACTCGTTCGCTCTTCTAGAGAGAACCGAGGTTACGTTTAGTAACCGAGTACGTTCTCTTACGAGAGCTCTCTCGTACTGCGTCTTAGCTAAGACGCTACGGGAACCCAATGCAAAACGCCGTGCGCGCAGGGATCACACATCAATAAACCTGAAGCAACGCCCAGGATTTACAGTGCACAGTCACCTGAGGGACTCACAGAGAGTCCAGGACAGAAAAGGGGGGAAACCCTCCATCCCATATCTAGCAGCATCCGTACATGCAGCAATATGACATCACACAGCCGAGGCAAGCCTGACCAATGTGGCAATGCGGGTCTTACGCAATACTGCCCATATAACAGTCGGCAGCGCATAGTGCTCATGAACTCAGAATTCCCCTCAGGGCCCTGATTCGACTATACCGACAGCAGCCTTGCTTGCAAGGCGGGAACCTCCAGGTTATAGAACCTGATAAATGTAGACAGCGAGGCCCAACCTGCCGCCGTACATATATCCTGCAAGGAAATCCCAGTAGACCACGCCCACGATGAGGCGACGCCTCTTGTGGAGTGTGCTCTGACGCCCAACGGGCACTGATGGCCCCTGGAAGCATAAGCTAACGCTATGGCGTCAACTATCCATCTGGATAGAGTCTGCTTGAAACAGCCATTCCCTTGGAACGTCCACCGAACGAGACAAACAGCTGCTCCGTCTGCCGAAAGGCAGCAGAGCGAGACACATAAGCTCTTAAAACCCTGACAGGGCAAAGAAGACTCGAGTCTCTATCCTCTCCTGACACCGGCAGGGCTGACAGGGCAATAACCTGAGCCCGAAATGGCGTGTTGAGGGATTTCGGCACATAACCGTGCCTAGGTTTGAGTATGACCCTTGAGTCATTAGGCCCAAACTCCAAGCACGACTGGCTCACCGAGAGCGCGTGCAAATCACCCACACGCTTCATCGAAGCGAGAGCCAACAAGAATACTGTCTTGAACGACAGATGCTGAAGGCTAACCGATTGGATAGGCTCAAAAGGGGGACCCTTCAAGGCCTCCAAAAACCGCCACGAGGTCCCACATAGGGACTGACGGTGGTCTGGGAGGATTCAGCCTCCTAGCTCCTCTGAGGAACCGGATGACTAAATCGTTCCTTCCTATTGACTGACCGGACGTCGTTTCAGAAAACGCCGCGATGGCCGCCACATAAACTTTGAGCGTGGATGGGGCTCTGCCCTTATCCAACAGCTCCTGTAGGAAGGAGAGGACCTCCGTCACCTGACAACTAAGGGGTGATTAACCTCGAGCTGTGCACCAGCTGGAGAACACCGACCACTTCGAGGCATACAGACGTCGTGTCGACGGAGCTCTAGCCTGAGTGATGGTATTTAGCACTCCCACTGCGAGATCAGCGGGTAACCGTTGAGCGCCCAAACATGGAGGGACGACAACTCCGGTTGAGGGTGCCAAATCGAGCCCCTGGCCTGCGAGAGGAGGTCCCTCCTCAACGGTATCCGGCCACGGGGCGACATCTGCTAACTGCATCAAATCTGGGAACCATGGTTGGTTCTTCCAAAGAGGTGCTACAAGCAGTATTGAACATCTCGTTTCTCTCACCCGTTCCATCGCCTGCGGAAGGAGGGAGACGGGAGGGAACGCATAAAGCGGGCAGCACGGCCATCTCCGTGACAGTGCACTTTCGTTCTTGGAAAAGAACGTGGGGCAGTGAGCATTTTCGTGGGACGCAAAGAGGTCCACCTCCGCCATGCCAAATCTCTCCCACAACAGCCGGACTGTTTGCGGGTGTAGAGACCATTCGCCTGTAGGAACATTGCCTCTGGACAGCCTGTCTGGACCCAGATTCTGCAGTCCAGGCACATGCACTGCTCTCAGCGAGCGCACGTTGCGCTGAGCGCAAACCAGGAGGCGTTCCGTCAGCCTGCACAGGTTTCGGGACCCGAGACCGCCCTGGCGATTTATGTAGGACACCACGGACATGTTGTCCGAACGGACTACGACGTGGTGATCCTTGATATGGGGACAAAAGCGCGTCAGCGCGTTCTCCACTGCCAGTATTTCCAGGCAGTTGATATGATGGAGCTTTTCCCGTTCTGACCATAGGCCAAAGGACGGTCTGCCTTTGAGCAGCGCTCCCCATCCCGAAGTGGAGGCGTCCGTCGACACCATTTTCACACTCGGGGAAGTCCCCAGGCTTACACCTGATCTGTACCTGCCGTTCGCTGTCCAAGGTGCTAGAGCCGCAACACAGCTCTGATCGACATTGAAATGCAGCCGGCCAGACGCCCATGCTCTGCGCGGCACCCGAGCCTTCAGCCAGAACTGCAGGGGGCGCATGCGGAGCAGGCCCAGCCGCAGAACCGGAGATGCTGAGGCCATGAGACCCAGCAACTTTAGACAGTGTTTGAGCGACACGGTCGCGCCGCAGCGGAAAGAACTCGCTGCGCGCTGAATGCCCATCGCGCGCTGTGGTTACAGCCGCGCCGTCATGGAACACGAGTTCAAAACTATACCCAGAAACAGGATCGTCTGACTGGGGTTCAGCGAACTCTTCGCCCAATTGACACTGAGGCCGAGCTTCTCGAGGTGATCGAGTAAAACGGCCCTTTGGTCCACGAGCTCCGCTCGTGATCGGGCCAGAACCAGCCAGTCGTCCAAATAATTCAGCACTCGTATGCCTCTGAGTCTGAGGGGAGCGAGCGCTGCATCCATGCACCTCGTAAACGTACGAGGAGCTACGGACAAGCCGAATGGCAGGACTGTAAACTGGTATGCCTGGCCCTCGAAGGCGAATCTCAAATATCGCCTGTGGTTGACGCTATCTGTATTTGAAAATACGCGTCCTTCAGATCTATTGACAAAAACCAGTCCCCTCTGCGAATCTGCGCGAGGAGTTTCCTGGTCGTAAGCATTTTGAAACTGCGTTTCATCAATGCCTTGTTCAACTGTCTTAGATCCAGTATGGGCCTGAGACCCCCGTCTCTCTTGGGCACAAGAAAGTATCTGCTGTACAGCCCCCCCCCCCCTCGCTTTGAGCTTGAGACACAGGCTCTACAGCCCCTTTGCTCAACAGTTTTGATATTTCGGCCCGAAGTATGTGTGCTACTTCTGTTTTGACTGTAGTTTCGACGCGCGCTGAAAAGCACGGAGGGCGTCGAAAAAACTGTAGCGAGTAGCCTCTCTTTATAATGCCTAGCACCCAATCCGAAACCCCTGGAAGCGCTGACCATGCATCTGCATGAATGGCTAAGGGCTGGATGCGAAGCGCGCTCTGTTGACCGGGCAACGGCGGCGCTTGGGTGCGCTGCGCATTTGAGGCGGGGAGCGCGCTGATCACAGCGGGCAGATTGCTCCTCCTCGACCCCGTCCCGGCGCTTAACCGACTGGGGGAAGGCTGAGCAGGTCCCGTGGGACTCGATATGTCTGCGAGTAACTGTGGGCTTCATATGTGCACATTTACCACTTTCAACTCGCTGTCTGCCTGTGCAGAGCGTACGTGCATGGGCCTCGTTTTTACAGAAGCCACACGGCGTATGTGACATAGTGTATGTGGGCACTGGGGAGTGGGCACGTTTACTATGCGGCGCGCTCGACCGATCTGTGTCGATCTTATGTGCGCGAGCCCTGTGTGCAGGGCTGTGCTTACATGTGGAGATGGGCACTGAGGAGTGGGCATCGTCACTACAATTATAGCACCATCGGCCGTGGCCGGACGATCATGCACAGGTTTTGTTTTTACAGAAACCACATGACGCGTGTGACATAGTAATTGTGGGCACTGAGGGGTGGGCATGCTTACTATGCAGTGTGCGCGATCGACTTGAGTCACTTTTATGGGCACAGGCCCTGTGTGCAGGGCTGTGCTTAAATGTGGAGATGGGCACTGAGGAGTGGGCATCGTCACTACATTTATAGCACCATTGGCCGTGGCCGGACGAACGTGCACGGGTTTCGTTTTTACAGAAACCACATGATGCGTGTGACATAGTGATTGTGGGCACTGAGGAGTGGGCACGTCTACTATGTAGTGCGCGTGATCGACTTGAGTCGCTTTTATGGGCGCGAGCACTGTGTGAAGGGCTGTGCTTATATGTGGAGATGGGCACTGAGCAGTGGGCATCGTCACTACATTTATAGCACCATCGGCCGTGGCCGGGACACCAGAAATTACACCTTTTCGGGAAATATCTGGGTAGCCGTGATAACGGTTTTTGTGTGCAGGCAAGTGGGCAACCATACAGGCTTGCGCATTGCAAAAAACGTTGAAACAGTCACAATCTCTGGAACTGAAACAGCGGCGCGCTTAGGTGAGAGCCCGGCCACAGCGGAACTCGTACACCGGCGCTTCGATGAAGCAGCCATCGTGTGTAGTGCCGACGCAGCGTCATGCAGCTTTCCTAGGATGGCTTCGGGGCTCCCGGCCTCACCGTAATCCTCTGCCGCAGTCCCCGCGGCGCGGGGCGACGGCCGGTAGAGCGAGAACGGGGGTCTCGAGCTGCGTTGCTGAAGCTGTTGTGATAACGGCTTTTGTGTGCAGGCAAGCGGGCAACTGTGCAGGCTTGCGCATTGCAGAAAACGCTGAGACAGTCACAATTCCTGGAACTGAAACAGCGGCGCGCTTGGGTGAGAGCTCGTCCAGCAGAGGGCGGACAAAGGTGCGTCGCTATCGCCTGTTCCTGTTTTTAGCATCATCAGTGTGGAGAATGCTAGTGAGACAGACGAACGAGTTCGCGCTGAATATGGAGCGTTCCAAGCCTTCGTCACCTCTTCGTGAAGCTCAGGAAGAAATGAGGCGGGCTTTGAGAAGTACGCTCATCCGAAAGGGAAATACCATCCAGCCGGGAATGAGAGGGGGGGCGCTGGTGCAAACCACTCGCGGCCGAGACTCATCGCGGCCAACACGAGCATTCGCCTCGGCTCCTTCTCGATGTCAGCTCGTCTGCTGGGCTTCTGAGCAGAAGGCGCGAGATCCTCGGAGCTCGCTCAGCCCTCACTGCAGAGAGCGCGTGTCCTCTTCCCCCGACGCGGCCCTGAGATCGACTTCCTCGGATGACGCGCAGGCAAACAGCGGGCGCTGCCCACCGGGAAGCGATGCAGGGGGGGCCGGTGATGCAGGGCGAACCGGCGAGCTCGGTTGAGCTGAAGACGGTTCCGGAATCCGCTGGAAGTGATGCTTTTACGGCGCCTCAGCGCAGCGGAGAATGCAGGCTCAGAGAAAAAGGCCAGGCGAGTCCTCAGAGTCACCATGGCAACAGCTCGCAGTGGGGCATCTGCCGTCAGCGAGCGCGAGCGCTGCATGATCTTCACCCAGGCAGGAGACACAGATGACGTACCGGTCTCCCTCGCTGAGTGGGGCTCTGACGAGCCGCAGGAAGGCATCTTAAAAAAGACGCGAGCTCTTTTACGAGTGCGTGTCGCAGAGCGAACACACACACACATAAAGAACAGTGGATATAACAGAATTGAAAGGATATAGGCGACGGACAGTGCAGCAGGAACGGCAGTGGAAGGCGGCGAAGGCCAGCAGCTTCAGAATGGCTCCTCCCGCTGATATGACTCTCAGACGGCGCTTGCTTCCTCCGTGATCCAGCGATGCGTGAGCTTCGCTGAAGAGATGAAAAATCAGGTGAGTCAGCCTTTTCGAGCTCCTTTTATAGGTTGGGCCACACCCGTTTCGGCGGGAAGTGGCAAGAAGCGCGCGAAGCGCCCTTATTGATCTGATGTTGCATCAGCCCGCGCTCGATAGGCTGTGCAGTTGCCGCAGAACAAGCCAATGAGCGAATGAGCCGTCTCGCCTATGGCTGTGTACTGCTGCAAATGCTCTTTACAAAAATACAAAATTAAGGATAATTTTTTGCTTCAGTATTTCGTGAAAAGAGACTTTTCCCGTAGCGTCTTAGCTAAGACGCAGTACGAGAGAGCTCTCGTAAAAAAACTAGTTTTAGCACTACAGTTGAGTTACAAGGGCCAAGATGGGTGACTTGCAACATGATCATTACAAGAAAAAGGCAAAGCTCATGAATATTACTTATCTTGATGTTAATTTTATCATTTATATTTTTACATTACCTCTGTACCATATTGCATATATTACATATATATTACATATACTATATTACAATACCATATATATATATATGGCAATTTCTATTATTTAACAATAAAAAGCTGGAAATAATAAATAAAGTAATTCAAATAATCAACAATTGTTAATGGCACACTCATTGTTTCTTTCTTTCCTTGTTTGTTTCGTGACATTATTTGTCGACGCCATACAGAAACTCTAAATGTTACTGTGACGAGTGGGGCGGGTCCGAGGGACGTGGGAACACGAGCGAGGCCGGTGGAGTGATTGAGTCCCACTCTCCCAAATCTCGAGTCCCACTGAGAAGATGGATACGTCCGGATGAATACGAAGTTTTTATTATTACAGTGGTGCGATGTGGAGGGGCGGCTGCCGTCTGTGAGGGAGCGGAGGAGTCGGCGCCGTTCGCCAGGGGGCCGGAGCCTGCTGCCTCCGTGAAGGAATCCGGAGGAGCAGGGAACGGGGGACTCCTGCCGGCTGCCCAAAACCGGAGGAGCCGTCGCCGCCCACCGGGTGGCGGAGGGGTGTCGTGCCGTCCGCCGAGGGCCGTCCAGTGCCACCGCCAGGCACCGCGGAGGAGATCGCCCAGCTGGTGGAGGGCCGGACAGCAGTGCATCTGGGAACTGGAATTTTTTTTCCCTCTCTCCCTCTCTCGTCTCTGTCGCTCCTCCTTCCATCTCCTTTTCTCTCGCCTCGTCTGTCCTACCCCCAGGGTCCCGCAGGTCCCCGTGAGCGGTCCCCCCCGGAGGGAGGGGAGGGTAGAGCGCAGTCTTGAGGGTACCCCCCGGCCTGCGAGGGGCGATGGGGGTATGTGATGAGTGGGGCGGGGCCGAGGGATGTGGGAACACGAGCGAGGCCGGTGGAGTGATTGGGAAATCCGCGACACCTGCGACCCACCACCGGTCTCGAGTCCCACAGAGGAGATGGAGGGATATAAAATGGGAGCGACGACAGTGAAGGACGAGAGAGGAACAGGCCTGGGCTTTAGTTTATGTTTTGCTTTTTTTATTTGAGCGCATCAGTCATCCGTGAGGGGCTGGTGCGCTGTTTTATGTTTATTTTGGAATTATTAAAATGCCATTTTGATTGTCCGCCGGTTCCCGCCTCCTTCTTCCGGATGAATACGAAGTTTTTATTATTACAGTGGTGCCGAAGCCCGGGAGAAGGAGGGACGCGCTGCTGAAGATCCCTCGAACGCTGTGGTGAATCCGCGGTGCCATCGAGCAGGCGAGGAGTGTGCCACCATGGACGCTCGAGGTGGTTGGCTGGAGTGAGTTGCCGGGGATGGGCGAGCTCGCTGCCAGCCGCCCGCGATGTGGAGGGGCGGCTGCCATCCGTGAGGGAGCGGAGGAGTCGGCGCCGTTCGCCAGGGGGCCGGAGCCTGCTGCCTCCGTGAAGGAATCAGGAGGAGCAGGGAACGGGGGACTCCTGCCGGCTGCCCAAAACCGGAGGAGCCGTCGCTGTCCACCGGGTGGCGGAGGGGTGTCGTGCCGTCCGCCGAGGGCCGTCCAGTGCCACCGCCAGGCACCGCGGAGGAGATCGCCCAGCTGGTGGAGGGCCGGGCAGCAGTGCGTCTGGGAACCGGAATTTTTTTTTTCCCTCTCTCCCCTCTCTCATCTCTGTCGCTCCTCCTTCCATCTCCTTTTCTCTCGCCTCGTCTGTCCTACCCCAAGGGTCCCGCAGGTCCCCGTGAGCGGTCCCCCCCGGAGGGAGGGAGGGGGGGGGGTAGAGCGCAGTCTCGAGGGTACCCCCCGGCCTGCGAGGGGCGATGGGGGTATGTGACGAGTGGGGCGGGGCTGAGGGATGTGGGAACACGAGCGAGGCCGGTGGAGTGATTGGGAAATCCGCGACACCTGCGACCCACCACCGGTCTCGAGTCTCGGGATATAAAACGGGAGCGACGACAGTGAAGGACGAGAGAGGAACAGGCCTGGGCTTTAGTTTATGTTTTGCTTTTTTATTTGTGCGCATCAGGGGCTGGTGTGCTGTTTTATGTTTATTTTGGAATTATTAAAATGTCATTTTGATTGTCCGCCGGTTCCCGCCTCCTTCTTCTGGATGAATACGAAGTTTTTATTATTACAGTTACTTGTTTGCATGAGCTAAAAATGTAGCATGCCGACTTGCATATCTGCAAATTTGCAGCCTTTATGAGAAATACTGTAGGGTTTAATGCGGGTCAGCATTTGGTTTAGAGGCCTAAAAGCCTTTGGCATGTTTTCAAAAGACATTGAACAACATTGTAACATTGGACAAAGACTCTTGTTATTGTGTCTGTACACCTTCTATAGCACCAAACTTAGCCATGTGAAGCACTAAGAATTAATCGTCCACAATTTTTATCTCTGTCCAATCTCAACGGGTTTCCTTTTGTTGTCATCACAAACAGCAGAAGTCAATAAAACCCCAGCAGGCTGATGTGGGAACAGTTAAGACAGATTTATAGACTGACACATCACACAAACTAACTGCTAGATTTACGGTTTTGTTCCTCGTCTTTTAGCTTGGGACACCCACAAGGCCTATGGCTATTTCTATCAGGCTCAGTAGAAGCTAGATTTATGGTCCTAAATGAGTCCATCAGGTGCCCTAAGCGCACAAAGCCAAAACATACCGCAGGAATGTTAAATGCTGATTCAAAGAGTTCAGGGTGGGTTTTGTTAAGGGTTGGAACGAGAGAAGCGCATGGTTTGACCGAGTATCTGTCGGCATGCGCTCACAAAATGTTCTAAATTCCTTGTGGGCAGTTAATGGCCAACAACATAAACTCCGCTGGAGTTGCTCTGTAGCTCCAAAAATGTCTCAGTTACTCTTTCTCTGCAGGAGACGATTCATTGGTTGCTGTTGCCCTTTTTTTCTCTGTGTAAACTCAAACTGAGGCCTCTAACTCTCCACAGGAACCTTCTCACAAACTAAGCCTGTAATGATGACTACTGTATCTTAACTTTAACCACGGTGATCCAGACGTACTTAACTATACTTAGTCGTGTTGCAAAATTAGGCCTTACTTAATACAGGGATGATTGGGGAGTCCATATGTTTTTACACGTGCCTCACAGTAAATAGTGCCTCGTTCGCTTAAAGTCATCAGCCTCACCGCTTGTGGCCTTCCGATTGTAGCTTTTATACAGTACGGTAATGGCTGAATAGACAAATGACAGTGATTATCTGGGGCTAGGCTGGGGCCTTGGCTCCCCACTATATAATTAGACCTTAGCTCAACTTGTTTTTTGACATTCTGCTGGAACTAGATGGTAGACGAGTACACAGCCAAAGAAAACGTCCACTGTCTAATTTAGGGGCAATCTGAGACGCTAATGTCAGCTTTTATGCTGGGACTTTTCAAGGAACATTTTTTCTTGATGTTTCAAATGTATATGTATTCTCCTCTTTTGTCCTTAAAAATCTGAGCATACGTGGTGAGGCCACCCCAGTAACCTCAACCGCAATGACATGGCTGGCCTAAAGGAAGCTGAAGTCATTCCACTGAGGTAGTTGTGAAAGACTGGATACCTATCTCATTACTCACTCAGGAAAGAAAGAGAACTTAAACATGGCTGTGGAAAGAAATAAGGAAAGAACTGCATAGAGATCTGTTTGCATAGTAAAAGGATATTTGCACAGCTGAATTTGTACACCTGTTGAAACGGAATGTGTGCCTGAATATGCACTTTTCATCAAGCTTTCAGCAGCATAAGTAAAGGCTCTGTAATCCACCTCCCCTCCTATCATCATACCCCTGGCCCTTCTACTGCTGAGTACACTAAGTAGTGTTGACAACGTATGATGAGGCCTAAAGTGCATCCTTAAAAAAAGATGGTTCTTTAAAGGTTCTTTATATGTAGTAGTGGTTAGAACCATAGCATCCTGAAGAACCCTTTTCTGCTGAAATGGTTCTTTGAGTTAGAGTTTAGGGCTCTTTGTTTTTTTTTTTTTATCTGTAACTGTCCAAGCTTCTCATTACTGATTTTCTGGAGCTCAGTGATCTACACAGAATGTCAACACTCTCAACAGTTGATTTAATTCCTTAATTTAAATACAAATGTAACTTTAAAATTGTAACTGGTTTCCAACCAAATATGTTCTTTTCTCTTTTTAGTTTTTTGGTCATATATAAGTGTGAGCAGCTCTGTTCAGCTGAGGATACTTCTCTCCTCTTCTCCACTAAGTAACAGAGACATTGCATGTATAATACATATTGTTAGAATGTTTTTTTTTTATTTAACACTTGAACTCTTGCTTATCTGCTTGTTTTTTTTTTAATTATTATAAATAATAATAATAATAATAATAATAATTGACCCTCTAACACTAGCTCTGTCTATTCTATTTCTTTTTATCTACTTTTAATTCTTTTCATTTATTACGGAAATTAAATATTGCACCTCAAAGAACCATTTACTGGATCACCATTATGAATGTGTAACTTTACAAATGCATGGGTTTAACTGACACATTTAGGCTGTATTATACATTTAAATCAGTGAAGTCTGAATAGTACTGAAGCGTAAGCATGTGACTTATCTAGTACACTGTTATGGATAAAATGAACTCAATTATGATGAAATGACTTCTGTGTAGAACACAATAATTTGTAGTGCATAAATAATATAACAGAAACAAGTATGCTGGATGTGTAAAATATAGCTCCATATGTTTGCTTCTCTGTATTAGATGTTCTTATTTTTCTTTCTCCCTTCTTCTGATTAACAATTAATTTGAGATTTATCTCTTAGTTGAGCTGGTTCAAAACTCCTATAGCCAGCAATAATTCCACATAAAAAAGTATCTGAATCTGACTGTCACAGTGGCTACGTTTACATGCAACCGAATAATCAGTTTGTAATTCACACTGAAAAGCCTTCATGTAAGAACCTTAATCGATTCGATTGCGCTTGATCAGAATTAATTTTCGATCGGATTGAAGGGGGTGGTTTATTCCTCTTCTAATGCGATTGAGCGTGCATGTAAACACTTGATCGGATTGAACGACGAAACTGAGAGGACTGCATGTGCAATGACATATCCTGTCATTATAAAACTCTCCTTTCACTTGGTAACTGTGAAGTGGAGCAGGATAACCTTGTTTTGGGGACTCATCTACAGGCAACTTGTTTTGGGCGTGGGTATGGTCTTTATCTTCTTTTTTTGCATGATAAATATGAGCAGAACAGCACAGCGGTTTATATGTATATATGTTTATTATATGTATATTATCACCAAACATACAGAGGGGTCAATTAATTTGTTTGTTGCTAGTTTTTGACCCATTGCGTCTGGCGTTTTGTCTCCTCAAACACCTGCTTCTTACGGGTCATTAGTCTTATCCAGGGGGATTTGCTCACTTATCTGACTGATCTAGCACATCTCATCCATCTTTTGTTACAAGAAATTATCTGGCAAAAACACACAGAATGGCCCCCGGAATAGAAAAAGATACAATTGACAAAAGAATGATGCAGTTTAGTTTCGATTGGCTTTTTCAGTTAACTGTGTTGTGACTTCATTCCGAGCATCTATAAAGAGATTAGTTGGTTTGCAGTCGCCACGGTGAGGTAACTTGAGGTCAGGTCTGATTTTCGAATAAAATTGCTTTTAAACTGCAGTGTTATGAAAACATTGAGTTTAGCTGTTTGTGAACAAGTGTTTGGAATTCTTCTAAAACGTGTTTTGAAAAGCATTGGCCTTGCGAAATATACCTCCTACCTTGCTCTTAAAGCAAGTCTGCAGTCCAGTCTGTGTTGACCTTCAGTACAGTTAATGGGAATCCTTGGGTAAGACTTTTGTAAGCACATTAACAAAAGGCAGGTCCTTGTGTTTTGAGGGTGCCCAGTTTTGCTTTGTGTAAATTCAGTTAGCTCAGAGTAATGTAAAGAAGAGCTTCTTGGCCGTTGTGGTCCTTAGAGATACTGCATTTGTGCCATTTACAGAAATGGATTCACTTGCTACATAGAAAATAGAAGAATACGCGTTTTAGGTCCCACTTTATATTAGGTGCCTAAAGTGCTATGTACTTCCATCAAAAAATAAATACAATGTACTTACTGTGTTCATATTTTATTGCAAAACCCTTTTGCTGCTTTTGAGGTGAGATATGGGTAAGGTTAGGGACAGGAAGTGTAGGTTTAAGGGTGGGTTAAAGTGTAAGGGTTGGGTCAACAGTGTAACTATAAATGTCAGAAATTATTTATGTCAGTTAATTATGACAGACATAATTACAGGCTGGTTTTTAAATATATATGTATATATATAATTGCAATGTAAAATCGTACACAATAAGTGCATTTTAGCAAATGATTATTTAAAATGCAAGTACATCGTAGTTAAGCACACCTAATATAAATTGTGAAAGCTTTTTAAGAGAACTTGCAGAGGCCTCCACTGTGTGCTACGCACAGAAACACGTAATATAGCCACTAAGCGGAAGTCTTCAGTAATAGTCTAAGGTAGTTCAATGTCTGCTGTGACTTCATAGATTTTAAATTACTTTGGTACTTCAATTAGTCCTTTTCAGAGTGAGTCACTTTCAAACTTTTTTGCATTTAAAGGCCATGTAGAATTGAGCAAACCCCAAAAACATCCCTCAGCTTTCGGAAGCAAGAACAAACAACATTCTCAACTTTCATAACACTGGATTACTTTAAAGTATAGCAACTTTAAAGTATGGGGAAGTCGTGACCTAATGGTTAGAGAGTCGGACTCCCAATCGAAAGGTTGTGAGTTCGAGTCCCGGGCCGGCAGGAATTGTGGGTGGGGGGAGTGCATGTACAGTTCTCTCTCCACCCTCAATACCACGACTTAGGTGCCCTTGAGCAAGGCATCGAACCCCCAACTGCTCCCCGGGCGCCGCAGCATAAATGGCTGCCCACTGCTCCGGGTGTGTGCTCACAGTGTGTGTGTGTGTGTGTGTGTTCACTGCTCTGTGTGTGTGCATTTCGGATGGGTTAAATGCAGAGCACAAATTCTGAGTATGGGTCACCATACTTGGCTGAATGTCACTTCACTTCACTTCACTTTCCAAACCCAAAATGAATGGAAACCTTTTAAGTAGAGCAGTCCTTCATGGTAATGTATTTCAATAAAAGGAGAGAAAATAGAAAGCTAATGAACCCTCTAGAAGGTATTGTTCCTCACTCCACACAGACTAACTTTGGATGTAGGGAACATGATGCTACTGTATACACAAGAGACGTTTCCAAGATATTCTTTCAATATAGACTGTTGTGTTGTATAATTGGTGTGAAAAGCAACTCACCTCTGGAAGATACTTTTGATCCCTACAGAAAAAGAATGTTATTTGACACCAGCAGAGGTGGGTATTAACGAGTTACATTTACTTCGTTACATTTACTTGAGTAATTTTTTGGGGTAACTAATACTTTTCGGAGTATATTTAAAGGCAGGGTAGGTAAAAAAATGTATAAAAAACTATTTTTCCAAATTTGTTTAAACTTTATTTATATATCAATACATAATTAAAATGTAAGTACTCTGAAAAAGAAAGTATAAAAATCGAGTGTCTGTAGACCTCTCACGACTGTTTAAAAGACAGCTCATTATTTCCATTCACTCCACCCCCTCCCTTCTGGGCTCCTTCCAAAGCCTCTACTACGGCTCGCTAAGTAATGTTATGTTAGCTATATTACGCAGCTACGTGTGCTAATGACACATGCTTCATGAAAAAAATATGTATGATCAAAACACAAAAAGAAAGATTTACCTGTCCAGCAGAAATAAAGCCATCAAGGAGTCCCTTTTCAGCCCCTTGAGTTCCCTCAGTTCTCGCCATCGCTGGAAAGCCACGCCGATATTAACTCGCGTTTTATTTCTTTGTTTATCCAAAGACTTTTTGTTCATTGCCTTTTCTTGTACTGTTACTGCCTTCCTTTTTTTGCCTGGTTTGCCTTCGCTAACTGCATAGGCTGGTACTGTGAATTTTGCTTGCTGTTTCTCTGCCATTGTTTTGGTATTCCTAGGATCCGTGCCTGTTGAATTCCTCAAATCAAACGTGCGCGGCTGCGCGCGCAAGTGGGCAGGTCATGTGTGGCAAAAGGGTGGTTGCCATGGTTGCGAGAGAGTGACAGTCGCCTATGCCAATCCTATGTTTCGTCCCGAAATTGAAATAATGAGCTGTGTTTAATACAGATTAAACGGTCTAGAGTCACTCGATTTTTATACTCTTTTTATCAGAGTACTTACATTTTAATTATGCATTGATATATATAGAAAGTTTAAACAAATTTGGAAGAAAGTTGTTTATACATTTATTACCTACCCTGCCTTTAAGTAAACAGACAGGGTTTTATAATAAATTACATAAATTGGAGTAAAGGCTGATGAAATATATACATTTATACACACACATACATTTCATACATTTTATCTATATATCTAAATAAAAATAGGCTCAGTATATATGACCCAAAGTAACTAGTAACTAACTACTTGAGTAGATTTTTTATCCGATACTCTTTTACTCTTACTCAAGTAACTATTCAAGACTAGTACTTTTACTTTTACTTGAGTAAATATTTCTAGAAGTACTTTTACTTTTACTTGAGTACAGTTTTTGGGTACTCTACCCACACCTGGACACCAGAAGAGGTTCTCCTGTATTCAGAATTGCCATATGTCATATTTTAGTTTTGAGATCCAAATATATATGCGTTCTTGTGCTGGTATAAAAAGGAAATATACAGGGTTTCCACAACCTCTTACCACTTAATTTTTATGACTTTACATATTCAGTTATTTACAAATACCTCATAAGGAGAGCTTCTAATTGATTAATAAAATAATAATTATAAAATACAGCAAACTTGAGTTTTTAGAATTGTATTCTACTTCCAGGTGTAGAAATCACGATGTTAACATTCCCTGATACTGTACTGTGGGAAGCCTGTTGATTATTTTTAGTTGAGCCCACATACTACTACACTGGAACTGAAATTTTTAAATGTAAATAATTGTAATGTAAATTACATAATTAGTGCTTTAATAGTTTAATAGTATGATTAACAAATTATTTGAAAAATGTAAATAGATGAAAGTTTTAACAGAGTTTTGGAGGTAAAACTAAGTTTAAAAAAATAAAACTTGATCACATCACAACAACTCAACTCAGAGTCTGAAACGTGAAATGCAAATCCCGTGGTGATTTTTCACATGCCTTCAATTATGCTTCAAATTGCTGAAAGGAAACAGTTGATTAGGGGCATTACTCCAGAATGACTGCAGTTAGAAAACAGCATGTGAACTTTGTGTTTCTACACCAATGACAGCTGACAACTGTGGAGCATGTGAATGTGACTTTGAGTCAGTCCTTCACCATCTCATTTAAAAGGCAAATTAAAAGCGCTGATATTATCTGATGTGGTAAATGTCAAAATTCTGGCTGTGACTCGGGAAATTCATTTTTGGAGGACAGGCGACTTAAATATTTCATGAATAAACATGAGCAAATTTGCTATGAGAGAGAGAGTCTCAATTGCTCATCTTTAAATTGGCTGGCATCCATAACAGACTAAATGGATATGAACTTTTGAAATAATGTGCTTTGAGACTTTACGTAAGGACGCTCAGATGTGCTCACACAAAAAAAATAAGCATATGCTGTCACCAATAATGTGTACAGATTCATTTACAAAATGTAAAAAGGCCCACACGGAATCTGTGCTCTCCAGGAGTGCCACACATTTCCAGAATATTGCAACGCCTGCCATTTATAAAATGTTACAATTCTTTACATGTTTGCCTATTAAATATATTACATAATTTGCATAACAATGTTTTCAACCATTAATAATATTCTCGGCTCTCTTTATCTCACGTTTAAATCCAATTCCGATGCATTGCATGGATTTTTCTCCCCAAATCAGCACAGAACATGCAAAAGTCTGTAGATTCTATCTGGGTCCAGCAAGGTTACATAATCTATTTTTCAATCAGGACCACTTCCGTCAAGTCTATATGACAACTATAATTGCATACAGTTAGTGTTGGCGGTATGGTTATGTTCTGGACAACACACTTGGACAGAGCGGGGAGATTAGCAAGACAGGAACAGAACCATTAAAAGCATATATAATTACAATTCACAATGAACAATTACAATTCAGTAAGAAATGAGTTGTAAACAAAATGTCTTAGAGACTGCTTCCAATGAAGACACTGTAAAGAAAGAACAAGTTAGATCGGATTACAGGTGGAGTTGGTGGAGTTGGGGTTGGAGGAGGGAGTTAATTGCAAGCAGCGATGCGATGGAAGAGACACTGAAGAATGGGAATTTAAATAGACCCCAGGTGATAGGTGTCAAGACTGGATTGGTACACGTCAGGAACAGCTGACTGTCAGCTGATGCAAGCGTGACTAACATGGCCTGACTGAACTAATGCGATGCTCGATAATTCTACAGTTACATAATTATACTTGTAAAAGATACCAAATGAGGTGATAGAAGCCTGGTCCTGAAGTAAAACGTTTTTAAAATATCAGTTTTACAGCCTTTTCATTCTTCAAGGCTTGTTGCTGCTTAACGTCACTCATATTTTTGGTTTGAGCGCGACAATGAATCAATTAAAAAGGCCTGACAGCTTGATTAATTCATTGATCTGACTATCAAGAGACTCTGGGCAACGGTGAGAGAAGGTGTGTGTGTGTGTGTGAGAGAGAGAGAGAGAGAGAGAGAGAGAGAGAGAGAGAGAGAGAGAGAGGAAAAAGAGGGTTTGTGTAATGTGGACGGTGGATGTCATGCTGTCCCTATGAGAATATGCTGTCTTTTGCCCTGTGTGATAACTCGACGAGAATATCTAGTTAATGAGTGTCACAATGTTAAAATGTCATCTGTGTGCTATCTGATAATGAGGCCTGTCACATTGTTGTTGCTTGTATCCGGTCTGTGTGTGTGTGTGTGTGTGTGTGTGTGTGTGTGTTGGGGAGGGATTGACTGCACACAAAGGGGACATATGCATGGCACATTGTGTCTTTATTTGATCTCACATGCACCAATGACTTTATAATAACCTGCATCTTTCATTTCTCCACATAAGTGATATCAGGGTTTTAGGTCCCGTATCACCATATTGCAGAGAGACCGACCATTTTGTTATAGAGAAAGAGAGAGAGAGAGAGAAACAAAAGCAGAGAATTCTTTCAAAACCAAAAGGAATAGGAGGATTTCGCTTAAAGGGACAGTACTCAGCAATTCCCTTTTGAAATCATAAAAGCAAGTACACTATGTATTTATAGGTATTTATCAGTCATGAAACTTCAATGTGCATTCAGTTTTGTTTCCTGTCAGTTATCACTGCTAGCCACATGCTTTCGTCAATAACTACATCCATTTAAGTTGCTTGACCTTTTCAAGAGATAATGCTGCTCAGGAAACAGTTTCAAGGAAAACTGCTCAGGAAATATTCAGGACTGTATCAATTTACCTAAAAGAACACATTTTCTCTGATCTGACATTGGCCTTTTTCTTTGAGCTGAAGAGGTAATGCTAATATAAGATAAAATTATGAAACATACTGTAAGCTAACAGGCTGCTAGTCATCCAAAACACAGCAAAACACTCACAATTGCATGAGAAATTGTCCCCCCCACCCTACCCCCCAAAAAAAGAAAGAATTATTTTAAACAAGGAACAATACTTTTACAGTTACAAACAAAATGCTATATATTAAATAAAAACATTGTATTTATCATGATCCTGAAAAAAATGTTTTCCAAAAAAATTATGTTTTATAATTTTTATTAAAAAAAAATTATTATTATAAATTATTATTATATTAAGCAACAGCACAACTGTCAACACTGAAGAACTGATTCTTGAGCACCAAATCAGCATATTAGAAGATTTCAAAAGGAAATCATGTGACACTGAAGACTGGAGTAATGGCTGCTGAAAATTCAATGCAAGTGGAGTGTCTGGTTCTTGGGCAGAATAAGCTGCATATAAGAATAAGAATAATGGCCTTTTTTTTTCTAATTACTGTTTTTGATATTGAACAGCTTTGCCTTTTAGATGTGGAAAACCTCTGATTCCAAAAGATGATTAGCAGATGGAAAATAAAATAAATGGAGTGTCCTTTCAGAGACCCAGAAGTCATGATTTGTATTATTATTATTTTTAAAAATTATTTTTTTAAGTTAAAAAGGAGTCTCTAAACACATTCTGAATTACAAACAGCACTGGCAGATGTATCAAACAAAGAATAAAAACTACAATGACAGTTGCTGTACTCTTCAGGGATATGTTTACACATTCTTTGTTTCTAAGACAGGCGATGCATTGCTTTTGAGGACATGCTATTCATTTAGCACAATGACAACTGAAACATTTACAGCCTTGTATTAGATCATTTGAACATGAATTAGAGTGATTTAAAACCTGGAAAAGATTTCTCAAACAATAGGGTTAGTTAGGCTTCTACAGACTATCCCAGTGAAGCCAAGACAAACAGACCAACTTGTACTAGTGGCAACCAGCATATCTGCGTATCCAAACGCCACCATCTTGATCTGCTATAAGCTTCTTTAACTGGCGTCCACCCACATGTACTCTACTGTTAGATCAAACTTCAAGGAAAGGGCACAACATTCATCGTACCTCGGAGCTCAGGGTACTTCCAGAGTTGAAAAACAAATACAGTTGGGTAGAAGGAAAACAAAAATTTTTTAGGTGGGGGGATATTTAGCATGAATTTGTCTGGCAGCACAGCAGCCATTAAACCATTGGCAATCTATTTGTTTAGAGTTTGCTTTATTGGGCTTTTGATAAAAGAAGGGGAATACCAGACAGGAGAAATGAACCCATTATAATGAGCAAACGGGTAGCTTAAATGTAGTGGGAGACATGTTAAACTGAAATATGCCTGTCTCCTTGACAACCCAGCTAAAGGCAAAGAGACTTCTGTTATTCAAGGCAAAAGGGGAATTACTTGCCAGCATTGTTTCACTTGCTGGAGCAGGTCCTATATGGTAGGGCAATGTATTAACAAGGCATCAGATCTTAACTGCAGAAACAACATGTCTGAGTCTCTGTAAACAGCTAAATACAGCTTGACCAGGAATGCCTGGCTTTTCCCAATAGTTAAGACAGAAAACCTATTTATATTCCACTACTATTTATCTACTAATATTTTATATTCCAGAACTGTCAAAAATAAAACTAATAAGTTATAATTTAACAAAATAAAGATTTGACATGCCATTCAAAAATAGGTGTCAGTAAGATTTTTGTTTTTATGAAAGACATTAATTTTGGTTTGGCAAGGATACATTAAATTTATCCAAAGTGACAGTAGGCACATCTATGAATATACATATATAAGTATGTGTGCTAATAATGTTATAATATTTAATAACTAAATATTAACTCTTTTTTTTCACAATTTACTGTGAATTTTCGATCACATAAAGCTACATTACAAATACTGTTACTTATGCCCTTTTCAGAATCTTTTTTCTTCTTCTTCTCAGGTAAAACAGATTTCTTTTTTGAGTTCTTCCTATCTGAAAACACTTTGGTCTTCTCTTTCTCTCTGTGCTCTATGAGACGGAGGTGTGTGGGCCCAGAACAAGCTGCCTCCTTGTGCACCTCTGTTTGTTTGAAGAAGTGTTTTCTCGCATAGCTGCATTTCACTGGCTGTCTTAGCTAAATCACACCTCCCTCACAGCTCCCTCGATGCTGTGTGTATGTGTGTGCATGTGAAGCTTTTACGGACCTCCTTGGTTTCTCTGAGGGCAACTAATGGACCAAGGTATGCAAAGATTTCCTGTTTTCTGTATCAAACTGCGCAAAGGAAATGTTCTGACTCTGGCAGCTTTGTTGGAAAGTAAGGTCTCACTATGCCAATACAACTTATGTATACACCACACTGAGTAGACAACGCTTTGTTGTTTAAACTAAACACCTCTATATATGCATTGCCATTTAATCATCACACCTTTAAGTAATGACAATGAACATATTTTAGTTATTTTTATGGAGCAAAAAGCATCTTGCAGGTATTATATTGACATGAATGCATGCATTTTAAAGTTCAAATTGTGCACTCTAAACAAAACTCAGTTATCAACGTTATCACAATTAGTTAGAAGTGATTCTTTAATTAGTTTTACCTTCTAGTTTTATTTATCATTCTTTCTATGCACATAAATTAATAGTTACTTAAAATCATAACTGACAGCTATGTATCATTGCACGACCATATATGGGTCAACTTAGCAAGGGAATAGTTTGCTTATTTATGTTTATTATCAAAAAGCAGGATGAGCTGTTTGGTGGTCTATAATTTTGTTTAACTTCTAATCTGAAGTGATCCTCCAAATGACAAAGTTTGAGAACTACTGTGATAAAGTGCTAAAAATTAAAGCATGAAACAATTCGGCCAACATATATTCTATTTCTCCAAACTAAGTTGGTTACCTCTAAACAATTTGTTTATTTCAGGATTTTGGAGAGAAAGGCAGCTAGTGGCCACCCGTGTCCTGTGGTGCAGTGGTTCTCTGCGCAGATCTCTGGCACAGCGTGGCGGATTAACTGGCAGCAGGTGAGTGTAGGCCAATTAACTTGCTGCCAGCTCACCATCCAGTTCATCCAAATCACAAAAAGCACAACAGGGGTCTGTTTCAGAGAAATTATTATAGAGGCCACACAGTTGCTCATCCTCTAAAAGGCCTAAGTGGGTTTATAATACACCAGCACAATTTTTTTTTGATATTTAAGATTCCTGAAATGTTTCAAATGCTGTCTGGCTTTAGAGCTAAAGCTACCATCAGGAGTTCACTGGCTTTCCTTATAAGCTTGCCATCATTTTATCTATTGTTTGCAGTATTTTAGAATTTTACTACTGAATTTGAAATGTGTTATAGCAACACACAGACTGTAAATGACATCATGTCTTGTCTGAGCCATCTCTAAAATTGTTGTGTCTGCTGTAACGTTTTCCGTCACATGTTTGGCAAAGCCACTACAGTTTATAGTGCTTTTCAAGAACCAGAGAGCTGTCCAGTTTGGTGGTTAGAGTCCACATTTTAGCTCTACAATTATGCTGGTTCAAGTTTGTTGTCATCTATGAAAATACAGTCAAGAAATACTGCTTATCTGGCATGCTAAATAGAACAAAAAAAGTCTAATTGTGCTGGGAAAGAGACGAAACAGACAGGAAAATGTGTGAAAAATAACAGTAGTTAATCAAGTGCCCTGCAGACACAGACATGTAACCAAATCTCTTCTGCCTTTACACAGAAATTCAGTTTTCTCTTTGTGACAGTTTTAATTCTGAGCGCTGAACCACATAAATAATAATAAATGATAATAAAGTAGTAGTAGTATTAATATCAAATAAAAAAATCTATATATGTATATAATATAAATAATAATAATAATGATCATTATTATGTATTATACAAAAATCATATAATTTATCTAATGAAAATAAATTATATATATATAATATGTATAATAACACTATTTTAAATTAAATGTGTGTGTGTGTGTGTACATATACAGTATGGCTAAACAACTAGTGGTACCAAACATACTGAATTAAAAATAGCAAAAATAAGTATATTTAAAATGATCAGTATATTTGCACTTATATATATTTTATCCAAAAAATTGTAATGAAATGTAATGTAATGAAATGTAAATTGTAATGAAATGTATGTTGCATTTCAGTGCTTTAAAAAATAAAAGAGGATCACTTTTTATTGAGGCTTCTTTGTAGTAAATTAATTACATTAAATATTTTGTTAAAGGTTTTCAGTGGCTTTGAAATATATTTCTGTGACCTTCAGGTTTTGATAGGCACTGCAAGGGTTCACAACACTGCTGAGAAAGGTGGAGAATTGTATGGTATGATGAGGAGTGTAGTAGTAGTAGTAGAAGTTTTCAATACCGTCTCCAGATGTTAAAGGTCTGTTGCTGGGGTGTGTAGGTGGTCTTTGATGATGCTTCTATCATACATTTCTTAATCAGATGAGACAGCAATCTCAGTTAGTAACTAGTCAGTTTTCACCACCTGCTGTAGGGCTTTGCGGTCAGTTAGCATACCACACTGTGATGCAACCTGTCAGTATGCCTCCAGGAGGGAGTCTGTAAAAATTAATAAGGATCTGAGGAAATGTCATAGCTCCCTTCAATCATCTAAAGAAGAATATGAGCTGATGCACTTTTTAAAATCACACAAGGGGTTCTCTGTGAGATGAATGCAAATAATTTTGAAGATACTGATCTTTTTCATGTTGATGCTGATAAGGGTATATGGCAGTAACACAGCCCAGTGGTCTTTATCTTTTTCTGAAGTAATGGTTTTAAAGAATTCCAGCATATGGGTATATTTTTTTCCAGATGGGACAGGACTGTATGCATTAAAAACAATATCACCTATAGATCCATTGGTTCAGTAGGCACATTGGTAAAAGTGTGCTGTGCATGGAATGGTGGGAATATTACAAGACTAAGCATATTTTCTATGTTTTAGCAAGACTTCTGATTTATTAGCCACTATAGGTCAATAAATAACTAAGAATAACAAACTGCAGTAAATGTTAAAACTATTAGGCTACTATAAAACTAGCTTGTGTTTATGATAATGATAATGGATTAAAATAATATACAGTAATAACAAACACCAGTTTGCAATATCAAGCAGCAAATCGGACTGTTTTGTACAGCTAAAATAACTGGAAGCAACTGACAATTATAATTTTATTATGACTATTTTTTATTATTTTTATTTTTTTGCAATTCAGCTGTTATGATTTAATGACATCAGTTATGAGACTTCTTGTTTTAATATAATTTTAATGTTTCAATATCCATAATACTAACTTTACCCAAATAGTAAGTGACTTTTGCTTGAGCATCAGTTGATCCCATAATTTTTCTTGTGTTTATGACATTTTCATTTCTCATTTTAAATGGCATTTACAGTCCATGACTGGAAAATGAGCTGGTGCTTTATTATTTTGCTTTATTTATTAACTCTTTAGGAATGCTATTATTAACATGCTGTCATCTCTGATTGGAAGACTGACCGTATGTGTTTTTTTGATTAAAACATCTTGAACTTCAGGCTATTGTGAATGTACTTTTCCCCAGATGTAAACTCTGGCACTGCTGTCTCTCTGCTTGATTCGATTCATAATTAATATATGCAGATTTTACAGAGATGATTGCTAACACAACTGTAATTTTGTTGCTATAAACAGCAGCCAAAATATATTCTTTAACATTTTCTTTAAACCTGGAGGATTTAACATTTCAGACACAATTTTTCATCAGTAGCACATCACAGCTTTTAAATACCCAGTGTGCAAAATGGAACAAAATACTCCCAAAATACACAAATGTTCTGCAAAACAATACAGAGAGGAATCACATGGTCAAATTCATTACACTGTGACAGATGAAGAAAATGTATTGAGACCACTGTAATGTGGCACTGAAAAATTCAACATGATTTGGCCAAAAAAAAAAAAAAAAAAGGTTTGAAACATGCTGGTATTTTACTGAATACTACAACAGGGAAACATACATATATATATATTATAAAAAAGTTTATTTTCTACAAAAACTATAAAAATATATACATTTATAATGAAATATTTTTATTTTATATATAAAGTGTTAAGTCCTATAATATCTGTTACGAGACAGTGCAGGCATATTTTTAATAGGACACAAGTGACAGCTTATTTCCTCTCTTTTTCCATCATGCCTCGGGCCTTGATTATGAAAAGTCAGCTGAGGCTATTTTTGTGGGAGAAAAGTGTCTGGATGGGAAAATAGCTATGTTGAGTTAAATATTACTGGGGGGGGGGGGGGGGAGATGAATTTTTTATTGATTACATTCCTCATGCATTAACAAAAAATGTCAACAGCAACCTCCCTTTTCCATGAAATGTCACAATGCTGGAACAATTATCGAGCCTCACATTCCCAGACTCAAATGAATCCAAAAGCTACTGTATTTCTCATAAAAATTACCCGTTACCTGAGGCCCTGTTGACGAGAAGGGCATTCCCTCCAAAACACATATCTGATTTCTACAATATAACAGTATATTGTTGTTTAATAGTGCGATTAGTGTGAAAAGAAATGCAGGATGTTGTTTAAACATGAATGACCCCTCTTTCACACAAAGCTCCAATAAAAGTGGCTTGTTATCACTTTCATTGTTCCAGCAAAATCAGGGTGAGAGATGGAGAGGATGTTTCATAAACAAGAATGAACTGGGTCTCACAAAGGGACATTTCTCATTTCAGAACTAATAAAGTGCCTCTCCACTTTAAAAAGAAAAAAAAAAACTGCACCGGGGCATCCAATATTCCTCTATTCACACAGCTGGAGGCAGGCACAATATATCTCTGATCTTTTCTTCAAAATATTTGTTCATGGGACATGATGTGAACACAAGAATCCAGAGCTGTATTCCTACCAGCAGTCTGAACAAGACGTTACAGGGCTGAAACAGGAAGTTATTGCATAGCCAGACTAAACCTCACAAGCTCAGTCAATTACAATTTCCACTTAGACAGGAAAAATTTTTTGACTGACATACTGTTTGTGGATATCTAGTTAACATGCTCCAAGTGCTTCAAATACATTTTCTTTTTCAGAGATTTTATACCACTTACATGTAAAACTTTGGCAAATGCGTTATGTTATTCTTGACCAGTCAGTAACTAAGTCTGTTAATCTTTAAAGGGATAGATCACCCCAAAATGACAATAATCAGCTTTTACTCACCCTCACAGAAGAAATAGTGAAGAATGTTTGTTTAGAATGTCCATGTTTTTTAAGGTCAATGTTGTTCAGTTCGGAATGTAATGACAGTAAATAAGTTATGAATTTTCTTTGGGTTTAAAAAATAAGTTGCAAGTATATTTTCGATTGACTAAAAAGAGCTTCATCATGAGTCATTAACTCAGGAATCAGACCACACTGGTCACAAAATTGACCTTTGCCAAAGACTATAGAATACTGCTTTAGAGGGACTTTGCCTTCGCTGGGAGATTGATTCAAAGGCAAGCTGACCAATCATAATGCTGAATCTGATATTTTGTCCGACATACAAACGAGACAGGAGAGTACATTAAATCAGTGGACTTGAAAAATGGTGACTTTCCACGGTTCAAACAAGATACCTTCTGAAGATACCTTTTTACAGTGATCTGTCACAACAGATTAAAGAGCCACACAATGGCATTTATTGTCTGAACTTCTTAAATTATAAAATTTGAAAGCTGAAACTGGCTAACTTAGGGGGCGGGTCTTTGCGAAAAGTAAATTGGTCAATTGTTGATTCACCAAAAAAAAAAAAAAACCAGATTAATTTGGGAATTCCAGTATACAGTACATATGTTTTACACTAGACATTCAATCCACTGTATTTTAAAATGTTGCATGCATTGTCAGAAATATGTGATTGCACAAATTAGCTTTTTTTTAAGGGGGGGGGGTCTTTTTTCCCAATCCTAGTCAGTGGGTCATCTAAGGCAGAGACTAGAGAACCTAAATATACTTCTAGACTGAACATTTGTGTCTGAAGTTGCTACAATTTTGCAATTGAGTGGACAAATGCTGCATTGAGTGCAACATTTTTTATCACTAAGAGGATTCTGAGTGAGAGGATTCTGATGTGCACGTTTTTCCACAGATGTCTGTTTAAGTAACGGAGTGTGATGAAATGATTCACCGTGAAATTCACTTCACCTTAGAATAAAGAGATTCTTCTCATTCCATTAATGTCCTAGGTATTGAAAGCAATTTTCTTTTCCTCTCTCTCTCAGACACAGACACACACTTGGATTCATCACAGCTATTTAAATTAAAGAAAGGTCAGATATTACTTTGGACTACACTTTTCATTCTCAATGTACTGAAGAACAGCCAGCATCTGCTCTTCTGATGACTTCTGATGAGGGGCTTATGTATTAAATGACTGACTGTCTTTTAGGCAGTACAGAGGGCCCATTTTATTAGCTCGCCAAGGCCCTTTAAATATTCATTCATAAACTCATGAAGCCATCAGTACACATCAAACAGTCAGCCCACAGAAAAAGCACTGAGCCAGAGAGAGAAAAAACGTGGGCATATGGTGCAATCAACACCATATACACACAGAAGTATGTCTAAATATTTATGCTCTAAAAATACTACAGACCTTCTCAGTTTGTAAGCTACAATATGTTCAAGAACAAATATTTTTACTTTTTAAAAACTAGAAATGCTACACTCAAACCTGTCAACCAGTGAGTTCTAGATACTTTGCCATATACGGTACAATTTTTTAATAGTCTTTGTACATCGAAGTGTCTTGATATATTTTAGGTTTAGCTTATGAATTCTGCAATAATTTACAAAGATGGTGTTGTGTTGCATTACACTACTGTTATTAAAGGACATTTCTGATAAAACTCAATTGTACTATTATTAACAGCATTTTTTCCCATTAAGGATGAGGTACTCAAGTTCAGTGGTCACATTTACCACATAAAAATGCAAAGGGCCACAAATAACGTACAATTTGCATCAGACTTTATTTAAGACAATATTTGCAGATATACTGATCTAGAAATACAGTTTATTACTTATCTAATACTTGCTTGTCCTTAAAATAACACTGAACATATTTTTTTTTGAAGAGTAAAAAAAAGACTGTTAATAAGGAGTGTTATCTCTATATAATATCGGTCTTTAAATGCAAGATTTTTAAAGTGTACCTGAAGTATACTTGCAATAGTTCGACTATAGCACTATCAAATATAATTCAGTATATCTTTAGTTGGACTTCAGCACTACTGTACTTCCACACAATTAAAATGCATTAAGCAAGTATAGTAGTTGTTCTGTATCTAGGTGACTATTGGTATCGGTTTAGTATTGAAAAGTACAATTGCAGGGTATTTTTTATGAAGCACAAATATGTGAATGAATTCTAGAATGTTGATGCTGAACGTAAATGACCACATCTTTGATGCTTTATGTGAAATTAAAGTCATTTATTTGTTTACATTACTGTACATGTGGATAAATTAAAACGAGAGCTCCAAGATTCTGGATAATCAGGAGAATCACGATTGTATTTTTAAAATAGATATATCACTATTCCCCCACCATGATTCTGAGAAAAAACAAAAAAAACGAACAGACAACTAAATTAAATAATGTAAAAGTGATACAACAGATTTTGTAAAGATGTTTTCTCTGGTCAGCAGCAGTGGGAACGCTGATTTAATAGGCTTTAAAGGGTTAGTTCACCCAAATATTAAAATTATCTCATTAATGACTCACCCTCATGTCGTTCCTAACCCGTAAGACCTCCGTTCATCTTCAGAACAGTTTAAGATATTTTAGATTTAGTCCGAGAGCCTTCTGTCCCTCCATTGAAACGGTGTACACGGTATACTGTCCATGTCCAGAAAGGTAAGAAAAACATCATCAAAGTAGTCCATGTGACATCAGAGGGCCAGTTAGAATTTGTTTAAGCAGCGAAAATACATTTTGGTCCAAAATGAACAAAAATTACGACTTTATTCAGCATTGTCTTCTCTTCCGGGTCTGTTGTGAGTGCGTTCATGACACTGCAGTGGCGCTGCTGACGTGTTTTCTTTGTTATTGGCCGCACCAGAAAACACGTCAGCAGCATCGTACATCAACAGTCGCACTCATAACAGACCGGAAGAGAAGTCATTAATGACATCATTTTAATATTTGGGTGAACTAACCCTTTAATAGACATATAGCTGTATTCTGTCATTTTTTAACAAGATTACATGGGTGATTTTTCCCAACGTGACAATATATGGTTTATCTGTGTTCATCACTTGCTCATCAGTGTATCATCTGCAGTGAATGGGTGCCGTCAGAATGAGAGTTCAAACAGCTGATAAAAACATCACAATCCACAAGTAATCCACAGGACTCTCAATTAACATCTTGTAAAGAGAAAAGCTGCATGATTGTAATACACGAATCCATAATTAAGATGTTTTTCACTAATTTATGGGTTATGGACTGGTATTTTGGCCAGAAGTGACAGTTTAAAGTTAAAACGCCATTATGATGGGTTTGTTTCTTACAAACACACAGCTTTTACACTTCACAAGATGTTAATTCATGGACTTGAGTTGTGTTGTGTACAGTTGTGATGCTTTTATCAGCTTTTTTGACTCTCACTGTGATGGCACCTGTAACCGGCCCGCCTATGGCACAGTTTCGATCTGCGTTGTGTTATAAATGAAGAGACGGATCACAGGAACTGCTGATGATGGAGGGTTTATTGAAATGGAGCATGCAGGTGCTGGATGGAGCAGAGAGAGTACAACAATGAGAAATGTTTTCGTTCTGTGATTTTTCCACCTCTCCTCAACGTGGTCTCAGTGAACATCACAGTGATAACATCAAAAATACAGTGCAATTGTTGATGAATTGAACAAAGTGATACAAACATTAATTGAATATAAAATGAACAATAAACTATACCTGGATGGAGCAGAGAGAGTACAACAATGAGAAATGTTTTCGTTCTGTGATTTTCCACCTGAACAGATTAAACACCAGTTAATTGATTCACTAAAATCACTGTGACCTACTGACGCACATACATACTCAAACCGCTGTACTCAGTGATAAACCATTAAATGTCATCCATCCACACATAAAACACTTTCCAGTACATTTGTAACACTCTTAACAATAATATTTTAGCATATTAAGTACTTATTAACAGTTCTGGTAACTTTTACAACCTTATATTGGAGGAGCACCGCTAACTGCTTACCTCTCCTCAGCGTGCTCAGCGCGGTGACGGTCTGAGGACGCAGCGCGGGGCCGCGGGCTGAACAGATATGACGTCACAACGTAAAATCAATATAAAACTTTTTTCCCCAAAAATGACAAATAAAGTACAAACCTGAATTATCACGTTTTCGTGAACAACTAATACAAAATAAATACATGAAAATTGAAAGGAAGGATCATTAGTGAAATACATTAATATACATCGTGAGTACACACTCTTATTAACATCCGTCACACACCCATTCACAGAACTTCAATTTTTAGGTGAACTATTCCTTTAAATGCTATATTTGACTTGTATACTTGTGTGTTTATGACTATAGCTGCCTGGGATATTTTTACCAACAGTAAAGGCTTGTATTGCTTTTAATAGTGTTCTGCTGCTGATTTTAGTGATGGTACAGGTAGAGTTATCCAGTGTGAAAACAGGGCTTTAAGGTCAGAGAGGAACTGCTCACAGCCTCTTATTTCACACCTCCAAATTGTTCAAGAACCATGTGAGAGAGTCTGTCAGCTCGGTAACCTGCACAAATCCTTCTCCCACACAAGTGTTACCTGGGCTAAAAGGGAAAACACTCTAATGGGTTAGACGCAGGGTGTCATTTTTGCATTTAGATTCAGTGATGTGGACGAGCCTGGCAGAACAACAAACCCCTAACACAAACACTGGGCTGTCATGGTGGTCCTGAAGGCTTTCAAAATGTCTGACATCTGATGTGCTGTCTACACTGATGCCCTGTGTGAATGTCTCTCTCTTTTTCCTCCTTTTTTTCCTTCTCAGTCTTTTTCAATGTGGAATGCCCCAGTTAATACACTTTGGCATGACAGATTTATGCTTTTAATTAGTGAGACATTACAATAACATTGTCAGGTAGTGATGAAGGAATGAAATGAAGAAGGATCTGTGTGATTAAAATGCAGACAGCGCTGTGGAGGATGAAAAGAGAGCTCACAGAGAGGATCTTATCTCACTGTGCTTTAAAATAAACTGGAGCACAAAATAGTTCCCAACAGTGCAAAAAGGAACCAGCGCTATAGTGTCACTTAATCATCTTCTTGCTTTTATTTCAACCATATACAGTAACATACAGACGCGTGTGTTAGGTGTTAGGTGTGTTGTCTTCTTTGGGTTCATAAACTTTAAGAAAAGTAACTTTTATTTTGATTAAACTAGTTGCCCAACAGTGATGATGATAACTGCTGATTCTCTTGCAAAGCTGAAACAAAGGTGCAAAGTGGCTACTGCACTAAGAGTTAAACATACATATCTCTAACATTAACACTATTATTTTTTATCTAATGTTAAAAATTGCTGTTTGTCAGGGTATAGAGATATTCTGGTGCAGGTCTACAGGAGGTTAAAGCATGCTTATCCACAAGCTAAACACTTGACACTGTAGTTTTACAATATACCACCAGGCAGATTCCCCACAGCTGGGGTTAGCATTGCCAAGCATCAGTTTCTCTCTTTTTCCCCCACCTTTTCTCTATCTTTATTTCTCCCATGGGTGGACTGAATAAATTTCCAACTGTCTTTGCTGCCCTGACCCTTTGCTGAACCATCTACTTTTCAGAGCAGTTTAAATTGTGAAGGCAAACACTACACCGCTCTCCCTGCTAAAGCAGCAGGCTCTGCAGCAGCAGGCTGCCATCTGTAATATTAATGTCACTTACCTCTGCATAGCAATACGTGACAGGCAGAGAGTGAGAGGAAATCATTACTGCATCTCTTATGAAACATGAAGACGCTGACATTAAAACCTTCAATACTTACTTGGCTGGTTTGTTTTATTTGTTCTGAATGTTTGTTTCTGTGTAATATTTTTTAGCTAGTCCAAATAAGCAACTAGCAGGGTTTATGTAATACTTTTGGTGCAATCAGCCAATCAGTGTTGTCATGACATCTTCAGCTCACAGATAATGAGCCACATGACATTTACAGCTTAAGTGATTGGATCAGAAACTTCAAACTGATCATCCATTAGTAAATTTAAATTTAAATGGCATAGCTTTTGAAGGGTACTGTGTCAGCTGTCATTGAGATAAATGCTAATACTAACAAGTTTTCTTCAGGACATATAGACCTACTCGGCGAACTCAGAAAAGAAAACTGCTCGCTTCTCAACCAGAGGGCCAGGGCCTATTAACAATAAAACAAAATATGCTTTAATAGGGTAAAACAGCTAAATACCAAGTCATAAACTGACATCATATTTAATATTTTATTCTATGTATTTGTAAACATTTCTTGAAAGAATTTTAAAAGCTTGATTTCTAAGACTGTTAAAGTCATGGAAATTAATTAAATTTTTTATCCAAAGCGACTTACAATTGCTATATATGTCAGAGGTCGCACGCCTCTGGAGCAACTAGGGGTTAAGTGTCTTGCTCAGGGACACATTGGTGTTCGAGTGGATTTGAACCCGGGTCTCTCACACCAAAGGCATGTGTCTTATCCACTGCGCCAACATAATGTTAATAATTTATTTTAAGTCTAATAAATTAAAAATATAGTGAAAAAAAAAATATATATATATATTCTATTCTATATATATTATATTATATTATAAATATATATATATATATTCTACAACTCTAAAGATGTAAAATGTTTTATCAGGTAAATATTGCTGAGAAATTGTATACAGTATATAACTGTAAAAATCCCCCATAAACTAATGTGAAATTACATTCTTGAAAGCTCTGAAATTATGAAATTGTATTATTTTTCTATCAATCATTTTATGTGATTATTTTATAAGTATATATATACATACAATTTTTTTTGAAAACAGGCATTTGTAATTACAATAAATCTTTGGTTTATAATTTTTTTTTTCTTGGACAGTGTTGCTTTGGAATCAAAATGTTTGAGAACCAGTAATTTAATGGTCATTCCAGAGAATTTTACCCAAAATTTGCATCAAAATTGTGAAAAAGTCAGATTTCATTTGGCCTATTCATGTGAAAATACACTTCTTTCAGTTCACTTAGTACAGTTAAAATATAAGATTAATATATAATGATTATATACACAATGTATTTATAATGTATTGCCCGTACAATTGTATAGATTAAATAATTCATTTTAAATGTATTGTAATGATGTTAACAATCCCTTTATATAATACTTAACTACGTTTATGGTGTCTTTAAAGTGAAGTGAAGTGAAGTGACATTCAGCCAAGTATGGTGACCCATACTCAGAATTTGTGCTCTGCATTTAACCCATCCGAAATGCACACACACAGAGCAGTGAACACACACACACACACACACACACACTGTGAGCACACACCCGGAGCAGTGTGTTATTAAATAATTCAATCAAGTACACTATTACTACCTGTATGTCTTTAATAGCACTTTTTTCCATATTAAAAATAGCACTTCAAGTACTTTATGCTAAAAGCATACTTTCTGTTAAATTGTGAATTTTGGTATAAATCTAAACACATAAATTTATAATCCAATCATGTGCTATTAGTTTGGGAAATAATATATTTAATAATATTAAATCTAGTGTAGAAAATTTAAACATTCAACATTTAAATGATATATTTTTATTTTGCACTAAATGTTGCACATCTGTAAAGGAAAATGTAAATTTAAAGTGTAACTAAACCCCTGCTCAGAGCCTGACTCCACCCACTGACAATATTTGAAAAATGCTGAAAAGTGGGCAGATCACAGCGGAGATAGAGGGGACGAACCTAGGGCGGGACTGAGTGAGTGCGGCGTGAACCTGAGACCCGCAGTGACGGTTTGATTGACAGCTGCTGTCAGAGACGCCAAAATGGAGAGTGACTGTAGTAACGCAAGTAGCTTTGCAACAGAGCGATCATTTGAAGTAGAGGACTTTTCTCCCCCACTTTCACCTGAAGTGGAGGGTGTCGAGGTATCTGTTCACATCAATTCGAGCCGCTGGCTCAAACTGCGGTCTTACCTCCCGCACCGCGTCGCTTTTCAGCGCGAGCTGTGTGGAGAAGCCCATTTCCACCTCCATTGCGTTGGAGAAGCAATCCCGTGTAAAACGCAGTTTGCACACTCGAGCTCTAGGCTGGAACTTGCGGTCTTCCAGGCCAAGTGCATGCAACCACTTGCGCCTAATTTTAAAGTCTGCTGGTAAACTATGCAGTCCAGCAGTGCTGTCGCAACCAGCAACACACCTCCGTACCATCCTGACCACTGTACTAAATACAGATAAATCTACGCTAACTTGAAGATCTAAATAACTATATAATTGCTATGCTAAATAGATGCTATAATCGTCTATCCTGGTCGTTACCAATACTCGCAATACCAGCTCCTGACTCACTACAGTGATTTTGATGGTTTTATAAGGGCGTGGCCAAGGGCGTGGTAGCTCGTACCAAGGGGCGTGGTGAGCTGGAAACTGCTTACGTCACCTGCCACCGCTTACGTCACTTGCCACCGCAACATCCAATAGGAAAAATCAACTGCAGTAGCCACCGTTCAACCTGAAGAGGGCAGCACTCAGACGTTTTTACACCATATATTGTAGAATTAAAACACTTTATACTCAAATGTCAAAAAAGTTACTCGAATCAATGAACAGCACTAATAAAGCCCCATTCATATAGATCATTAACTAAAAAAAGTTGGTTTAGGGTTTAGTTACTCTTTAAATACAAAAATACATTGCCCTTTTACATATAGCATTGCCATTTTGCATATTACATTTCAAACTGAATTTTGGTACACATATGCTTCCATGCATACATAAATAAAATCAATTTAATTTAAACAGGATAACTATATAAAAGTGTACGAATAATGAACTATTTTTAATCCCATTCAAAGCACACGTGTAAGAAATACACTAATAAATCTATATTTTTGCAGTATACTTTATTTAAATGCACTAAAAGTCCATTTAAATCTCAGCGGTATTTAGTATACTTTGCAATTGCACTGAAGTACTAGGCAAGGCAAGGCAAGTTTATTTATATAGCACATTTCGTACACAATGGTAATTCAAAGTGCTTTACATAAAAGAGAGTAAAATAATAATGAACAAGAATAAAACAAGCAATTTTAAAACTTTTAAAATTATTAAAACTGTACTTATTTAAAATGAATTTAAAACAGTTAGAAAATTATTTTTACATAAAATAAAATAAAAAAAACCAGTGAAAATATATATTGCAATCAGTTCGGAGTACTAGTAACATAGTAACATACTTTTATAGTGTATTTATTTATAGTGTATACATTTTATTTAGCGCCAAAAAAAGAATGTACTACAAATGTACTTGCTGGTATTTAAATATTTTTAGGTGTATTCAAGTATACTTTTTTTCACCTGGGTAGTTACGGCTCTTGGATAACATTAGTAAATTTGGAAAGTAGCGGAGTGAAACAGATAAAGCAAACAACCCTGTGAATGAATGTGGAGCATTGAGTAGGAAATGAAATGAACAGTTCTTTCCTGAAGAAGGAAAAACGCGAGGGGGACCGAGAAGGACAACACAGAGCGAATAACTGTAACAGCTGTGCATCAGCTACAGTTCCTCTCCTCTCCAACACTGCCCAGAAAGAATCAAAGAGAGACGTATCATCTGCTGGAAACAGTTCTCTGAAATGAAACACGTCACCTTGAATGAAGCATGAGCTCCTCAAGCAGAACCCCCCTAAGCCAGATAGCACCGCAAACCAATTAGAGCTAGTCACATATTACACATTCTGAAGCAGTAAATTCAGGTATGAATCACACACAGGGAAAACAAACCATACAGATGTCAAAACAGATGTGGGAAGGCAAGACTGGGAATGATACTTCTACAGTAATTTCAGAAAAGAGCAAAAAAAGAGAGCAAAATACAATCTATTTTGGTGAACGCCTTTGCATATAAAAGTTAAAAATGGCATTGTGGTGTAGTTGAAAGCATGGGGAAAGACATGTGGGAGGATTTATTTTCTAATTTGACCATGGTTACAATGAAGGATGTCAAAACAGACTGACATAGAATTATATTCAGTATTCACAGTTTTTTTTTAGATGATTTTGCTGGTGATATAAGCATAGTCAGTATTTCAATATTGCCAAAGGTTTCTTCTTTCCATAGAGCGTAACTTGCAAGTATGTGAATATTAAGACAGATTTATTTGAATAATGATTATCTGGTTTAAACTTAAGTAAAATTGGCTGTGGAATTGATTAATTTCTATAAACTGGTCCTATACTGACTCATAGTTTCAGTTTATTGATTCGAATCTCAGATTCAGTTATTCATTTGAGCATTCACAAATTTAGTGTGATTAGTTCTTATATTTTGTTATAAATATTTATTTATTTATTTATTTTGTATTTGCACTGTATTTTTCTTATTGAATTAAACCTTTTAATCTATACCCAAAGGCAACTAATGCTTATTTAGTTCAGTGGTTATGTTTTTAAGCCACTTCAGTGCAAATACAAAATACATACTGAAAAGTCTGTGAAATTAAAGATTTTTCTTTTGCATCACCCTCTCTTGAGAGCAGACATGTTTCCGTAAGCAGGGGTTGATATTCAGATCTGGTAACGTCTGCAAATCTGTCTGAAGATGTCGTATTTTCTTACTTACACTCTGAAATTACAGTTATAGTAACAGGTTCTTTATTGTAACTCTCATGTGAGAGATATTTAGTTTCCCGTCAAATGTTTTGTTATTTATCATTTTAAGTCCCTCTAACCTTTTTGGCACGCATAGCATGAGAGCTTTTAACCACATTTCTGTTTATGCTTTCTTTCCTTATCCTGTCTTTTATTTACTGAAGTGCTTGTGGAGAAGTGTGGGGAATAAATTCATTTATTTCTCAAATGCTGAAACAAGATAAAATCTTTTGTCTCAGAGGCAGTGAATGTAAAATTGTTGATAGGAGGGAAAAGCTGTCAGCGGCTGTTGTGAAGGAAAACAGAACAGAGTGTTTCCATTAATTTAAATGCATTGGTGTTGGGGCTTTGGGTTTATTGGGTTCTCCATTGGATCTGTTTATCAGAGCAATTATTCTCACAGCAGTGCTGTCAGTTTCATGGAGTGCCACAAAGTGTAGATGAATCTTAATGGCAGAATATAGAGAGATTAAGCAGATGTTTTCGATGTTTTTATTTATCCATCCACGTCTTTGAATCAGAAACTTCCTAATACTTTATTTTTCAAATGATCGTTCTGTTTAGGGGGATTTAAAGTCATTGTTGTCACTCAGTGCTTTTTGAAAACTATTTAGGCATCTACAGAAAGTGTGTAACACGTTAAATGTCTTCTTCCTGTTCTATTACAAAATAAATTTCCTTGTAAATGACCTCACAAAAGGGTCTGATTTCCTCTTGCTCACATGAAAATTAAACAAATTTGGACTGCACATCTTTCAAGAGCTGGCTTTTTCTCTCTCTCTCTCTCTCTCTAACACATACTTTCTCTCTCCTTTCTTCTGTCAACCAAAATACCTGTCAGTTGTGCATTCAAAAACAGCAGCTGCGTTTATGGGCAATCGGATGCGGGAGGAGATGCTGTCAGAATAACAGTACAGACAGGGGCACAAACACACACATTCACAAGTAACACCAAACCATCTTTCAGGAGCCACGGTGAAATCTGAGTAATATTTTCCATCTGAAGATAATCAATAATGAATAGACACAAACAGCTTCACTATTTATTCCTGTATTTGGAATTTAAGTGTGTATAAGAGTGATTTTGTTTTTACATTAAATCGTTTCTTCTTTACCAGTTTCTTTGCGAACACTTGACAATACTGGCATTTAATCAACTATGAAGTGGACTTTCGTAACATACTGGTTATTTCGGTTATTTGATGCACATATAGCTTATTTTCAACTATTATTTTATTTGAGCAAAATAGATGTTATGGTTAGGATTACTATTGAGTAAATAAATCCATTTGGTATGGAAAATGATTATAAATAATAAAAATTTAGAATCATTTATTCTGATTAACAATAAAAACTATTGAAGTTAATAAACAGTGAACAGTCTAAACTAGTAAAAGTCTCCTGATTTTAATTTAAAATTATAGTATAATTTGGTAGATTTTTAACATGGTTCTTGGGAACAAACATGGCTTTTATTTGATAAAAGTTTTATACATTTTTGACCGAATTCTATCATTATTTTCTTTAATTATTTTCTTAACTTTACCACATAGCTTAACAGATTCAGGTATGAATTTTTAATTTTGTTATTTAGGTTTATTTACATTATGAAATTTCATTCAGAACCTGAGATGATAATGCATAAAAAGAAGAACATTTTTTATCTTTATATTTCATGTAAGGATGATGAAGTAACATGAGCGCAGTCTCTGAGAAACAATTTTAATTTGTATAACAAAATATAAACATCATTGCAGATGCTCATTTTCAAAAAAATGTATGACGTACAGTAGGCAGTATTTCGGTTACAATAACAACTTGTGTACTCGGTTCAACCTTGGATGGGCCTCAGCTTTCTCTGTCCATAAAGCTGCCCTCATTCCAGCACGTTATAAAAGAGGAAACACTATACTGACTGTCACCTCCCAGGGGGTTCAGGAAAATTAGACAACCTCATGGTGTCTGGAAGCTGGGCTGGGGGACGTGGCTTTATGCATGTGTATGATGTTTTATGTCAGTGATTTGTGCCTAGAATTTATGCCAGAGTCATTTTAGTCAAGTTCCTGTCTCTGCCTCCTGTCAACTAAATCACAGCCACAGCTGGAGCTTTAATCCTGCTTCAGTTAAAAGAAAGCTCACAAAACATAAAGAAAGCCCAGGGACACATATAACAAGACCGAACGAACTTCTGGCCCTCAGGCCACAGATGCACAGACCTTCCCAATGAACTAGTGATGGACAGGGATGCTTTGAGAATCACAGGAGAAGAAACTTCTAAAATGTGTTGGGTTTAATGTATTTTACATGACATTGTAAGGTTTTAGAATATAGGGGAGTGTAAAATCAGAGGATAATGTTGGACATTTCGTGTGCTTGCTTGACAGATATCGCAAAAAAAACTATATTAAGCCTCATAACAGTCTACTAAAAAAACCTGTAAAATGTGCACAGCAGTCAGTCATCAATTTACTACATTAATTCCTAAAGCTCTGTAGAGATTAGACAGGCACTGGGAGCTGGAGACAAGCTCTTAACACACACACACGCACACACATATTCGATGTTCAAATACGCACGGTCATGACCTTTCGTTGCCTCCAGAACCACTTTTGTCATCACGCTTTGATCAATGACACCAGGCGCATAAAAAGTAGGAAGCGAAGACGTATTCTAAGTTCAGGGAGTGAAATCTAACTCCAGCTTCAGTCCGTCAGATATTAAGCAGCTTTATGAGGTTCCTTCAAAAATCTGTCTTGTATTCAGATTGGATGGTTAGCTCAGTTATACTTTTAGGAGGTCAGTAATTTTGTTTCATCTCTCTGTTTGATTAAGTTTGTAAGTCTGTAAGAATGTTTCAAAGTACAGAGCCCTAGAGGGGACGTGGTGATGGAAAAAAGTATGAGATGGGAGGAAAATTTTTATTTCAATGCTTTTGCGTTCTCTCGCAAAACATTTGCATTCTCTTGTAAAATATTGTTTTCCCCAGAGAAACTTTATTTTCGCTCGCAAGAGCACTGAAAAAAAGTTTTTCCTCCTAGTGCATATTATTTCCATCACAAAAGTTGTGTGAGCAAACACAACAGTTCAGGGAATGAATGCAAAGATTCTCTGGGAATGCAAAAGTTTTACGAAAGACTGCAAAAGCATTGAAATAGAATTTTTTCCCCTAACCTCATTTGATATTGTTTTATATACAATAGGTCAACAAACAAGACGTTAATACTGAATATATATATATATATATATATATATATATATATATATATATATATATATATATAGACACATTATTGATGGTTATTGTGGAAATGGGAATGGTTAAAAGTGAAGCTACAGCAATATTAAACAGTTGCACGGTTTATCCTATTGATTCAAAGATTTACCCATCTTTATTAGTGAGTCACTGGATCATTTACTCTGCTGATGCAACTGGTTATTTCTCGTTTCATTCCTTAAATTTATACCTTAATAGAGTCACTAGTTACATTCATGAATAAACTGAATAATTTGAATGAATGACTCAATGACTTACTGTTGAAGAGATTTGCTTTATTCATCTCTAAATGAATCAGTGTTTTTGAACATTACTAGGCTAAAAAATAAAACATGAATTTAACATTAACATTAGGTTGACTCATAGACATACCCCATTTGATTGAAATCCTAATGTCTGACTGACAGTTTTAGTAAGAGGTATTTATCAATTAATCTGTGTTTCACATGTTTTCACCGATGGGTTTAGCAGTGAAATTTTAATATACTGTAAATATTTTGAATCATGCAATATGTGCAACCTACAACTGAGCTCAAATATATACAGTACCAACTCCACACTTTGTACAAAAGTTTCTTCCTCCCCAAGGTCAGTGATGCATTTAGCCAACGTGTTCATTTCCTTTCTGCCACCGCAGCATGTTCTGGCTAAACGCAGCAGTTTTCATACACCCCAAGAAATGAATGATGGATTTCGATCACAACAAACGAGAGATGTAAAGGTGGGAGGTTACAGTGCAAAATTTTTCAAGCATTAGCCCATAATTCATCCCATTGGGAACCCAGTAATTTCTGATGATACTATGACATTTACCAGCCAACCACAAGCCAGTCTTTGGTATAAATAGACACACAAAACTATTGCAATGATGTAAGCTACAACCACTAAATTGTCAGCTATATTCAGAAAAGCCCTCTGTAAACACAATGTCTAGCCTCATGCTTTTAGTCAAAGAAGAAATTTGTCTTTTGCCTGGTCGTGCCAAAAGTACAAAAGTAGTTTGCAAGACAACACAAAGAATCCAGCCACTATGGCTCAGAGTCTTTTGTGTTTTGGCTCCTTTGACATATAAAAAAATTATGCCAAACCAGAATGCCGTACAATATTGAACTGCCACAAATTCACATAGGCAGATGCCCTGAAGCGCAACTAGCTTCAGAAAGTGGTTTCCCGAGGAGTGGCTTCCTTCTGCAAGATGGAGATTGTGAGAGATGGGAGATTGTCTTTGATTTCCTGCATGGGGGATGTGGAACCAGTCTCCATGGCAGGGTCGGCCATTGTCAGCGCACCTCATAAAACCCTAATGAAAGGTAGCAGGGACAAGGCATTTGCTTGAGTGTGTGCTTGTGTGTATGTCCTTCTCTGTGTGTTTACAACAACAAAGGGGAAATGAAAAGCCACCACATGCCATCTTTTTCTAATCTAAGTATAGAAAGTGAAAGCCAAAAAAAATTGCACCACGGAGGTCTTGGCAGGAGTTAATGGAACTAAACCTGGGATTTTCTCTTTCAGATCTATAAAAGTTGCTTTCACACAGGAAATCCTCATTAAATTGGCCTGAAATTTCAGATGAAATACAGATGAGAACAACAAAAACAACGATATAATCAGAAGGGTTTCCATGGACCACACCTTGATGTGACTCCTTTAATTTAAAAACACACTGCTGAAAGTTTGAGGTTGGTAAAATTGTTTAAAAAGTTTTAAAGAAATCTCTTATGCTTACCAAGGCTGCATTTATATAATCAAAAATACAGTAAAAAAAAAAAAAAAATATATATATATAAAATAAAAAATCTATAAAATGCATAAACGTGAAAAAAATTACTGTTCATTTAAGTTTATTCATAATGTATTATCTACTATCTACAGGATGTCAAAATGTATTAGTATATATAGAATTTACCGTTAACCACGAATTGAGCTACAGTCATGAATGATATGCTAGCTTACTGAGGAAGGTATGTGCTTTTACTTTTAAGACTGAACCTAAGCTCTATGGAGTGACCAAAATACCAGGTATTTTTGACTTTTACTAGTAAGTAAAAACCTAACAACATTCAACACCCTAGTATGTGCTTAGCAACATGCTAACAAACAATCAGAACACTCCACAATCACACAGCAACACCCTGACAACCACCTCCAACAGCTCAACATTGTGCTGGTGAGTTTTACAAACAACACTCCCATTTTCTTCAGAAAAATCTAGTTTGTCATTAGCTATTTAAGTGGCTAAATGGTCATGTCTAACTCCTTTCCCAGATCTTTTTACCTCACAGAAACTGAATGGAAAAGGTCAAGCATTGCCCACTAACTGTCCAGCCTCTGTCTCCGTGAGGTATGTTTAGAAGTTAACTCGGGGCCACATTGAGGTCATGACCCACCAGAGCTGAGGGAAGGCAGTACTTACAGCCAGCCTGTGTT
This sequence comes from Carassius carassius, assembly GCF_963082965.1. Classification (NCBI taxonomy): domain Eukaryota; kingdom Metazoa; phylum Chordata; class Actinopteri; order Cypriniformes; family Cyprinidae; genus Carassius; species Carassius carassius. The sequence goes on along the minus strand of NC_081762.1, from coordinate 12,352,685 downwards.
TACCCCTATTCCGGGGTATTATGTTGGTTTGAAGGGTAATATCAAGTTACTGCCAAACACTGATTTATCACAGGGCCATGATAAACAACAGACACCATTTGTCAAATACAATATTGGATCACAAACAGTTTCCTGTGACACAGGAGGGCGGATGCTGGATGAACTTCCTACCTCAGCATATATGTCACTCTGTGTTTAAAAATAAATTATTAAACGTCTGACACAGACAGAAAGTGATTTATCTATTGCTTCTCCAAATTGTTGTCCAGAGAGCCAATAATGATATAATAGTGGCTGTCATTAAAACTTACTGAGAAAATTACCTCTGATTATTGTAAAATTTTCTGATATGATTTGATTAGGAGACTAATGCAAATAACTATAGTCATATATTCAACAATATAATTACAATTTTAGCAATGATTTAGTGATATGCTCTTCTCTAAAGGAGTTTTCTATTTGCACTGAATGATTTTGAGGTAAATGTAACTGCAGGTAATGTGTTGTTAACAAGCTGTTTTGATGAATTAATATTTTGCAGTAGAAAAACAAGTAGAGATTATACTTTTCAGTCAGTTGTTCTGTGTCTTACAACTTACCCCCAATGTTCATTCATGTTTTTTTTTCTTGCAACTAGTAGTAGGTGCACTAGAGAAGCAGTTCAAAAGTGTTCCACATTTCCATATGAGCTGAGGCAATTATCTGTCAAGTCACATTAAAGGGGTCATGAACTGCCTTTGTTATTTATTTTTTACTGTTCTCTGAGGTCCACTTATATCAGGATTTTTCCACAAATTGGCATTGCACAGCATCTTCTTTAGAGTCATATTTATTGTTTGGTTTATGCATAGAACCGCATTCACCTCTCTTGTAAACACTACATGCATGAATCGGTGGGTGGGGCTAAACAGGCAGCGATGTAGAAGCAGGCATTGCTCTTCCTCTGTAATGGCGGTGTATAGCCACACTATTACATCAAAGTGGCACATTCCACAGCCGGTCGCTTTGGGAGATTGGCTTCAATGTAAGCTGTTTTTATACTAAAGCCTCGTACAGACCAGGACAATTATCGCACACTAATCTCAAAAGTATTTCGTCGCATCTTTTGTGTTAATACTCAAGCAATTTTCGTTGGTGATTAGCCTTGTGAATGAGCAAATTTACTCCCTGACATTAGATGGCGCGTAATCTATTTACATTGAATCCTATTTGATCTGCAATTCCTCTCCATAACAACTCCCTCTTATTGAGATTTTTGTAGTCGCTGTCACGTTTGTCATTAAGCCCTTTGTGTTCAGACACCAATGAGACCAGCAGATCCACATTTATCTTGCCTCGATGCATCTTCTTGGTCTATTTACTTCCTCTGCATCGTTAGGTATCAAGTGTGCTTGGCAAGACCATTTTGTGCTTGAGCGCCACCAAGTTGTGTTTTACTGTAACTTCCACAGCTCCAGGCACATGAATAAAATCTCCAATCTCACTGGTCGGCCAGTTTTTAACGTGGCCCATCAAACTATCATTAGAGCCCGAGGCGTTATTTTAAAAATTATGCTTTTAAGCTTTGCGTTTTGCACGTCGGTGTGCACACTCACATTGGGTCCCTTTGTTTAGTCACAAGGCGTTAAACGTCAACGATAATCACGCGCAATATTCATCCCAGTGTGAACAAGCCTTAAGGAGGAAGATTTGAGTTCTGAAAATTACAGGACGTTTTTATAGTATAATGACCTCTTATATATCAAAAGATCAAGGGAATTTTAAATTCTTAGTTCATGACCCCTTTCAATAGCAACATGTATTGTTTGAATTTAGAAATAAAATTGATTTGAAAGCTGCAACCAAAAAACAGTCCAAATTCCAGTTATTTACTTATAATCAAGTTTCTCCACAAACGGCTCACTGTGATGCTCGACTGAGAATGACGTCACACATAGTCAGCATTGTAAATATATAGTAGGCTAATATTTGTTGTACTTTGGGAATGATGGCTGTGTAAGAGCCTACATTCCTAACGTCTGAGGTGTTAGAAAGGGTAAAGGTAATCTTTTATTGGTCTCACAGCTCTGTGCTGTCTCAAAAATACCCTACACGCCAGACTGGTTAGACTTTTATGAAGGTGGGATGAATGGCTCAGGTCTCACAACGTAAACACAGACTTCCCTGAGCTGCAGAGAGACTGTAATGTTTACATGTAACAAGTCAGCCCTACTTCTACCCTTTGAATGAGGCTGACTTTAATTTATCATTGAACCTCACATCATAAGACATCCAAGAACAGCTTAATCCTTGTTCATAGCGAGCCATGGGGACCAAGGGGAGAATGGGCGGCAAATATAGACATTTGATGATTCTCCAGTGCTTTGTAAGAAGACAAAAACGAATCCCCACAATGAAACTGCCAAAAAAAAAAAAACTCTTTCTGGCATGGTAAAATGTTTTTTCTTCCATTTTACAGGATAATGAACAGATTTACACATTTGTTTTTTTTCCTAATGCTCACTGCAATGAGACCTGACAAAATGAATTCAGCTCCAGTGCTAAAGGACAGAGAGAGCTAGAGAGCAAAGATAGCATAAATGGGGTGGGAAACAACAGCCAATCATGTGGCTGGAAGGGAGAGGGACTTTTTTTAGGCCAGGCTGCTGTGTTTACGCAAACTGAGAGTGCCCGTTCCCCCCCCTTGCCACTCGCACACTCACACACACTATGTAGGACTTTGTACACTAATACTGAAATCAACACTACTCAGATTTTCTGGAAGCATGTCAATGGCTTTACAACTGTACAGTACACAAGCAAAAAAACACCCACACTACTGATCTTCCAGCCAGCTGTCTTTCGGTGTTAACCTATCTGCTTTGCACTCCTACAGGAAGTGTGTGTGTGTGTGTGTGTGTAAGCATTTAAATATCTGTGGTTTCTCTCTGTGCTGATACGGATCATCTCTCTGACTCATTTTTAGTATGTGTGTCTACTGGTGTTCCAGCATATATTTGAGTGTATACATACTTATGGAAGCCCATTTCCACATCAGAAAAAAATCTAATAAATCTTAATAGCAACTATATATCTCACAAGTTTATTCAGTTTCATACTTTCAGTTGCAACTTTATTAATACTGTATCTTGCGATGTGACTATTTCTTAACTGTGACATTAAATCATATTAAATCGTAACTTAATTTCCTTTTTTAAGCCTCTTACAATATATATATATATATTTTAAACCTAAACACAGACTTGCAGAACTGGAAAAAAAGAGAGACCCAGGACAGTGGAATGAGAGGAAAAAACAAGGTCCAGGAAGGCATTTTATTTTTTAAGTTGAGGTTCTTTTAAAAGGACCACCGCATATTGAATGCTGTGTCATGCACAAGATGCTGCAAAAGATGCAAATCCAAAGGTCAAAGTTGTCCAAAGTGCAAAGAAATGCAAAATGCAATCTGTTTGAATGGCCTCTTATGCTGCATTAAATTCAACTTAAAATATGCAACAGAATGCCGCTTTGAAGTCCGATTTTAAACTTGGAAACTCTGATAAAAATTGGAGCACTCTCTGAAAAAAGGTACAAAAGCTGTCACTGGGGAAGTACTTTTTCAAAAGGTGCACTTTGGTACCTTTTAGGTACTAATATATATGCTTAAGGAGCAAAGGTGAATCTTTTAAAATGGTATTGCCCAAGTAACTGCTTTCGAACCTTTACAGTATTTCTGAAAGTGTGGTTTTCACAGAGATGTACACAGTTAATGATAACCATGCACTTAACACAAAAGCGAAAGTCAAAACTGTTAACAAAAGTTTATTTTCAATTGATAATTTTGCAACAGCAAAACAAATTTTAGCATTATTTTTCTTCCTCAAATTTTCTAGACTCCTTTTATATAATGTCATCTCCTCTGAGCATCATGCAGAGCAATGACTATGTTTTATAAGTCGGAGATGTCAAATAGGAATAACTCATATTAAACCTGAAAGTGTGAAGTGTGAGTTTGATATTTAATGTCTCTCACATGACTCTTCCTTGAAGCTGCTTTATTAAGAATACCTGGATTTCAGCTCTGATCCCATACTTGACTGTGACTTGATCTAATAACCTAATTCTGGCTTTTGCCCAATCATATACACCGAGACTCCAATAACCGACCATACATGAGCCAACTCTTTTTAATTTTACAATGTATAACTCATTTTTATTGCATCCCACCACCCCCACCCCAGCCCACGCATGCACCTTATCAGATTACACAGTAATCACTAAACACACATTTATATTCACAATTAAATCACACACATACATACAGAGACGAACTCTTGTGTTGACATAAGCACACACACATAAACTCACATTTAGTTTAGGCCCTAACACAGCGCGCACCATAATTGCATACTTGGCCTTGGGCCTTATAAAACAGCGTAATTCCTTTCCTCAATCTAGGGCAGAGAAGGGAAATAAGAATAATACAGAATAGTACAGAATAATAGCAGAAAAAGATCTGTCAGGGTGTTTCAAACTATTTGCCGGTTCAGTTTGTATCACGGCACCTTCGTTTTAAGCCTGGTGGCTGAGTTTGCCACCAAAGCTCTATTTGTTGGGAACATTTGACAAACGTTCCCAGCTTTTGAGCGATGATATAGCACAGAGGCAGCAAGCTGTCACTACGGTGTGCCGGGAGGGCGTGTGATCAAGGCAGAGAACAAAAAGACAGTGAAAAAAGGGACAAAAGAATTCCAGCTATTTTCTAATATAAATTTAGCTTTCAATCTCGCTCTGCCCCACCTGGTAATGCTTTTTTTATGGCAGCCTTATAAAATAGCAAGGATGGGAGAAAGCTGATGATGTGCTGTGAAAAGCAAGGCTAAAAGTGCGAATTTAAGGGCGGTAGGTGAGGTTTTGTGAGGCAGAGGATTTAATATGCTATTTCAGATAAAGTGTATTGGTGCGCGTGACAAAGACAGACAAGCACGTAGCGGCAAAAGCCAGCAAACAACATTTTACATAGAAGCTGCGGATTAAACACGGATTAAATGAAATAACCAAGTTCCGATGAAGTGGTTTTATTTAAATGGCTCATGGCTATTCATAAAACAATTACTGCATATTGAACCTTTAAAGCCACGCTGTCTGTTTCAAGATAAAACACCAAAGCACAGCTAACGTCACAACAGATTACGGGGCGGCATTTGTTGGCTGCATCTTGGGAATGTAAATCAAGATAGAGAGTCAGGATGGCAAAAGAAAGAGGGAAAATCAGAGGAGGAGAAAGAGTCAGAAGGAAGACATGTCAAATCATTGGCAGTGTTTGTTGTTCATTTCAAGCCTATCGCGAGGAATCGAGTTGGCCAGAATCCCTTTGATGAAGTGAGAGCTACGACGCCTCAATTTATTCGATGCTGCTTTGATAGTGTCATTCTGCTTTTTGGGCCCCTCTTTTATCCAGGAGCATATTTTGCCCATGTGAACCTTTAGAAGAGCTGCAGAAAATCAGGAGGGATGATGAGAGCTGAAAGAAGGAGGCTATACATAATCCATAACTAAAATGTTCAGTCAGTCAGCTCCATTTTTTTCTGCCTTTTTATGAATACAGTACTGCACATTCAGAAATGAAGTACTATTCATTTGATATACTGCTTTTTGCATACTCCATAGTAAAACTGTTGTTGTTGTTTTTTAATGTTTTTCCGATATATTTTGATCTGTCATCCTAATGCAGCTCTGTAAAAATATGTATTTATAATACAGCTTGGATACGGTTTCAAACTACAAATATACATACCGTCATTTAAAAGTGATCAGTAACAATTGATTAACAATTGAAATGATGTTATAAAAGATTTCAGTTTCAAATAAATGCTGTTCTTTTAAACCTTCTGTTCATCACAGAATCCTGAAAACAAATGTATCACAGTATCCACAAATATATGAAGCAGCATAACTGTTTTTCAATACTGACAAGCACAAAATCAGGAGTAATGGCTGCTGAAAATTCAGCTTTTCCATTACAGGAATAAATTTAAATTATATTTCAAAATGTAAAAAAAGAAAAAGAAAACATTTATTTTAAATTGTAATAATATTTCACAATATTATTGTATTTACAGTATTTCATATAAATGCAGCCTGCCGATTTTTTTGTGTTTTTGAAAAACATTAAAAAAAAAAAAAATCTAACCAACTCCAAAATTTTGAATGATAGTATAAAGTAGCTTCCTCAACACTGGTTCTTGCATTGCTTTAGTGGCCATAGATTAGCATTAACATGCACTACACAGCCAAAAACAAGGCTAAATCTGCATTCAGGAGTGCAGCTTGAGGAAACATCTGTTTGCATAACAGGGCCTTTGTTGTTTGCGTGACAATGGAGTGGACTGGTGTGTAGCATGAAGTGAAGTGAAGGAGCTCAGGGTCAATCCCACTTGAGCATGTAGATCCCTCGATGTAAACAAGCAGGCAGCAGCAACAAGAGCTTAGAGCAGAATTGGTAGCCAGTAGCCAGCAATCAGCCCACCACAACCCATAAACCAGCTCTAGCTCAATAGCCACCTCATGCTCAGGTCATTACCACCTGTAATGTATTTTACAAGTAGCAATTTCACCATGGTTTGAGGTACTCCAAAACACACAGTTTTATACATTTGACTTTAAATAATGAATCTGGTCAATCAGCATTTAGTCAGCTATGGTGAGTTAAAGGAGATCCAATTACAAGGTTTGTGAAGTTTAATATCACAGCTGCACAAACTACACCAGCAGTTCAGACTGCAAATAAACACTCGCGCTATAACTCAAATAGCATATCACCCTTTCAGAAAATGAAAATGACCCGTGATCCTTGTTTTTAATTAAACATCCATTTAAAATCAGGTTTTTCTGTACACAGTAGGTTTCCCAATAGCTGTGTGATTTAAGGCCTCGGTCGTTCGATGGGAAATGGAACTAAACTTTGGGGTACGGCTTATGCAGAGCAAAGAATAAAAGATTAATGTTGTCATTAAATTTGAGCTTTGGCTCATTAGCCCTTCGACGCTGATGCATGTAATCCAGTATAGTGTTAATTAAGTCATAATTATTTAGATTGCTTGTTTTTAATTAGTCAGATGAAACAAAGCTAGTCCAAAGTAGCCTACTGGCTGATTCAGTATTGGTCCATGAATCAATTCTCTGACAGTCTTTCTCGCTGAAAAGCCTTGTGGAGTAAGAGCTTGCTAAGCTGTCCATACACAGATAAAGACAGAGGGAAGGATGGCTGGAGATAAATAAACTTGTTTGGAAGTGAGAGAGAAAGATGTTGAGATAAAGCAAATGAGAAAAAGAGAGGGAATGTTTGGATGAAGCAGCCAAAAGCCAGAACAGAGTCCTCATGGGGAGGCCATTTTTAGAGAGCGTTTGGTCCTGTCCAAATTGCACCCTAAACACTCGCTGGCTTCCTCTTGACTCCACACTTTCGTGACGTAATGCCACTTTGACTGTCGGAGTGGAAGTCTGCTGCAGCGCTTGCACCAGTGTAGGCTTGGCAGAAGTGCTGATCGAGGGAGCGTAACAGCCGCAAAGGGGGTGCTTGCGAGCACCCTTCTGAATGCAAAAATGACAAATGGGACACCCTACAGTCTCGTGGACTTAACAGACATGCGCAAGCGGCAGCCATTGTAAGACCACAAGTGAACATAAAGTGTTCCATTTGGGACAGGCCCTATCAGTCACAAGCCTTTTTAGGGCTCTTCCTCTTCCTCACCACTAGGGGCACTAGAGGGCAACATGTTTTTGTAAAAATTATGCCATAGGAGTGAGTGCAGCATGCAAAAGCTAAAGCATGGCCTTGCCATGTGCTCCTAGAGTCCTTGTCGGGAAACATTTGTTTAAATGCTCAACTGAAAGTAAGTGATTCTATATTGTGCATGAAATAGTGATGCAAAGTCTGATTCATTTCTGTTAACCAGTTCTTTTCGGACAGAAAGGCTCACTGAACCAGTTCAAAAAGCCGATTCATCGGTTCCTGACATCAAGCAATGACCAGTGGCGAAGCCAGGATGTTTTTATAGGGGTGGCCAGGGAAGGGCCAGCAACCAGTCTGGGGTGGCACAGAAATCTTTATTATTTTATATAAAAAATGTGTTTGACTATAACGTATAGGCCTACTGGACTATTTTAGCGCCTTAAACACAACTGAGTACAATTAATTTATACTTAACTGAATTTAGATTGCAATTTGCGACTTCGATCAAGTAACACTGGGTGAATATGACAATTTTTGTATTATTTCTCACCTCCAGATATTTTAATAAAGGGGCTCACTTAAGTTTTATTGCTCATTCAGCTTCTCAAAACTCGTTAATACTTGCGCTCCAACATTACTCATGGATGAGGCGTGCAGTGATCAAAAATGTGAATAAGGCCAGAAATCAACAGTAGAAATAAATGCCAGAATATAAAATTTGTTTTTATGCATTTAAATGGTTTCATTTTCGCATATTTTAAGTGCACTGTGCTCACAACTAATTGAGCATTAAATTACTAATAAAAAATACAAATCAGCTTATGTCTGATATTGTGATCTCGAATTACAGAATAGGCTATATTTCATTTGAACATGCATTTGAGAGATGTGGTTTGCTGCTTATACATGCACAGTTTGCTGCTTTAATCGCCTTTTCGGTAATTTCATGACTTAGCTGTAGACATCTTCAAGAGAAAAAAGACTTTAAACAGCACTTTAATCACAGAGCAAATAAATAAGTCAAAGCTTGTTCTTGTGTTATAGTTACTTAAATCTAGACTGTCACGCTATAGGCCTATTTTACACACTGGTTGGCCAAAAATATAACATTAGCTCTATTGAACACACACATCTGCAAAAAACACCCTCAGTCTTCAGTCCAGAAAATAGCTTTTCATATTTCATAGCAGTCGATTCTGTTCCCCTCTGGATATCCTGTTTCCCCTTGGGTTGCAAGGTCTGTGTAATAAACCCAACCAAATAGTTTATCAAACATTGCCTCAAAGTAGCCTAAATTCTGCCACATGCAAATACACCAAACACAACTGGATGTAAGGAAAGCAAAAAGGGACAAATCTCTTGCTACACTGCAGCATAGTAAAATGATTCTCACACTCCAGTTAATGTTCTATTATTATTTTTCTTCATCTTGCAATTGTTCCTTTGTTTTTGTCTTATGTCCGAGTTTTTGCAGTTTCATTTTTCCATTGCAAATTAGTGTAATCTGTCCATGCGGACGTTTCCATATAGAGCAACAATACATTTTAACTAATATTTTATTTGATTAATCTGTTTACCTTCTTACTGATACAGTGGAATATAGTTAATATAGGTCAAACCTATATGAGGAAATTCTAAATTACAAAACTCAAGGTATTTATCCATTTGTCTTTAAAAAAAGAGCAGAAATATTTCACTTGCATATGTTCCTCCAATTTCCAAGTTGATGGTAAGTAACTTCTCTACACTGACACATTTTTTCATAGTAAAGTGAGCTATAGTCGACTAATCGGTCGATGCCGTCTTGGTCGACTAACATTCTCATTGGTCGACCAGTTGCATACTTATTTATTTTTTTTCACCAATAAAGAAATTTTCATTGATTTACTCCTTGATATTTATTTCTTTATTAGCCGTTATATATTACTGTATTCTAAATATAATTAGCCTATGCTTTATCCCAAACTTTAAATGCTTTAATTTAGGCTATTTTATAACAGCGCCACAGTTTAGCGCACCACGTGAACACGTGTTATGTACTAGGCGCATCCCCAAACTGTAGGCCTAATGTAAATGTAAACCAGTTACTCCAATCCTCCGAGGCTGTAGGCCTCACAACTGATTTGTGGTCTTCGCTTAGAATGGAAGCATACATGACAGTCACGGCCCCTTTTATCGATGCGGACTGGAAAATGAATAGCGTTGTTTTAGAAAAAAAAAAGCAGATGGATGAAGCGCACACGGGAGAAAATGTTAATGCGCGAGACGCTTACCACCTTCCACCAGAGAAGCGGGTGTCAGTGGTAATGGACAATGCTCCCAACATGATCCTCTCATCTTGTTGGGCTTGTTTTTAGGCTATTTGGGTTTTTTGTGTGTTTGTTTTAAAACGCCTAGCTCGACTGGACAAAAGTTAACCTATAGCTTTGAAAGTAAAGAAGAATATACAGCCTGTAGAATACAGCCCCCAGAATCGCCATTGGCAATGACGTCTCTACGCATTTCTTTTCTAACAACTCAGTGCAATGTTGAATCCAATGAAAAATAAAGTCATTTGTGTCAACACATATTGAAACATTCAAAAAATAGTTATTTGTGTGAAATATTTCTGGTTATTACAATATAATTCACTAAAGTTAATGGTGTTTGGGGTCACAGTTTCATTCACTAATCGTTTATGTCGGATACAACTGACCAGTATTGACTAACCTACAACTTAGATAAGATTCTTAAAAGTTTCACAACTACAGCACACATTACAGACATTGACGCTCAAACGTGGATATGTTCTACATGTCTATAGTATAAGGAATGAATAAACCAGTCTTATAAACTCATTGATTTCACTAAAGTAACTTTAAATATAATATGCATGCACAATAAACTATTGTAAAATGTATTTACATCACTCGACCTAAAGGTTTTTGCAAGTTTAATCCTCTGCAAAATTCGCTATAGTTGGTTGAACTGGCTCAATCGGTTCTTTTTGAGTTTGATGTGCTACTTCTGCTGTGCGTCCTTCATCATCAACCCGGAACTAAAGTTTGATTAAGTTCAATCTGTGAACCGGCTCGACCAGTTATTTCATGAGAACCGGCTCAAAAGAACAATTCGTTCAAGAACCGAAAATCCATAGTAGCTATTAAATGTGTCTTACTTAACTTTTGATTTGGTTTTGGATGTGTTTGAGTTATTTTATTTGTACTGTTTACTTGGTTTGGCTTCTTTTGATTTTTGTAGAACGACTTTTTGTGTTATCGGGTGGATTATGGTCCTGAAGAGGGTGGAGGGAAATTTTATGCTTTCCTTTATACCCCAAAGCACTTCAACCCATTATTTGAGTATCACATTTATACAGATCTTCCATTAACTTCCATTAACTTTGAGGTTTGATTACAGCAGGCATATGGATTAAGACTGACAATTAGCTAGAGGATGTACTGGACATTGTGAGAACTTGAATGGAATTCAGATAAGACTTTATTCACTCCATTACACTTAATTCATCATTCGCATCATTTGTGGATATTGATCAGTCTTGAACTCTATTTACATTTTTGTTCTTTTTGTGTGCTTTGATTTGGTGTGAATAATTTGGATGATATGTCCCAATGAAATAACTATTGTTATGCTTACTTGAATGTTTTTTTTTACTAAATATAAATTACCAATATTGCATGCATTCGATGAGAGTCTCTGATTTATGTTTATGCTTTGTTAAACGGATTATGTTATTGAAGTAGGTTTCCTTTTATAAATAAGTTGTATGACTGGTTTTGGGTTTAGGTAAATCAGAAACGGTTGTAGCGTGTTTGGATGTCCCTTATTTTAGAGATGCAGGCACACATGTGTGCTTCAGATAAGAGCAAGACAGAGACTAGGAAGGAGAAAATTTCACGGTTGAGCTCACAATCTCCACATCACTTTGCCACAGCTGTTATCCTCTCATAAATTGTCATCTGTCGTGACAACAGCCTGTGAGAGCTGGAGCCATTCTTGTTGTGATGTTACGAAAGTCTGTGCTACTACAGCTTTCTGTTGGCATCGGGTGTACTGGTCAGCTGAGACAGTGCTGCAGACAATGTTGGATTATGGGCCAGGTCAATGCTATCAAAGTCTTCCAAGTTCCAATACAGTACTTTTTCAGTAAAGGCACATACAAAATTGTCAGTTACACATTTAATACCTGAATTTCATAACGGTTATTAAATTGTTTTTTCAAGGACCATAAAAATTTTTATCACTTTCTCAATAAATCTGGCTGTGCACATCAGGCTTGTGTGTGTGTGTGTGAGCAGCTGTGACCTGGTGTCACTGTACACACGGCTTTCTGTACTGGATTAAATACCCAGGCTGACAAACCGCTATAAGACCACTTTCTGAGAGTGTGTGATGGGGTGGTCAGCCAAACCACCTGTTAGTGTCCTGAAAATCACTGCTACTACACCAGTTAACCGTCCACTTTCCTTTCAGGCAATTCACACAAACACGGTCAGCAGTAACATTGTCCCCGACTGTGCCAAACACACTCACATGCACTCAAATCACCACCTGTCTGTGCATTTGTGAAGGGTTGCAAGGGACTAATAAAAATGAAGGATCATGTCTCTCATTGTTTTTCCCAAAAACCAGCAATTTTCCCAAAGCTTCAGAATAGCTTTTAGTCGGTAAGCTCTAATTTGAAGTTGACTGTAGTGGTCAGGTGGTCGTATGTGTGTGTGTTTGTGAGTGTATGATATTTTTTAAAGCAGGACTAAAGCTGAACAGCCTCACACATGTAGCAATGTGAATATGAGAGCATCATGTAATCCAGCTTAGTCGACTGCTGACTTACGTAATGTGTTTTTGAGACCTCTCATTTTCACTTCTCCTGATTTTACTTCTCTCCTCTCTCTTCCTAGCTCTTTTTCATCTCTTGTATCTCTTTCAACTGTCAACATAATTGGCATGACTGTTTCACATACTCTACATTTCAAACACTTTCTTTTTTTTTAAGAAATTAATACTTATATTGGGCAAGGATTAATAAAATTGATCGAAAATGAGGGTAAAGACATTTATAATCTTACAAAAGATTTCAATTTCAAATAAAAGCTGTTCTTTTGAACGTTCATCAAAGAATCCTGAAAAAAATATATATCATATTTTTTGCTAAAATATTAAGCAGACCGTTTAACAACATTGCCAATAATAAGCTGAAGGATCATGTGACACTGAAGACTGGAGCAATGATAATAAAAATTCAGCTTTACCATCAAAGTTTTCTCATTTTAGATATTTTAAAATGCAACTTATTGAAGTTACTTAATTTAAATTGCAATATTTCACAACAATACTGATTTACTGTATTTAAAATCAAATAAATGCAGCCTTCATTAGCATAATATACTTATTTCAGAAACATTTAGAAATCCTACAGAACTGTATTTCTAACGTTATATTCAAACTAATTCATCATCTTTTATTCTAAACTGTTTTAATTCATTTTTATATATATATAATTTTAAATCATTCATCATTCTATCAGACTTATGGCTTTACAGTAAATAAATTGTATTGTGCTTTTATTTGTTTTTAAAAAAATTTGTTTTTACAGGTTAATAATTGTGCTTTGATATCATCAGGAAACACAGTGTTAACTTTCACTGTTATGCTGATGATACTCAGCTCTATATTTTTTCGCGGGCCGGCGAAACATTCTTACTGCTAAATTCTGAATAAAACCGAGGTGTTAATTTTAGGACCTAAAAACTCTGCATGTAATAACCTAGAACACTGTCTAAGACTTGATGGTTGCTCTGTCAATTCTTCGTCATCAGTTAGGAACCTAGGTGTGCTATTTGATCGCAAACTTTCCTTAGAAAGCCACGTTTCTAGCATTTGTAAAACTGCATTTTTCCATCTCAAAAATATATCTTAATTATGAACTATGCTCTCAATGTCAAATGCAGAAATGTTAATCCATTTGTTTATGACCTCAAGGTTAGATTATTGTAATGCTTTATTGGGTGGTTGTGCACGCTTAATAAACAAACTCCAGCTGGTCAAAAATACAGCAGCTAGAGTTCTTACTAGAACCAGGAAGTATGACCATATTAGCCCGGTCCTGTCAACACTGCACTGGCTCCCTATCAAACATCGTATAGATTTTAATATCTTGCTTATAACTTATAAAGCCCTGAATGGTTTAGCACCTCAGTATTTGAACAAACTCTTGTTACATTATAGTCCTCCACGTCCGCTGCCTCCTCAAAACTCTGACAATTTGATAATACTTAGAATATCACTGCGGGTGGCAGATCCTTTTCCTATTTAGTGCCTAAACTCTGGAATAACCTACCTAACATTGTTCGGCTCTTGCAGTTTAAATCTATATTAAAGACCCATCTCTTTAACCTGGTTTACACACAGTGTTGGGAAGGTTACTTTGGAAATGTAATAGGTTACAGATTACAAGTTAACCTATTTAAAATGTAATAGTAGTGTAACTTTTTCAATTACTTTATTTAAGTAATGTAACTGATTACTTTTGATTACTTTTTGATTACTTTTAAAAATCTCTAATAAATGTTTATTTGCAACCGTTAGTCAACATTTACACTATTCAGGTTTAACCTTAAAGTAGAGCTCAATACTGTCAGACTTTCACCATCCTTCATCACTTGAATTAAGATGATCAAATTTGAACATCCACCACACAATCAGACTTTAGTTCTGCGTTTTACTTTAAGATTGATCTGAAGTTCAATGCAAATTTAAAATCATAAGAAATTGTTTAGTGAAACTTTTTTTGAAACCAAATCTTTGCATAGTTACAGGAAACACTGCTTCTAACAATAGTTTGGAAAGAAAAAGTTAATTAAAAAATAATAAATAAAAGCATATACATCAACTCAAATATGTTATATCTAATAAGCATACCTCCTATTCTGTGTACTAAAATCCTGAAACATTGCTGCTCTTTGTATATGATGATAGTTTTCTCAAAACAAGTTAAATGCTCATGAAGTGATTCATGATAGAGATTGTGTTTATGTGTTCATGTACTCATATATCGAGACGGCAGAGGTTGAAAACACTCCGAGCTTCAGTAGGCCTATGTATAGTAAATGAAACCGCAAGTCTGCATCAATTTCCATGAGGGGTGGACTGGGAAAAAATTTAAGACCAGGAAATCTCTAACTCATACAAACAAATTCATGGACAACACTTTTTTTTGTATGGACCTGACATAAAAAAGGTTTAAATCTTTAGTTTGGGGACATTAAAAAATAATTAAAAATTCTCTGCTGAACTGCACCTTCACTTCCATTTTTCTTTTCAGTCTCTTTATTTTGCCCTGTTATCCATCTCTCTCATGACTTTAATACTCAAGATTTAACAAAACTATACTTTCTAAATTGCCTACATGTCAAAATGAGTGCATCACTTCAATATATTTATAGAAAAATCCTAATTCATGAGTCATGTTTTTCCCTTACACAAATTTACCATGCTTTTATTATATAAAAGTACATTAATATTGTTTTATTTATTTGCAAATGGGTTACCATTTGTATTTGTTTTTAAATAAATAAATTTGTAAAATAATTTTTAATTTGTGGCATGGTGTATTGTGTGCTTTGTGGCAATAGTAACCTTTGTCTCTGGATTTATAGCAAAATATTAAAACATAAATTTTCGTAAGGGTTGTGTAGTTGTCTGTGGTAGCTTCCCCTAAACCTATAATAAAATCTCATTATTTTTCAGCTTAATTACTACTGCAACATTACAATAGATAATAATGATGTCGTTTATGCAGCATTTTGAGTGAGTGTGATCATGCTGTTGCTCCTTGACTAAGTGAACAAATACAAAACTACAATAGCATCTTTACAGATGAAACTGACCTGCACTGCAAACCCTGAAAAGTAGTTTTGCTTCTCTGCTCCAGCTGTGCGCTACATTCCACTCCGGTCTCTCTCTCTTGCATTGATTACTCTGAGTCTGATCCAAACCGTTCGGCGGAGGCGCGGAGAGCGCGCGCGCCCAACCATTGCCAGTCACAACTAACCGATCCATGAATTATAAGAGATGTAATTATCGAATGGCGGATTCGGAAATGATCGCTTTAGTACAGTATATTCGGCAGGCAATTATACAATAATAATATTATAATAATAGCGGGACAAATCGTCTGCCAGGCCACCGGGAATTGTCCCGGTTCTCCCGATTGCCGGTCCGCGCCTGTTCTCCACAGACATGCAGAACCTGCAGGATTAATAATGTCTTTTGCGGCTTAATATTCATAGACACTAGTCCATGCTTTGATTCAAGTGTACTGACCTACTTTTGATTTATTTGTCCAAAATGTGGCATATTCTGTCCGCGTTAGGCAATAGCAATCCCGTTTTTATGACTGGATTATACGAGCCAGACTATTCTGCATCGCGGAAATTATAGGGCCGTGTGTCTCAGAAGAAATCATTTAAATCTGTATGTGGATGTGTGAAATATTCATATGTAATCCCCTTTGTAATCTTTAAAAATTTCATAAGTAACTGTAATTTAATTACTCACTTTTTCTTAGTAACTGTAACTGATTACAGTTACATTTATTTTGTAATTAAATTACGTAACGCCATTACATGTAACTAGTTACTCCCCAACACTGTTTACACATAACACACTAACACACTTATACACTTCTAATATCAAAATCTGTTAAAGGATTTTTAGGCTGCATTAATTAGGTAAACTGGGGACACTTCCTATAACAACCGATGTACTTGCTACATTGTAAGAAGAATGGCATCTACGCTAATATTAGTCTATTTCGCTCTTATTCCAAGGTCACCGTGGCTACCAGATCCAGTCTATATTCAGATCAGATGGTGGATCAGCACCTAGAGAGGACCTCTACAGCTCTGAATGTCAGCGGAGACCAGGACAAATAGATGAGCTGCAGAGACAGATCCCCATTGAAGACCTTGTCTCAGACGACCACCGGGACAAGACCACAGGAACCAGTTGAGTCCTCTGCATAATCAGCCCCTGCTGCAGCCTGGAATTGAAATGCTGGTTTCGTCTGGTCAGAGGAGAACTGGCCCCCCAACTGAGCCTGGTTTCTCCCAAGGGTTTTTCTCCATTCTGTCATCGATGGAGTTTTGGTTCCTTGCCGCTGTCGCCTCTGGCTTGCTTAGTTGGGGACACTTCATTTACAGTGATATCATTGACTTGATTGCAAATGATTGCAAAGATATTATTTAAACTGAACTGAGCTGGATGATGAACTGCCTTTAAAGGGTTAGTTCACCCAGATAGCAAATTTATGTAATTAATAACTTACCCTCATGTTGTTTCAAACCCGTAAGACCTCCGTTTATCTTTGGAACACAGTTTAAGATATTTTAGATTTAGTCCGAGAGCTCTCAGTCCCTCCATTGAAGCTGTGTGTACGGTATACTGTCCATGTCCAGAAAGGTAAGAAAAACATCATCAAAGTAGTCCATGTGACATCAGATGGTCAGTTAGAGTTTTTTGAAGCATCGAAAATACATTTTGGTCCAAAAATAGCAAAAACAACGACTTTATTCAGGATTGTCTTCTCTTCCGTGTCTGTTGTGAGAGAGAGTTCAAAATCAAAGCAGTCTGGATATCTGGTTCGCGAACGAATCATTCAGTTCACCAAATCGAACTGAATCGTTTTAAACGGTTCTCATCTCTAATACGCATTAATCCACAAATGACTTAAGCTGTTAACTTTTTTAATGTGGCTGACATTCCCTCTGAGTTAGTCTTGGAAATACGACTTTCAATCTTTATAATGTCAGCATAATTCAAAATGTATAAAGAGAAAGAGAATCCTAATTATATTTGTTCAGTTTTAAGTAACATAGGGACACATGCTTTTTCCTAAAGGTTTTCTTGCATTTGAAAATTTATGAAGGAAAAGTGTGCCTTGGTTACGGCCTCACCTTGCGGTGACTAAATTCATTCATGCGTTTAGACTCATGTTGGTTCATGTCTGTTTTTTCTGGTTCGAGACTGTGGTCACTGAGCACGTCCTGGGTGAGGATCTGTCCCTGTCTCATACAGTTTAAACATTAATCACATGGATTAATCTGTATTTGAGGTAACAGTCTAGAATGTTTTTGTGTGTGTGAACCAGAATATGTGAGATAAGAGAAAGAAAAAGAGTAGCCCAGTATTAATGAAAAGAAATCCCTTTAGATTAGATACATTCTCAGTATGTGATAATCTGTCCAATTCCTGAGAACCCCTTTTAATTCTTTTGAGAGTGTGACTCTCACGAAACATAGTGGTAACTTATAAATGATAGGCAGTGTTGTTTTGGTCCCCACTGACCCCCACTGTTTGTATGTACAAATGTAGAAGACAAAATAAATATCTTATTTTGTGTTCCACAGAAGAAAGTCAGTCATACAGGTTTGGAACAACATGAGGGTGAGCAAACAATGACAGAATTGTAATTTTTGGGTGACTTTGTTTCACTTCACTTTGTACATGTCAATTACTACATTTAATCATCTTTGCCATCATCTAAGTTTAATAATAAATGTATTTTTTTGCAAATCCCAAATAAGATCCATTTTAGAATGTGCATTATAATTAGCAGTTGATTTGACTTGTTAGCATTTTATTTTCCATTATATTGTAAAAAAGAATTTATTTTTACATTTATTTTATTCATTATTATATAATGGAATAATAACCAATAATTTGTAATAATTATTTATATTATTCGGGGGGGGGGGGGGGGGGGGTAAATTAATTACTGTGTGTGTATGTGTCTTTGGTCAATTTTAAATTGTCAGTCAATTTTACATTTTAATTTGGCATTATACCTCCATTATCCAACTTTAATAACACTGTTAAATCAAACTTTTAGCAAATCTCAAAATAAATATTCATTTTCATATTGTACTTTATAATATTGTCATGCCTACATTCATATAGCAATTGATTTTAATTGTTAGCATTTTTTATTAACTATTACTACATTACACATTACTATTTGCAGCACACTTAATCTTTGCTTGCAACAATTAGAAATCTGCTATTTGTCTTATATATACTTGAGATTTAATATATATACAATTTACCTGCTTCACTTCTAAAGGAATCATTAGTAATATTTCTTTTAAAACACACATGCATATACACACACACATTCAGGTAAAATGAATCCACCCACACATGAAACATTGTCTGCCACAGCTTTAGATGAGAGGATTTTCTTGTTACAAAAAGTACTATTATGTGAATTCGAAGCAATTACAGGTTTTTAGCAAAATTGCAATAATACGAAGCATTATGCATTTCTGATTCTCATGGCACTTCAGGTGACTCCATAATGTGACATTCAGTCACTGACATTTAATTGTATGGGTTTGATTTTCTATCCAGTGGGGCCGCGTGGTGCCTGTGTGAGGGTGAGTGGAGTCACCAAGCTCCCTCTTCATTAAAAAGTGCTTCATTCTAAGAGAATGGATAAAGATGAATTAAAGGACAAAAACACGGATGAAAGAGAGATAGAGAGAGATGACAAAGGGAGACAGTGGGTATGAGGGATGAAAAAGGAATTGTGAGGAACCATATGAAGAACTTCACTCTAATACCAGTGTGTATTCTCTTAATACCAAGGTGCATCTGGGAAAATCCGAGAGAGAGAGCAATAAAAGTCTGTGTGTCCCCTTTAGAGTTGAGTCTAGTGTGTGGTTTTGGTATATGAAATCCCAATAATCTGTAAGGTTTGACTTTGAAATTATTTTTCAGACTGGTAAATCCGTTTTTGTGGTCTGTCAATGTGTATGCAGGGATTTTGTATTTACTTTTTATACAATACAGTCCTTTTAGTCTCTTTTATTGGGTATTTATTGTGGAAAGTTAATGTAGAAAGAGACTAGAGTGGGATCATGGCACATCACAGGCTAGACTTCATCCGGTGTCATCAAATTGAACACCATGACTCAACATTTTGACTAACGTGTATAACATCGCTGTTTCAAATTATAATTGTGTAATTTATATGTAATTCTTTAAAATAGTTGTGCAATATACAGTTTTTTAAAAATCATAGAAATTCTTAGGACATGAGGAATTTTCCGCATTGATCCTTTACGGGTGTTTTACCATTTTAAGTTTTGTATTGTATTGCATTGTGTTTTCGATTTTATGGAAATGTCTGTAAAACGGATGATGTCCTGGCAGAAAATTACAATAATATTCTGTTATAGAAAACAACTGAAATAAGTCCAAAGCTGTTCCTCTGTAGGCACAGCATAAGCTCCAGTGAGAAGTGACGAACACGGAAGCATGAAGAACAAAGCAAAGCAAGGATTTGTGTTTTGTTGCTGTAAACAAAACTTGTTTCGTGCGAGACTAGCATATTCTCCCCAAAGATTATGTTACGTCCTATACATCAACTGTTGGAACAGAACTTTCTCATGTACACACATACAGCAGTTAGAGATCATTATGGTTTATGAAGTTTTAAATATTACTTACACAAATGCATCATTTCAGAAACTCACTGGAGCCATATGGTGCGCTTTTTATGATGGATGTATGCACTTTTCTGTGCTTTAAAATCTCTACCACAATTCACTACAATTATAAAGCTTAGAAGAGCCAGGACATTTTTTGTCCTTTCTACTGAAATGCTGAAAAAAAAAAAAAATGTCTTATTGCATAAATTGTAGTTGCATAGTTGTGTTCCTGGTAGAGTATTATATATTTTGAGAGTGATTATCTGGTAAAAGGGAATTGTGCAGGCTGCGGTGCAATTTAATATATTTAATAGCTGACCTTATAATCTGTTACAGTTGAACAGAGGTGTTACACAATCACTGGTCCTTTTAAATCATTTTTTTCACAGTTTGTTCCTGATTTTTACATCATTTTTATGTAGAGATTACAGTTTAGATCTTATTGTGTTATAGTTATTCATTACATTACATTTCTCATGTGGTTGTACCGTTTAATTCATAATTGTTAAATGTATTTCACAAATGAATGTTCACCTAGAATCATTTTTTTTTTATCTGGATGTGAACTGTTAATTAAAACTAGTCAAAGGTCAGATTTTGCCATTAGTGCTCATAAGACACACACAGGCATGCAAAATTGCGCCTATAGTAAAATTCAAGTGGCTGTTTGTAGAAGCCCATAAAAAGACACTTGGCTATTAGCACCAAATTATGCAGCAAGAGAGTGCTGGGCGACGCGGCCCCTCCTCTCCATTCCAGCAGAACGTCTGGGGCCAGTAGAACAGGAAACACATTAAGGAAACCAAAGCTAAATCCTGCTGTTTGTGCACGTTTTTCTCTGGCTCTCTTAGACTATACATAGCACATCTATGTTAAGTCATTAGAGTAAAGTCTGCCTGGGACCCTAGGAGCTGATGGGAGCCTTTCTTGAGGTTTTACAACATCTGGGGGTCTCATTTGCTCAAATGTGCACATAAACAGTCAGCGCAGTTGGCTTTTAAGTGGCTTAAGTGATGACATCGCTGTCAGGCTACAAAACACTTAGTGACTTCAGAGCGTAGGAGGGATTGTCATGGGATTTTGTCATATTGAGTTTGACGTTGGGTAGATGTTATTTTGTCAGTTTAAAGATGATCATCTGCACTTCAGTGATCAAGCAAATGTTTTCATCCCATCATATTCTGCTCATCAGATGTGGGAACGACTCTGTGACAGCAGATTTGAATTTTTTGCATAGTCAAATTAAAGTGATTACAAATGGATAAATCTGGGCTCGTAAAATCAAATTAAAGATGATATTTAAAGAGATATTACTGTTGTCAAATGCATCCAAAATAAAAGTTTTTTGTTTACATAATGTGTGTACTGTGTATATTTATTATGTATATATAAATACACACATACATTATGAATTTTGATTTGTACATATATTTGATATTATATATACACATATATTTCATATGTAAACATTTTTAAATATTTGCATGCATGTGCGAGTATACAGGTCCTTCTAAAAAAAATTTGCATATTGATATAAAGTTCATTATTTTCCATAATGTAATGATAAAAATTAAACTTTCATATATTTTAGATTCATTGCACACCAACTGAAATATTTCAGGTCTTTTATTGTTTTAATACTGATGATTTTGGCATACAGCTCATGAAAACGTACTCGGTTACTAACGTAACCTCGGTTCCCTGAGATGAGGGAACGAGTACTGCGTAAGCTAGCTTACGCTATGGGAAAAGGTCCCCTTTTCTCGAGAATATGAAGCCAAAAATTATCCTTAATTTTTAAATAATGTAAAACGCAGTGCTGCAGCACAGCAGACCCAAGCGAAGCGGCTCGCGCGCTTATTGGCTGTGCTGCGGCAACTGCAGCAACCTATGGTGAGGCGGCGGAGAGTAACGAACCAATGGGGGCGCTTCGCGCCCATTGGACGCCAGAGCGCGCCAAAATAGGCGTGGCTGGAACTATATAAGCCACCGCTTCACCATAGGGATCAGGTTTTAAATCGACTGAAGCGATCACCCGGTCCGAGCACATAGCACGGCAGGTTACGCAGTACTCGTTCCCTCATCTCAGGGAAGCGAGGTTACGTTAGTAACCGAGTACGTTCCCTTTCGAGAGTACTCTCGTACTGCGTAAGCTAGCTAACGCTATGGGAACACAATGTAAAACGCCGTGCGTGCTCGGGAACTTCGACCTGTCACAGCCCAAGGCGAGAGCTCGGGGCTTTTTAGCAGGAGAAATCCCAGTCCCAACAGCCAACCTTAGTGAGCTTTATATAGGGAACGAAAAAAGGGGGACGTGATAAGGCTTAGCACGTCTATATAGAAAGTACCCTGGCCTGCAGGGCAGGGACTTGCAGATTATAGAATCTAATAAATGTGGACGGAGAGGCCCAGCCTGCCGCCGCACAGATATCATCCAGTGGTATCCCGCAGGACCACGCCCATGACGAGGCCATACCTCGGGTGGAATGGGCTCTGATGCCGAACGGGCAGTGAAGGCCCTTAGATTTGTAAGCCAGCGAGATAGTGTCTACTATCCATCGCGATAGGCTTTGCTTCGTGGTGGCGAGACCTCGGGTGCGCCCACCAAAGCATATGAAGAGCTGGTCCGACCTCCTGAATAAGGCGGAGCGCGCAATATAGGTTTTAAGAGCCCTGACGGGGCAGATGAAGCTCGCGTTGCTTTCGTCGCTTTGCGAGGAAAGGGCTGACAGTGAGATGACCTGCGCTCTGAACGGTGTTGAGAGCACCTTGGGGACATAGCCGTGTCTTGGTCTGAGAATGACTCTGGAGTCATTAGGCCCAAACTCGAGACAGTCAGCGCTTACAGATAGCGCATGTAAATCCCCCACTCGCTTGACTGAGGCCAGAGCCAGTAGAAAAGCGGTTTTGAACGAAAGAAGCTTCATATCGACAGACTGAAGCGGTTCAAAAGGGGGGCCCTTTAAGGCCTCTAGGACCGTGGACAGGTCCCAGGAAGGGATTGAAGGGGGTCGGGGAGGGTTCATCCGACGAGCTCCCTTAAGGAAACGAATGACCAGTTCGTTTTTTCCCAGTGATAGGCCGGCCACCGGAGCATGAGAAGCTGCAATGGCTGCCACATACACTTTGAGCGTAGACGGGGATCTGCCCGCATCTAAACGCTCCTGTAGGAAGGAGAGTATCTCCGACACGTCACATAAGTGAGGGTCTAGGTTCCGTGTCCCGCACCAGGTGGAGAACACTGACCATTTCTGCGCGTATAGGCGCCTGGTTGAGGGCGCTCTGGCTTCCGTAATGGTCTTTAACACTCCCTCAGGGAGGTTCCCGGGTACCCGTTGAGGGGCCATACATGAAGGGCCCAAAGTTCGGGGTGGGGATGCCAGAGCGCGCCCTTCAGCTGCGTGAGGAGATCTTTCCGCAGCGGTATTGGCCATGGGGCTGTACTGGACAGCTGCATCAGCTCGGAGAACCAAGGTTGGGTCGTCCAGAGTGGGGCTACTAGCAGCATAGCACATCTGCTCTTCCTGACCCGATCGATGACCTGCGGCAGCATCGCGACCGGTGGGAAGGCATAAAGCGGGCGTCTGGGCCAATCGAGGGCCAGCGCGTCCCTGCTCTTTGAAAAATATATTGGGCAATGAGCGTTGTCTTCTGAGGCGAAGAGGTCGACCTCTGCCCTGCCGAAGATGCTCCACATCAACTGAACCGTCTGTGGGTGAAGAGACCACTCCCCAGGGGGAACATTCGCCCTGGAAAGCATGTCCGGGCCCCGGTTCAGGATGCCAGGTACATGCGCTGCCTTTAGCGAGCGCAGATTGCAATGTGCCCATGTCAGAAGACGCTCGGTCAGGGTGTGCAAGGTTTCTGACCTGACACCACCCTGGCGATTTATGTAGGCCACCACTGACATGCTGTCTGATCTGACCAGAACGTGATGGCCCTTTAAAAATGGGAGGAAAGCTTTCAGGGATAGTTCGACCGCTATCATCTCCAGACAGTTTATGTGTAACAGTCGCTCCGGGCTCGACCAGAGGCCGGAGGCAGACCTGCCCTCGTACAGGGCGCCCCAACCGAGGTTGGATGCATCTGTCGAGACTACTTTCCATTTCGAGACAGCGCCCGTGCTTACGCCTAACTGATACCAGTTGGCTATTTTCCAAGGGGCCAGAGCTGCGATGCAGCCGTGGGTCACCCTGATGCGCGCGCGGCCGGAAATCCAGGCGCGCGCTGGAACACGGTCTCTCAGCCAGCGCTGTAGTGGGCGCATGCGCAGCAGGCCCAGTTTGAGAACCGCAGAGGCTGATGCCATCAGACCTAGCATTTCCTGAAATCGTTTGAGCGGGTAAAGAGACCTGGCTTTGAACGACACGGCTAAATGCTGAATAGTGAGAGTGCGCTGTGACGTCAGACGCGCTGTACATGTCACAGAGTCTATGTCTATCCCCAAAAAGGAAATCCTCTGGCTGGGAGACAGAGCGCTCTTGACAGTGTTGATCGTGAGACCCAGGCATTCTAAATGGCTGAGGATCCAGGATCTGTTTGTCGTCAGTAGTTCCTCGGAATGGGCTAAAACTAGCCAGTCGTCGAGGTAGTTCAATACTCGCACTCCCCGCATTCTCAGGGGTGCGAGAGCGGCATCCATGCACCGCGTAAACGTACGGGGCGCTACGGAGAGGCCGAATGGAAGAACCATGTACTGATAAGTCTGCCCCTCGAAGGCGAATCTCAAGAATGGCCTGTGATGGGGTGCTATTTGAATGTGAAAGTAAGCGTCTTTCAGATCCACTGAGAAAAACCAATCCCTCGGGCGAATTTGCGCGAGTATTTGTTTGGTAGTTAACATTTTGAACGATCGCGTCATAAGCGCTTTGTTCAAACGTCTGAGATCTAGGATGGGTCTGAGACCGCCATCCTTTTTTGGTACGAGGAAGTAGCGGCTGTAAAAGCCTGACTCGCGCTGCGCAGGGGGGACAGTTTCTATCGCCCCTTTTGCAAGAAGGTTTATCAGTTCGGCGCGAAGGACGTGTGTCATTTCGCTTTTCACTTTCGTTTCGACCACGGCACGGTCTGCGAGCGAACTGGAGTGAGTAACCTCGTTTTATTATATTCAAAACCCAATCTGATATGCCGGGGATGGCCTGCCATGCAGCGGCTCGTGCGGCTATGGGTTGAATGTGCTTCGGGCACTGGCCGCCTGTTATGAGGGGACCAGTAGCTCGAGTATGCTGTGCTTGTGACACTGTGGTGACAGCGCTTATTTGTAGGGTTGCGCACTGAGAAGTGGGCACGCGCGCTACATTTAGAGCACCTCCGGCGCGAGCGGGAAGGTGGGCATGAAAGGAGACCCGAGTGAGTCTTTGTGACACTTGGGGGAGTGTGTATACATGTAGGGGTGCGTACTGTGTAGTGGGCACACTGCCTACATAGAAAAAGCTCTTTTTGTGCTTTATTGAGGTCGCCGTGAAAACGGCGTTTGTGTGCAGGCGTGCGTGCATTGTAACAGGCTCGTTTACTGCAGTATAGACATCTCCAACCGCCTTTAGTGAGGGGATTGGAGGAAGCATGTGAGGTTTCTTGTGTGGTGGTCCGGCCGCAGCGGGACTTAACCACGGTCTTTTCAGCCCGAAGGTCAGGAGGGCTTCGGAGGCTCGGGGTTCAGCACAATCCTGGGCCGAGGTCCCCGTCTCTCTGGCGGTTTGCGGCTCGTAGAGCGAGAGCGGTGCTGGGTTTTGGTCGCTGGGCGAGACTGTAAGTCTGGCTGCGATGGCTTCGAGGTCTGAGGGGGCGGCGCGTTTCTACGGCGTCCCGCAGCAGAGCTAGAGCGTTTCGGCAGGAAGTGTCTCATTGCCTGCGACGTTTTCTGAGCCTCAGTGAAGCGTTCAGCGAAACCCTTAACCGACTGGCCAAAGAGGCCGGAAGGCGAGATAGGAGAGTCGAGAAAGGCGGATTTTTCGGCGTCTTTCATCTCCGTGAGCGTGAGCCAGAGGTGTCGCTCTAAAACAGCGAGGCTTGCCATGCTTCGGCCGATCGCTTGTGCTGTGGTCTTTGTCGCACGCAGGGCTAGATCAGTAGCGCTGCGGAGATCTTTAAAGTCATAGGTATCTGGGGCAGACTCGTCCAGGTTATGGAGAAGTCTGGCCTGAAAAACCTGCAGCACAGCCATGGTGTGTAGAGCCGAAGCGGCTTGACCAGCGGAGGTGTAAGATCGGCCAGCGAGAGCTGAGGTGGTGCGGCACGGCTTGGATGGATGCACAGGCTTCGACAGCCATCCAGCGGCTGAGGGCGGGCAGAGGTGTGCAGCAATAGCCTCCTCGAGAGGGGGGAGGCTCTCGTAACCGTGGTCTCGGGCGCCGTCGACAGAGGAGAGCGCTGACGAGACAGAAGTCTTCAAGCGTGCGGAGAATGGGGCTTTCCATGACTTCGTGAGTTCATTGTGAACTTCCGGGAAGAAGGGGGCGTTTCTTTGCGGAGGGGCCGAAGGGCGCCCCTGCAGGAACCATTCATCCAGCCTGCTTTTAGCGGGCTCGTCTGGAGGAGACCAGTCGAGCTGAAGGTCGCTGACAGCCCTTGTAAGCACGCGAGTAAGCTCCGCGTCGATATCGGCGCGTTGTCCGGTGCAGCTGGGTGCTGTAGAGGGGGGGGGTCCGCAATGGAGCCCGACCATTCCTCACTACTGGACGCGGCGAGAGAAAGGCTGTCGTGTCTGTCCTCTTCGGCCTCAGGCGCTCCGAAGGAGAAGGGGGCGCTGGTGAGCAGGGACTGGCGCTGCTCATCCACGAAGAGGACAGGCGAAGGAGCGAGAGCGGGCGAGGCACGCGGGGAGTGTTCCGGCGTGAGCTCGCGTGTAACAGTATGCTCAGGCATTCTCTGATCGCGGCGTTTCTTACGCGGCACTTGAGAGAGAAGAGGCGGAGCGGGTGGAGCATCGTGGCTGGTTTGAGCTAATCGAGCCCGCAGGGTCGATATAGCCATGTCGTCGCACTCAGGGCAGCCGCCCTTGAAGAGTGCGCTCTCAGCATGCTCGCGGCCCAGGCAGGAGACACAGATGATGTGGCGGTCCTCGCTGGGCAGAGGGCCTCAGCAGGAAGCGCAGGCCCGAGGCATTTGAAACAACGCCTCGAATTCTGGAGGAAAAAAGTGTGATGCAGCGGCAAACACACTAGCTTTGAAAAGGATATAGTCACGCCGGATGGCGCAGCAGGAAGCGAGTGCTGAAGGCGGCGTCGAGATGAAGCACGAGCCGGCGTCCTCAGATCTGCGTTGCAGTGCTATCCCGCTGAGAGGCTTTTCGACGGCGTGTAGAGGCTTCTCCGGAGAAGACAGCGAAGTGCAGGTGAGATCGCTGAAGGAGATGAAATCTGATCCCTATGGTGAAGCGGTGGCTTATATAGTTCCAGCCACGCCTATTTTGGCGCGCTCTGACGTCCAATGGGCGCGAAGCGCCCCCATTGGTTCGTTACTCTCCGCCGCCTCACCATAGGTTGCTGCAGTTGCCGCAGCACAGCCAATAAGCGCGCGAGCCGCTTCGCTTGGGTCTGCTGTGCTGCAGCACTGCGTTTTACATTATTTAAAAATTAAGGATAATTTTTGGCTTCATATTCTCGAGAAAAGGGGACCTTTTCCCATAGCGTAAGCTAGCTTACGCAGTACGAGAGTACTCTCGAAAGGGAACCCAAAATTCCTATCTCAAAAAATTAGCATATCATGAAAAGGTTCTCTAAAAAGCTATTAACCTAATCATCTGAATCAACTAATTAACTCTAAACACCTGCAAAAGATTCCTGAGGCTTTTAAAAACTCCCAGCCTGGTTCGTTACTCAAAACCGCAATGATGGGTAAGACTGCCGACCTGACGGCCATCATTGACACCCTCAAGCGAGAGGGTAAGACACAGAAAGAAATTTCTGAACGAATAGGCTGTTCCCAGAGTGCTGTATCAAGGCACCTCAGTGGGAAGTCTGTGGGAAGGAAAAAGTGTGGCAAAAAAACGCTGCACAACGAGAAGAGGTGACCGGACCCTGAGGAAGATTGTGGAGAAGGACCGATTCCAGACCTTGGGGGACCTGCGGAAGCAGTGGACTGAGTCTGGAGTAGAAACATCCAGAGCCACCGTGCACAGGCGTGTGCAGGAAATGGGCTACAGGTGCCGCATTCCCCAGGTCAAGCCACTTTTGAACCAGAAACAGCGGCAGAAGCGCCTGACCTGGGCTACAGAGAAGCAGCACTGGACTTCTGGACAAATTTTTCATGTCATTCGGAAATCAAGGTGCCAGAGTCTGGAGGAAGACTGGGGAGAAGGAAATGCCAAAATGCCTGAAGTCCAGTGTCAAGTACCCACAGTCAGTGATGGTCTGGGGTGCCATGTCAGCTGCTGGTGTTGGTCCACTGTGTTTAACAAGGGCAGGGTCAATGCAGCTAGCTATCAGGAGATTTTGGAGCACTTCATGCTTCCATCTGCTGAAAAGCTTTATGGAGATGAAGATTTCGTTTTTCAGCACGACCTGGCACCTGCTCACAGTGCCAAAACCACTGGTAAATGGTTTACTGACCATGGTATTACTGTGCTCAATTGGCCTGCCAACTCTCCTGACCTGAACCCCATAGAGAATCTGTGGGATATTGTGAAGAGAAAGTTGAGAGACGCAAGACCCAACACTCTGGATGAGCTTAAGGCCGCTATCGAAGCATCCTGGGCCTCCATAACATCTCAGCAGTTCCACAGGCTGATTGCCTCCATGCCACGCCGCATTGAAGCAGTCATTTCTGCAAAAGGATTCCCGACCAAGTATTGAGTGCATAACTGAACATAATTATTTGAAGGTTGACTTTTTTTGTATTAAAAACACTTTTCTTTTATTGGTCGGATGAAATATGCTAGTTTTTTGAGACAGGCATTTTGGGTTTTCATGAGCTGTATACCAAAATCATCAGTATTAAAACAATAAAAGACCTGAAATATTTCAGTTGGTGTGCAATGAATCTAAAATATATGAAAGTATTTTTATCATTACATTATGGAAAATAATGAACTTTATCACAATATGCTAATTTTTTGAGAAGGACCTGTATATATACCGTATATACACATATATATATATATATATACACACAAACACACACACTACACATACATTATGTAAACAAAAAAAAAAACTTATTTTGGATGTGAATAATCTTTTGACTCACACACAAACATATATAGATATATATACACACACACTATATATATATACTCTTTTGGTGTGTATATATATATATAGTGACGTGGTGAAGAATCACTCGACAAGTTTTGGCTTCGTGAACAACAAAAGGCCCCGAGGGTGGATTTTATTTACAATAATAAAAGGTGTAGGACGGCAAGCCAGTGCGTGGAGTCTGGTGCTCACGGTGCTCTTCAGTGCTCAATCCAAGTAAAAATGTGGGTGTCCAAACGTGCTCCAAAGTGGATGGGCTGTCGGTCACTCGCTGCTTTCTGGAGAGAAATGGGTTAGTCCAGTGTGCATTCGACTCGAAACCAGTGTCTGTCTTGTCTGCTCAGCATGTGCTGCTTAAGAGCCGTGTTCTGATGAGCTGCAGCTGTGACCGATCAGCCGGTGGTGAGGATGTGCAGGTGTATGCGGTTGGTTGCCAGGGCACCGCTGATTCCTCCTAGGACGCTCGTCACAATATATATATATATATATATATATATATATATATATATATACATACATATGTATGTGTGCACAACTACACATCTGATATTACATTTAAATTCAGATTCATCTCGAGGTAAAGACTAATATCTAATGCTCACAAACAGGTTCAATATTGAACTCAAAGGCATCAAAGATATCCAATGTTCTTCAAAAGAAATATGCCATGTATGCGTTAACATATCAGCATGAGATGTATAAGGTGTTGATGCATTTTTTTGATTATGTTCAAAGGTGCGAAAAGCTTTCATGAAGTAAGGCATAGAAAATACAAAGCAACCTGGTACATTATTCACTTTCCCGGTGGGAAACAAGATTGAGGAGATACCCGACGCTCTCGGAGGATTCCTGAAAAGGAGAGTGTTTTCTCACTTCACTTCAAAACAACTTCTGTTGCGTTAGATATTATGTTCTGAGTATCCTTTTTAGAAGGATCCTTTTGAGAAAATCATCTTGGTACACAAAATCCCTGGATGCTTGATCACGGATAGGCTATTGCCGATGTATTTTTTTACTGCCAGTTAATTTCAGTTTTTGATGAAACTGACAATAGATGTTATTGGCTTTCAAAACTGTGAGCTATAACAAGTTCGCTATATACATTTAATCCATACAGGAAGAGGAACGATTTTAGTGCTACATCTGAGATGATCTCATCAATGACTGACGTAAACCAAAAGCTGTGAGACACGTTTGTGACTAACAGAAACGCTGATTATCCTCAGAGGTCCCACATTCTTCAAACCTCTCTTTGTGACTGTACACACATCACAGACTTGTCTCCACTTGTTAGAATGAGCGTTAATGTGATATTCTGAAAAGCTGATTAGATGTCGTCTACCACACAAACCTTAAAATGAATTGTATGGAGAAGGACTGACAATTCACAAAGAGATATGCTGGTTGGATGAGGTCCAAATTAAAGTCTAAGCACGTTGAAAGACAGGTCATTTATTTAGATAGTGAAGAAAATCAAGAGTAGAGACAGATAAGCAAATCCGTCCTCAAGGTTTTCAGTGTCATTTGAAGGAAAGGTACATGAGAACTAGAGGCGCCAAGGGCATTCCAATAGCTCAAAAATAGTACTTAGCATTTCAGGAATGGGTTGATACTTTGTGACTTTTCATAATCTCATAAGAACTGACTATAAACATAATTTCAACTTGATAACACGCATAAAAGTTTCCGCATGAAAATTGTTACATTACTTCTGTTTGGAGTCTCAGAAACCCTAGGCACAAAACATGAATAAATGCAATACATTTTGACGTGCTAAGATTTACTGATTGGCTATATGCACTGCAGAAGTACACACCAGTTATTTATATACATTTATATAGCTGTATTTTTCGTTAATAGTCGAACATTAAAAAAAAATTCTATCTATGAATAACTCCATAAAAATAACAATTAATTATTTACTTTTCTATTTACAGAATATTTATTAATATACCTATAAGTTTGTCTTATTTTAATTCTATATATATAATATCATATACATCTTATATATATATACACACAATTTCACAATTTCTGATTGGCTGTACACTGCAGAGGTACACTCTTACCAGTTCACAGATTCATATTGCTGAATATAAATAATTTAATATTACTAATAATATTATTTAATATTACAAAAAAAACTTATATATTTATTTTTGTATTTGTATGTATTGAATATGCATTAAATTCTATATGTATTATATGTATTCAATTATTCTTAAAATTTTTGTCTATCTTCAAAAGTAGCAACTAGTAAGCCAACACTGGAATTCAAATTTGAATACATTTTAATTTGGAAAATAAGTAAATAAATAAATATTTCTACAATATTAATACTTTTTTTTATTTACTGGATTTTTCTTAAAACTTCTGTTTATCCCCAAAGTAACAGCTAAACTTATCCTGGAATTCAACTTTGAATACATTTTAACTTGGAAAATAAGTAAATAAATAAATATTTCTACAATATTAATAATTTTTTTATTTACTGGATTATTCTTAAAACGTCTGTTTATCCCCAAAGTAACAGCTAAACCTATCCTGGAATTCAACTTTGAATACATTTTATGGAAACTTTTTCGGATCAATCATTCATTCAAGGATCCAGACCCTTTAAATTGCCTCATGAAAGCCACACAATAATGGCTGAGTCGGAAGGAGGGAAAATCATTGAGGCTGGATTTTATCTGGTCTGAAAACACTTTAAGACAGATTTCTCTCCACCTCCACATGCTGTCCGCTCCACAGAAGACGCTGAGCCCTGCTGTTATTGATGCACCGTTCTGTGACCTGCTTCTTTCCCACTAGCATTATCCATGCAAATGATCACAGCTACCTGTGGCTTGAGGTTAAAGGACAATACATATTGCAATCACAGCCAGACAGATCAATGTGGCAGACCAAACCGGACCTGATAGTTAACAGATAGCCTGAGACTATTGACACCAGTGGCTGGAATTATGACTGTTAAATCTTCGTTTCAAACACAAGCAGCCAAAAGTATCGTCCAAAAAAGTGTGATATAAATAGAAATATGCAGTTTTAATAAGTAAAAACAACTGTAAACAACCCATTTGTAAGGAGGATTTACTCTTAGTCACTGTGTTTTTATTGATTGAAAAGTATCCAAGAAAGACAAAGAGTAAATGGCCTGAGAGATGCATACAAGAATCTACTCATCCAAGTGTAAATGTATCTCTTTTATTCAGGCCTCAAGCATAAACTTCTCTCCTCTAAAATGGGACAATGCAACCATACAGTTTAGGAGCCCTACAAAGCACATTTGAGTGAGCGAACATGGATGAGACATGAATGGAGCGACTGTAAGTAAGACTCAAACAATAACTGCCATAGGCATATTAGCATATGACTCAATGACAAAACAGTGTTCATGGTGAAGAAAAAAAACTTCAAAAAAAAAAAAGAACAAAGGCTTATTCTTTGTATTTATGTCATGCTGGCTAAATGGTTTCGTATATAGACTTCTGCAATTTAAAATAATAAACAAACAAACAAATTAATCACAATGTTGTATAATCAGGTAAAAAGTAATCAATAATTTTAACATCAATAATAATTCTCCTATATACATATAGGCTAATTTATTTATTTATTTATTTGGTTAGTTCAGGTTGTAAAATGTGGTATGATCCCATCTACCTTTCCATTTATGAATTAATCCTTCATGATATAGGTGAAATAATTTTACTAAAAAAGGAAACACACACACACATGTACAGTATATATATGGATGGATGGACAGATGCGTGGTCTCTGAAAATTGCCCACAGGCTCACTTTGTTGAGATAAGAGAATGCTGTCTCTGGAGGCAAAGACGGCCACGGAAGTTGGATTACAGTGTTGATTGTGAGTGAGAGCGCACGAGTGTTTGCAAGTGGGAAGTGAATTCTCGGTCTTGGTAAAGGATCAAAGATGTATCTGTGTGGAATTAGCTTTATTATATTGGCCAATCAAATTGTACCCGATTGGAGCGACTTCACCCATATTTAGATTGAGAACCCGGGAAATGAGAGTACGCAGTTGACGCAAGTCTGCAGTTCATGCAGTCTGTCTTGAATGATTATTTCATTTACATTTATACGGTAAAATACATTTATTCATAACATGATATATATTTTATTGTATTGTAATTGTATTTCAATATATTTAGTAATAAAGCTAGACATATTACTAATAAATATATAGAAAAATATATTTGTGAAACACACATGCTTTCCTTTCTTAAATATGTAAAGTATATAAAACATATATTTGCATTATAAAAAAAATTATTAGCTATTTACTAAATATATTCAAATATATATTATTAAATGTGTAGATTATATAACACTAATATATGTTATATATTTAAATTTAGTTATATTCAAAAATATATTTGCATTATAAAAAAATAATAATAATAGTATTGGCTAAATGACTGGTAAAACTGTCAATCCTGTTATTTCTTTTAAAAGCAAAAGTATCTTTCAGCTTAAGATGGAACAAGATGAATTTTTTACACTTCAAAACTTCATTTGTCTGATATAATATTTAAAATCTTATAGAATCACCTTTTTAAAATGGAAGAGGCAGCCATTTTGTGCATTTTTTCAGTCCACAGAGAATGGGAAAGAAAAAAGCAGAACTGTGAATAACATCTTCCCTTTTCCTTTATTCTCACTCAGAGTTGCTTGAGTTGCCTACAGTAACCAACATAGCAACACCAGGCATCCAACCACCTTCTCTTCTCAAAAACTGTTTTTTGTGTTTGCTAAAAGGTCCATACAGCAGAAGCAGGACTGGAGCACGGTGAATGGCTGAAGGACGGTCTCAGGAATGCTTTTGAAGAGGAGAGGAATGCATGAAGAGGGCCTGTTGTGAGAGAAGGGCTAAAGTTCCTAAAGCCCTTTGAGAATTATGACCATGGGTTGTTTTGCCTGGTCTTGTGTTTAGTTAGCCACAGTCAGTGAAAACAGTTGGTTGTACTTTTTTTTGCCTACTCAGCGCTGCATATACTGCAGTCTTCATCCCCACACACTGCAATCCATAAGACAATGTGTAATCTTTCTGTCATATAGCAATACTGCACAGCAGATAAGTGGATTTTCATATGGATTTTCATTTTCAGTTATATAGTTTTTTTTTTTTTTTTTTGTAAAAAAAAGAACGTTGCCATCATTAACTCAGAGGCACAGAAGAGAATAAAGCCGCCAGACATCTTACAACAGAGAATATGACAAATTACTGTAAATATACTCTTGAAAAGGCTTGTAAAAGGGAATCGAAGATATAGAAGAGCAAATCTCCGGCTGATTGCTTAATTTGTCAGCATATCTGACATGAAAATAAAAAGGATGAGAGAGTTAAGGCTGGTTTCTGTCAGTAGTCATTGATTTGTTGTGACAGAAAATAAAAGATCTTGAAAAATAAAAGTTTTGATTGTGGAGAACTTCTATTACAGTCCTAATGACTCGACAGAATTACAGGGGTTTTTTTGGGGGGGGGGGGGGGGGTTGTATATTCCAGACGATTTCCATTATAGATTTTTTTCTGATTAACGATCATTTGCTGAAGAATTAATTTCAGTGATGTTTTAGTGTCACAGAGACACTATTATATTTTATATATGTATATGTATGCAAGTATAAAGTTTTCATAATTTTGTTATTTTATTATTTATTTTTTAAATATATCTATATTTGTATATATATATATATATATATATATATATATTTTTTTTTTTTTTTTTTTTTTTTTTTTTTTTGCTAATTTTTATTTTTATTTCATTTTATCCTTTTTTTTATTTTACTGCATCAAGATAAACAAAATATATATGAGAAATGTTATACAGAGGGAGAGAGAGTTATAGTTAACTATAATAACCCTGATTTATCTGTCTGATGTCACCATACTGACATCTGAAATACCAACTTCATTAACATCTTAACAACTTTTATGTGGTTCAAATAATGGAAGTTTTATTATTTTTTTCATTTTAGTTTTCATGATTGTTTTTTTTTTAACCTTCAAAAAAAATATATAGTTTACACAGCACCATTTTGGCCTTTTATTTACACAACAATGCTGTTTGGGGGGCCTAAAAATGCAATCATTTTAAAATGGGTTTCATAGAGGAATTTTTCGAAAATTTAACTATTAACATATCCATGTAAACTAATTTGTGAAAACGGTCCATATTACACATTCAGTCTATAGGTATGTGCACATGTGCATATCGCCAACTACTGGTCTGGCATGTATAGAACAATGTTTTAGTCGTTTTTGCAGATCCATGTGAACGGGGATCATTTTGACATTGTCGCCAGTACAAAAAAAAATTCATAAATGGATCATTCAAAGGAAAAAGATTTACATTTTAATACATCATTGTCATGTTAATGAACCCTCTGTTTTTGACAACATAAAGTCTGAAAATTCATGCTGAACACCTTGAAGCAGCTAATCAAGCTGAAAATTACAGGCAGGTGTATTGTGCATGAGGAAGAGGAAGGTAAATCTCCAGGAGCAAGACTGAACACCTTCCCCATAAAGGTTAACAAAACAGAGCTAAACATGACATCATCTAGACCCCAAATTAGCGGCTCATTTACTGGCATGTTGTGCAGGGCTCATTTGCAACAGATCTAGAACCATATGTCAACACAAATGGCATTGAGTTCAGCGGTTCCAAATTCGACTGCTCAAACTTCAGCGTGACCATCTCAAGAGCACTCAATAAATTTGTATTATTTCTGCTCAAGAGCTTTGCTTTTAATTAAAGCATAGTCATCATAAACGGACCCATCAGAGGGTCTTATTCACAACAAACTTTAATTTGCAATGAGGCTTTGCGTATTAAAATTAAACTACGCTATCATGTTGCTGCATAAATGCCAGAGAGCCTGAGTTCATAAGAAATGATTTTCCAAATTCTATCAAGAGGAACCATGGTGCCATATTGGCATTCATTACCCGTCTGTGTTTAATCAAGAGCGGGAATGATTAAGTGGCAAACTGAGAAGCTTGTCATTTCTATAAATTGAGTTTGTTGTTAGGGATTGGAATATGATTCTTCATCTTCAAGTAATTTCACTTTCAAAGTTTAAACCCCTCACTTGAGAGTGGAGGATTATGCAGGGTTTGGTAATAATCTTGAGTGAATAGCACCTGTGCCACAGATTATAAAAGGCTTCAGTTCGACCCTTCTTCCAACAGAAACACCAATAAAAGCAGCCAGGTA
This sequence comes from Carassius carassius, assembly GCF_963082965.1. Taxonomy (NCBI): domain Eukaryota; kingdom Metazoa; phylum Chordata; class Actinopteri; order Cypriniformes; family Cyprinidae; genus Carassius; species Carassius carassius. The sequence goes on along the minus strand of NC_081762.1, from coordinate 12,316,043 downwards.
TTTGTTGTTTGAAGTTTCGCTGACATACCTGACCTCTCGTTTTAACACCCAATTTAAAAGCCCTCAAGGGTTGAGTGGAATACATAAATAGTTGAATTACTTTTCATTTAAACATCTGTACAAAAGTCTTTACCATAATAATAAATCAATTATTTTTTAAATATTGGCCTCCTTACAGGTTACTTCAGTCACGAACCTTTAATAGGTGCTGACATTGGTTCTCTACCGAGATAAGTTTCGGTTAAACATAATAATAAACGACCTTTTACAGAACGATATCAGCTGCATGATTAAAATGCATTGGAAACAATCACGCACCCCCTGAACTTCCGCGCCTGATCCGCCATGCCCTACCAGCCAAGAGAGAGCACGAGCACACCTCCCAACCACCCACAGGGACCAATTACTCTGGCATCAAGCCATTTTGTGGGGGAGTGTGTTTATCTCTCAACCTGTCAAAACTGTAATCCGAGAGAGTGGATCCTTCCACAGCTGAACACTGTGTGGAATTATACCAGTGCGATGGCTTTCAGCCTGAGCCACTGTGCGATCGAGAGTTTAAAATACTCACCGCGCGAACAGCACATCTGGACTCTCAGCGGATGAGAGTTCGGGGAAGAGTGAGAGACACAGTGAATGTCGTTTAAATAATTGCATTTATAACCCTTATAAAAATGTATGTGGTGATTTAACTTGTTTGTGGAATCAGATGGTGATACCAGGGTACAGTGATAGCCTACACAGTAAGGCCTACTGTATGCCACAACCCTAAATAGGGCTGGGGGTTGATAGATTTCATGATTAAATTAGATTTTGAGTTACTTGATTTGATTCCAGTTAATCTGGGCACATATCAGTTTTGTTCTGGGCACATTATCAAGTATTGATTGCAATGTGTTCATCATCAAACTGTTACATCAGAATATTTTTTATTCTTAAAAAAGTGCATTATTTAATTTTGGAAAAATATATATATATATTTTATTTAAAAAATATTTATTTTGTCATGTAGATTTTTTTCATTCGATCAGATAACATTTTAACCTGTTATATGGTCATGTTACAACATCAGCAGAAACATGCAGCAGAAACGCCTCGCTCAAAGTAGTTGATATGCTGTGTTGTTTTTGATGTTTAGTAGTAGTAATATGCAGTTATTAGCCATTTCCACTGTATTTTTTGTTGGCTTTCATGAGACCCCCCTTGAAATGACCAGGACCCCCCATTGCCCCCCCAATCAAAATTGTCTGGAGCCGCCACTGCACCTAGGATGCCGTGAGGGTGAGTAAAGCATGGACTAATTTTTTTTTGGGGGGGGGGGGGGTATTTCAGCCCTAGTGCCAAAATTCAATGGTGTACCATAACATTTGGTGTACTTCACAGTTCCACTCATGATAATGAATGAAAAATAAAAGGCTGGTTAATTTTGTATTTTTAATGCAGTAAATTATCCTCTAACCTATTGAATGCAACTTCCTACTACTACAGATTTCTCTGAAATGTGTCCTGAGAAAACACACCTGTATCTAAAATATAAACTCAAGGTTACTTTTGTTATATATAGTGTATAAAAGAATAATGCCTTAACATTTGGGTCATCAGAGTGTAAATCCTTTATCAAAAGATACTGTACTTTTGAAGTACACCAGCTTTTGACTCATGGATGTAAACTAGTCTTTCTTTTGCCCTTCAGTCAGAAGCTCTTATGAAGCCTGAAAGTATGTTTACTTTGGATGGCATTTCCTCGAAGTTTCTGCATGGTTTGGCATCCATGGTTGGCCTCTTTACTGAATCAGCCCCGTTTCTCAAAGAGAAGCCCCAGTGGCTTTTTGTGCTCCATATGTGCTCCCCTTTTCTCCCTCCCCCATTTAGAAAGCCATTATAAATTAAAGGGACATTGTGACATGGACACACACAAACACTGGGCACTGATCAGGGAGCCATAAATTTGACCTCATAATCAGCACAGCTGAATAGATGTAAAATAAGGCTGAAATGTTTTGATGAGACTGGGTTAAAGGCAGATGCTACATATCACGGCCTGGAGAGTAAGCCATGTACATCTGCCAAGGCTAAGGCCAGGCTTGACCCCTCGATTATATGGGAAAACAAGATCATTGAAAGCAAACAGAGAACGGAGAGTTAAGAAGCATACTGATGTTCACATGAGCAGGAAGAGCAAAACTCATGGCATTGCTTCAAATAATCCAGTTTCTCTATCAAGGATCATTCTTGCACTACAATACCCTCACATAGAATAATAATAAAAAAGATACAGCAGTTTGGTTCCTATGAATCCAAATACTGCCATGATCTTATAGAGTAATATTCAGATTTGTATTCCACCAGACCATGACACTGATCTAAATAAGAGAAGCACTGTGATCAAGCAGTGTTACAGTAATCCCTGAGGAGAACCAATAAAGATTAATAAATACAGAGGTAATCTGCACTACTGAGCCCATGTGTAAACACTTTCAGTGGAAATCCCTTCAGTTCCCATTTTACAGTCCCTACAAGAGATGCCGGACACACATTTATTCATATGATTATATTCATATGCAATGACTGCAACGATACAACAAACAACAGAATGAACGTATGAAAGACAATGAATGATAAATAGAACGAACCATAGAACGAATGAACGATATAACAATAGAACCTACAGATAGATAGATTAGATAGATAGATAGATAGATAGATAGATAGATAGATAGATAGATAGATAGATAGATAGATAGATAGATAGATAGATAGATAGATAGATAGATAGATAGATAGATAGATAGATAGATAGATAAGATGGCTGTATAAATGAATAAAAAAAGAAAAGAAGACCAGAACATTTAGGCCACAATGTTTATTCAGTAGTGTTGTTTTAACTTATAGGTACAATACTGTCTGCTTTTTGTACAACTAAAAAAAGTTACCATTTCAGTCTGCTGTGCTAACACAATACCGATCACTCGAACTATTCTGGCGTACACATTGCGTCTAAACGACAGACATTTGCACGTTTCCAAATGGTAGGCACTTTTAAGGCAAGGTTTTAAACATTTGTGAATATACATTTATATATAATTCTATATAGATTTTTCCCATACATGAATAAGTAATTGGATGCGAAGGTCAGATGTCTACTCAAAAACAAAAACTAACAGCTAACAATGAAAACTCAAATGTGGCCAAAGGAATACACAGCAATGTGGAAATCAAATGAGTCTTTGGGTTTGCCTTTGTTTTCTCAGTACCTTGCTTCGTTCAGCTCCAGCTTAGATTAGGTAAGGGTCAGTACAGTCACTTTTGGGTGTTGGTCACAGTTGGGTACATAAACAGGGCAAGGAAGGAAAGATACACAGGGAGTCAAGCTTCTCAAGGCAACTTCACAACCTTTTTAGGGATCTAGAGAGCGTGAGTTTGATCACACTGATCCATATGGGACATTACTGGCCTATATAATGGTTTTTGATGAGCACTGAAGAGATAAATTAACAGCACTCAAACTGGGCGGTTGAACTTCAGCTTTTTCAAATAATCCCGAACTAGTGGAAACTGTTAAAACATTTATGATTTCAATGAAAGTGATTCCAAGTTGCTAGTTTGTTTGGGCCCAGTAGGAAAGCAAAGCATGTAACAGTATAAAAAAAAAATAAAAAAAATTCAGGTCTACTCTCTTCATGAACTAATAGAACAGATCACTGCAGTGTGACGTGAGAATAATTGTGAGCTTTTCATCACTGAAACATCAGAACGGCGCTATGATCAAAGGAAATGCATGTCTGGAGGTGGGCAGGCCGTGTCAGATCCCCAGTATGAGCTACCACAAGCTCAGATCACAGACGACAGGCTCTGGGCTCATCAGTTCGATAAATCAGCCTCTTTTCAACCATGTGAGAAGCTTTAGAGTCGCCAAGATGAGAATCGATGAAAAATGGCACTGGTTGTTTTTCTTAACCCGCAAACACTCAAGCGCAGATGTAAATCATTTTGCAAGACATGGGTCTTTTGACGTATTTTCAGTTCTAAGCACCAAAAAAATAAATAAAAATAACAAATAAAATAAAAAGGTGAACTATGTGTTTTGTAATAATAAAATGAACATTGCAACCTGGAAGGAAACATTTACACTGACTCGTTAAGAGTTACTAGACAGAGTTCTGAAAACTACAGAAAGGCATTTTTCAACATCTGAGAAAATGATAAATTAATGAAACACTTATGATCAACATCAGACATGCTAGGACAAAACAAAAAAAAAAAGATGAGAAATGAAGTCAGGACTGATACAGAACAATTATATTAAATTATTCCACTTTAAAATTGTCTTTACAAATACATACTGCTACAGTTAAAAAGTAGTCAGCGACTAAAAATGCGGATATCCTCACCCTTACAGATGTTTTTTTTTCTTTTAAGCCTTTTCAAATACACAGAAAATAATGTTTACATATAGAGAGATTTGCCATAAAATAATCAATGCTTGCTTTTTTCATTAAAAAAAAGAGGAAAGAAAAGGTCTTAATTACAATACTCTATGCAAAAGCTTTCCTTTATGTTATTAATATTTTTCCTCAATCATGTCGTATGATTTATTCTTTTTTTTTATGCAGAATGAGTTTGTTGTAGTCACTGATCACTCAGGTTGGTGAAGCTCGTTTGTACATGACTGAGTCTATGCGTAAAACTCCTTGGTGGGAGCTTTCTGATAGGCCGCTCCAGACGGCTTCCTCTCCCCAAGGTCGTAGCTGCCTTCGTCCTTCTTTCTCATGCGGTACACCAAAAGGAGGATGAGGAAGATGGCAAAGAGGAAGCCGATAACTCCACCCGCAATGACAGCTGGAACAGAGGATTTAAGAAGGCCTAATGAGTCAGTTTGTTTCAATGAAGATGAGCAGACATAGCTGAGATGCTGCTTTCTCACGGTACATGTGAAATCTCATTCCTGCCCGACTACGTGACTAAAGTGCCATCTGGGAGTCTGTGGCTCATACAAAGCAGACTCAGATTATGTCCAGTAATCAAATAATTCAATAAGGAACCCCTCAACACTGCTGGAGGGCCAAGAGATTGAGCGAGAGGAAGTGTGGAAGAAGACAGGAAGACATTTTTTCTTCTCATCACAGGATATTAAAACCGAGTGTGCTTAACTTAAGAATTTGACCTTTAAACATTGAGAAATGTATCAGTTATTTTGACTGGGTTGTATGGTAACATGCTATTTATGTTTTTTTATATCTCTCCTAAAACAAAAATTAAAAGTGGGCGTTCTAGTTGAAATGTGTAGTAAACTTTTGAAACTCCCAGTGAGGGCTGCAAATCAAGTTTATGAAAGTGCACACCACAGCACCATGAATTATAAGCAGGAATTAATTATAAGCAAGACTACTCTAATTTAGTAGCAAAATTATTATAAAAAACATTTTTGTACACTACCATTCATTCATTATTATTATTGCTATTATTATTATTCTTATAAAAATAATAATAATAATATTCAGCAAGGATGCATTACATTGATACTTTTACAGCGTTACAAAAAATATTATTGAACATTCAGTTCATTAAAGAATATATTGTGGTTTCTGCTGATTTCAACATTTATAATAATAAGAAATTATTTTGAGCATAAAAAACAACATAGAATGATTTCTGAAGGATCATGTGACACTGAAAACTGGAGAAATGGCTTCTGAAAATTCATCTCTGTCACCTCAAAAAATAAATTATATATATATATATTTTTTTTATTATATATATATATATATTTTTTATTATATATATATATATATATATATATATATATATATATATATATAGAGAGAGAGAGAGAGAGAGAGAGAGAGAGAGAGAGAGAGAGAGAGAATTTACAATATTTTGCTGCATTTCTGGTCAAACAAATTATGGCATCTTCTAAAAATACTCAAAAGTGTCTTGATAGTATCTATTTATAAATGATAATTTACAGACCTGCCAAAACCTCTGTCCTCTGGAAGAGATTTTCTGACTGGACATCCAGGGGTGATCGAGGGAGGCTGGTGGTGCTAGTGACTGGGTTCCTACGTGAGTCTTCTGTGGTAGGGACTGGGACCTAAAGAGATTGAAGAAGAGGCTGCGTTACACTCAATTTGGAGTGATGGATGACTTTATGACAGCAGAGGGCTCTTTGCTGGCTGCATGACCACACAATGTAATTTACATTCATAGATCCACTTGTGACCAAGAGACCCCATTTACACCTGGTTTTGGTTTCAGGTGATCAGATACATAGGACCTTCTATGCCCTTATTACTAAACTGGTGATCGGATCCTCTGAGATGGGTGATAATAGCACATAACAGCTGGTACCCACCTGTATCCTCACTCGTTTATTTTTGTCTTCGGGGACATCGCGTGACGTAGATGTCTCCACTTTCGGTGTGAAGTCTTTGGTGGAGTCCTGAGTGGGCTCTGCTTTAGGCACGATGAATAATGTTTTTACAGTGACAGGTTTCCCAATAACTTCAACTCCAGCTCCTGAAAGACAAACACAATCTGTGCTTCAACTGCAATATCCAACATGACAGGATCAGATCGTGCACCTAGAATCGATGAGGCACTTCTTACCTGATCCTGATCCAGAAGTGAAGTCATCGTCATCTTCAGGGTAGCCTCCTGACCCGGCCTCCTCCAGGTATAAGTCATCGGTCAAGGAGGTGGATTTGGCCGCAGAGACCGCTATCTGCAGAGGTTTAAGTAAAAAAGAAGTCGTAAAAATGGAGATTAAGACAGAAAGTGTTTTCAGCTTTCGTGGTCTCAAACCCCTAAACTCAAAGGACCAGAGGCTATGAAATCGATTTTTTTTTTTCAGTAATGTGTTTGAAACTAGTAAACTGCCCATCTTGCCACACGATGAATGAGTATTCCCTGTTTCCACTGCTTACTGCTGAAATCTGAAAGTCAATATTTTCTGCCTTAACATGTATTATACACAGCCTAACCTTCTCATCAAAGACTCGGCGCAGACGTAAGCCCAGCAGCTACAAGTAATATTCGCTCCACAACCGAGCATTCAGAATGAACTGCAGACTCAGCTGTTTCTATAGAGCCACATTATGACATTTTAAAGCACTGCAGAAACCTTCCAACAACAGGTTCATTCTCAGGAGCCCAGCTGCATCACCTACAAAGGAGCAAATTTACTAAATAGTTCTGGGAGTATTTAAGTGCAAGAAACATTAACCGTATGTGCATAAGCGTTTATTTAAATGATGTAATTGTCATTCTTTTCAATACAAACACTCTCACATTCTATGCCAATTAGGTTATTCATACATTGTTCCCCATTCACAAAACTCACTCATTTGCAAAGTGCAATTAACTCTGCACTATTGAACAGGATTTTATTAAGAGTGAATTAGCATTTGTGTGCATATTCTAGTAATCATGGCAGCAGTTATTCATCAAATGAATGCTGTAATCGGGAATATATTTCCAGATAAGCGGTGTAATGAAGCACAGTTTATTCAGTTTAAAGAGCATTTGGAGGTGTCTGCTACACAGTTATGGAGATTATGGAGAGAGATAGTCCCAAGACAGATCATGGTAGAATTTTTGATGCCACAAACCCCCTAAACCTGAAGTGAAACATTAAAATATGAAAATATTTTATAATTATGATAATGATAAGAAATTAAATTAATTTAAATTCAGTCTGAAACACCCCGATGTCAAATTTGAATAGCACAGATTAGGATACACTATCAAGTGACAATATAATCTGAATGAATGTGTGTTAACTATCTATAGAGGTTTTTGTGGTAGTGCTAATAGTGTTCCTTTGTGTTATCTGGTCTTTGTGGAGTGGTTTACCAGCACTGTGGCAACCAGCATTGAGCGTCAGTACAAGCCTGGCTGTGACCGTCTCTCCATACTGATGCGGCCTAGAAAAGGGCCCAAAATGTGGTCACCATAAATCACACTACAGGGCCCGGGAATAAGGCACAGAGAGTCTGTGGCACACATATTGCTTTCTTTGTTTTAAGAACTGTGAAATAACATGTATATTGATTTTTTTTTCTTCATCTTTTCACAGAAGAAATAGACAAAAGCACACTGAGAAAACTGTTTTCCTACCGAAAACATTTTTGTGGAAATTTGTTGTTAATGAATGTGTATAAAACTAGAGCTGAAACAACGAATCGATTTAATCGATTAAAATCGATTATTAAAATAGTTGTCAACTAATTTAGTCATCGATTCGTTGCTAAATAACTTTTATTTGCCGTAAGCGGCTCATTTCGTGCATATTTCAAATCTGCGGTGACCAAAGTGTGGCAGTAATGAGCCACCGGAGGTTTTACTCAGCCAGTACAACAGGAGAAGTAGCGAATAGCCAATAGCTGGCCTTGTTTTATGTCACGTGCTTCCCGAACAGCGTCTCTGCAGCCATAGACATCATATGATGTCTATGTCTGCAGCATTCAGCGTGATGTGGGAGTACTTTACATTGAGCCTTTAAAAAAGAAGAGTAACCTGTAAACTCTGCACTACTGCACTGTTTAAGGGGACGTTCACATATCGCGTCTTTTGCGCGCTCAAGTTCGTTATTTCCAACACCGCACCGCATCGAGTTAAAAACATTTCAACTTTTCAGAATGCAGCAACCGCACCGCGGGTCATGTGACAAGAACTAACCAATCAGCTTCATCCTTTCCCGTAACAACGTTAAAAGCTCAGTCAAGATGAAAGGAACAGCTGATCATAGTTGTATATGGATTTCCATTTTGAAATAAATTTAGTAGCAGAGCTACTGCAAGCGATTTTTGAGCTGCAAATCCATTTATCCTTTGCTGAAATTTCCGCGTCTTCAAGGAGAGGGCACGTCATGGTTGCTTATCAAAGGCAGACGCCTCAGGGGCGCTTCTGCGCGAGCGCTTTGGAAAGAAGGAGAAAGCGGTGCGCCTAGCGTTTTCCACGCGTTTTTAGGCGCGATTTGTGAATGGCCCCTAAGACTTTCATTTGTGCAGATTCTCCAGTACAATGTTGTTTGCAAATGTTTAGTCGTAAAAGCTGATAACATTGCTTTTTAACAGTTAACATTTAAAGCTTTACAAACATGTTCTGTGATCAGTTTGTCGTTTACCAGTTCAAAATTCAGTCGTGCAGCCTAATTATGACTGAATGAGAGAGGTAAATGTAGATATTTGAAATGCACTTTTTTTTCTAAGTATTATTCACTGCTCTTTTTCACACAGCAGGTTTTTCTGTGTGTGTCCTATTTTTTTTTTCTGGACAACCTTCTGATGGATTTTACTTTAAATTGTGAGTTCCATTCAGGTTTCATGCCATTGGCACTTTTTTTGAAGGATTGTTTACAATTTCACAGCAAAAGCTATAAAGCTTTTTCCCAGTATATATTAAAATACAATGCACTGCAATTTTATTCTGTTTTATCCTTATTCTTCGTGAAAATATGTTCTGAAAGATTCCTTAATAAGCTTTGTTCGGGATGTTAAACTACTTTAGGAGCTCTAAGGACTGCCATGGTGAAAACATTATTTGAAATCTCCTTGTGAAATTTGCTAGAGTATGGGTCAGTGTTCTGATTGCAGAAGAGTTCGACAAAGGATTACTAACATAATAAAACAACTCCAGGTATATTTTTGATGAGGATATGACAGTGCAAAATGGTTAAAATCTCTTAAATCTATGCTGAATGATAAAGACCATTTATTAATAATTTACTTGGGGAAAAAATGGGAAAAACTAAAATATAAGTACATAAACCGATTAATCGATTAATCGTAAAAATAATCGACAGATTAATCGATTATCAAAATAATCGTTAGTTGCAGCCCTATATAAAACGTAATGATGTGTATTCATGTTTGCGAGATCTAGTATCTTAGGCCATCTCTCACAAAGAGGTAGAGCCGTACAGAGGACGGTGAATGAACACAATGATGAAACAGAACAATAACCAGCTCATTCAAAAGGGGCAGTGACTTCCCACAGAAAAGCATTCAATTCAAAGTCCTGATCAAAGAGGAATTTGTTCAAAGCAACTTTATCTTAACCTTTCTAACCCAGCATTGCTATTCTCTTGGTAGACAATTCACTTGGCCGGCCCACACGACAGTGCTGTTGATTTGGTCAAATTCTTTCTCTGCTGATTGAAATGCAAAGTACAAAGAGCACAATTATCTGGGCCACACACACACAGGCGCATCAGCAGTGCTCGATATCTTGAGTCAATTCTTTTTGTCAATGGGATTCTAGTCAAAGTTCTGCAACGAGGTGTCTAATGTGTTTTTATTTCTGGCTTGGGACAATAAATAGACCACAGAGCTGTTAAGATGCTTTCAAAACCTTTTGAAGTAATGCATTTTACTTGAGTGCTCTTGAACGATTAGTGTTTATTTTGAAAAATAAAAATGCACCAGATCGATAAGATACTTTTGTGCTTGTGTTGTGTATTTACATTCACTTATCAGCATGGAAAATGTACAAATGATACCTAAAAATAGTTTTGCAAAAGTTGCATTTACTTACAAAGAAGAAAGGACCCAAGCCTTTGGGACAACAATATCAGAAACTTGGAGGTGGACGCAACCACCAAGTAAACAACCACCTAGAAAAAAAACCAGGCCACTCTACAACACCTTATGAAACCACAAAGCAAAACACTACAAAAAAAGATATTTAAAAATATATTTTTTTCTTTATTTTTGTCTTTAAAAATTTGTGCAAGATATATATATATATATATATATATATATATATATATGTATATTTACTAATATAATAATAATAAATTATTATTATTATTCACAATATATATATATAAAAATTGGATTCCATTTTTACTTTTTTCAGACTCTGTTTTAATGGTTAAATAAAATTTTGAAATCATGAAACCTACACAATTTAACAGCAATTTATTAAGAGATATTTTTTTTTCTGAAAAAAAAACACCTAAATGATTTAATAAAATAAACGAATATTATTAATATATATATATATATTTTTTTTTTTAAATACTGTTTTATGTATGTACATTTTTCTGGTAAATAAATTCTGGTAAATAATTTGTCTGGTAAATATTTCCTTAAGAAATGTTTTAATAATTGTATTAGTAGTAGTAGTAGTAGTAGTATATACATTAAGTAATATATTTCTGTCACAGTTTCTTCAAACTTTTTATTCAAAATCAAACTTTTATTTTAACGGGTTGGTGTGAAGACTTTAAAGTTTAAGTTTATATATGATATGAATATAGTTTTGAATTCTGCTTTTCCATCCATGTTCTATATATAGTATTCATATATACAAAATACATATATTTTGTTGTTTTGAGCATCCTACCATGATTGCTACATGTTAAGAAAAAACAGAATACAAGATTGGGGCCATATTTACTGGCCTGATTACACAGGACGTCCTTAAGACTGATTAGTCGACTAGTGTTTGTCCCTAATACGTATTTTTGCACATCCCTAACTGACACACATTTCTTGTCGGTGACTTTGTCCTGCTCTGGAAATGTTGTCATGTACCAAGTGCAAATAAGTTCATCAGCGAGGACAGTGACTGAGGGGCAGTAATGAGCGCTAGAGAGTGGCCTAGTCAGGCAGGGAATCAGCAGTAATGAAGGGGCCAGCAGTTTGTGGCCCCGGTTATGAAACAGCATTTACTTTTGTCAGTCTCTAATGAACAGGCAACCAGCAGGAGGCTGCTCCGTTTCCATAGTGAGGCTGGGAGTAAAATACAGAGATGGAGAAACCAGGGAGGGACGAGCGAGAGGACAGTGACTATAAACAAAATAATAAATAAATAAAAAAGAGTGATGGAGGGAGGGGATGGGGACGTAGGGAAGCGAGATTACTGCTGCTAAGGACAATGTGCTGCCTTCAGGTTACATCGCTAAAAGCCTGTCAGACTGCACATCTATGCCTAGCAACCTCGGGAAGGCAAGTTCCCACTGTCTGACATATGCTTAAGCCATGTCATTGTTAAATCAGGTGGGGAAATGGAGAGAAGGACAAACGTGGCAGAGCTTTATTTGGTCCGGCTGTCCCCCACTGCATGTTAGCAGAATTGACTGAGGATGATGCATATATCTCAAAAGAAGTGTCCAATGTGATGTAGCCTGTTAGTTTATCTATCTTAAAAAAACAGTGAGCAACAGAGCTACACCACAATCAGTACTGAAGTCTAGTGCAGCACCCGGTCCATCAGTCAGGGTGTGTTTATAACAGAATTTGAGGATTAATCACGACTTGTTGGCAACGGCTCTCATGTCATGGCCCAAAAACAGTAAAAGAAGCAATTTCTGTATGGGAGATAAGAGATGTTTATTTGGACCGCTTGAATACTTGAGAGATAAATAAGCCAACACTTTCTGTGTTAGAAAAGTTCCACTTATGGTACAGTTAAATTATTTTGTTTTAAACATACACTACCTTTCAAAAATTTGGATACGGTAAGATTTTTCAAATGTTTCTGAAAGTCGCTTTTGCTCACCAAGGCTGCACTTATTTGAATACAAACACAGAAAATTACTGTAATATTGTGAAATATTAGCAATTTAAAATAACGGTTTTCTTTAGGGCTGCATGATAAATTGCATGAAATATATATTGGGTATCTTGTCAGTAAAGCCGGTTCTGTAACCAGCGGTAAATCTCCATCACGTGCATGCTTTCGCATGGAGCAGCATTTACTACACAGAGCCGTTGTTCACTGACAAGCTGCACAAAAGAATGATCAATTTTTGTGCATGTTTTGCACATCTTGTCAGTGAACAACGGCTTTGCATGCACGTGATGGAGATTTACGGCTTATTACAGAATCAGCTTTCCTGACAAGATGCGCATTAAATTTCGCATGCAATTTATCGTGCAGCACTAGTTTACTTAATATGTTTTGAAATGTAATTTATTCCTGTGACAAAGCTGAATTTTCAGCAGTCATTACTTCAGTTTTCAGTGTCACATGATCATTCAGAAATCAGTTTAATATGCTAGTTTGCGGCTCAAGATTTTTTTTTTTTAAACAATGTAGTAATTTAGTAATTATGTAAAAATCTTTGCTCTAAATTTTGATAAATTGAATGCATCCTTGCTGAATAAGTAGTATTCACTTCTTTAAAGGTAAATAAATATCATACTGACCCTAAATTTCTCAATGGTAGCAATTTAGTAACAATTATGCTTTAAACAAAGACAAAAAAAGCAAAAATAAATGTTTATTTTCAGAAAAAGTCAGAATTTACTTCATTATACATTTTTATAAAACTAAAAATAAATAGAAATAACATTCCACATTTTATCAAAAATATTTGTATATTTTTTATTTTAAATTTGTATCAAATAAAAAAAAAGGACTTTTATAAATTGTATCAGTTCAAGTAAAATCTAACTTGTTTTCAGAGAATGTATTTTTTGGAAAAAACAAGACACACTATTTTTTGGCAGTGTAACAACAAACAGGCCACAGTGTTCCTGTTCTATCAACTCAAAGGGCATATTGTATGTGTCTAGCATACAGAGAAGTACACAGTTCCCCAATTCAACAGCTGTTCCAATGCAAACTAAAACCACAATGTACCATCCAAAAAGTCACCGATCATTGACTAGTTTTTAGGCTGAATAAAAAATGCTTTACAAAATGTAACACATTTTGGTGTTTTCATGATCACTGTTGTCACTTCCAATTACTTGTGCTAATCCATAATAGAGAGTCAACAATCAAACGTATTGAATGTAAAAGACTTAGCAACAATGGTCCACTGTTGTATCTTCAAAGACACCAGCAACACATCAGCCACCCATTAGAGATATCTGAAGCTGTATCAACACAAAGACAGACCTGGAAGTTACACATATAGATAATCAAACAGTCAAAAGGGACTTTTCATGCAGCGATTTATTCAGGAAATGCTGCACTGTGGAAGAACAACATACAAGCAGTAGGGGTTTTATCTCTCTGTCCATCTGTGCTTGAGGTTTCAGTGCCTTCCTAAGGTTCATAATCAAGAACTAATTAACAGGAAAACGAGTAGAGGGGGAGCTTCTCCAGAAAGTGGAAACCAATCACAGTCAAGCCCAAACCCAAGCGGGCCTGGAACACGTCCAGGAGGAACGTTTTTGAGGTGACATCATTCACATGCCATGAGGAGACTGATCTACAAACCAGAATCTCCTCATCGGTCTTTTGAGATTCATGAGGCCTTTCCTTTTTCTCCACGGGGAGGGTTAAGAATTGCTTTGAAGCTGACTTTGACTGATCCAAGGGATAGGAGCTACATAAATGTCTAGAAGTTTTAGGGAAGTGCTCATTGAACTCTAATCCTCAGTCTAACAACACACAATGAAGAATCAACCGTAGACCTCCAACATATAAGCCTCCACAGCTCTGTGCACCCCAGGTGACTGTATTAATCAAAAAGAAAGTTCACAAAGAACCTCTCCACGGATTCATTCCAAGCTCTTCATTTCACACAAAGAAAGTCTCTACGATGAAGTTTATAGTCCTTCATGCAATATTTCAAGGCCTGTCCTCATGCAGATTCCAGCATTTTTTTTAAAAAACAAATAGAAAACGGAGACAGCTGCTGCTGAGAAAGCTGAAAAAGAGCCCATTTATCACTAATGAATCTGGGATCCAGAGTGGTAAATGTAAACAGGGGAACTGAAGTTCTCAGCAGGTTGAGTGTCTTTGGTCTACACTGGCAGTCATTTGTCCGCAACTCGCACTCTTATAGTCAAAAGTGCTCGCGAAAGCATGTTGGGCAGGGAAGCAAGTGCACTGGCCCAGGACAGATTAATATGCTCTAAGATTCCAAAACAAACGGCTGTTTGACATACACAGGCCGGCGCCACATTCCTGGGCTAGTGCCCCATGTAAGGATACGAAGGGTCTCCTTGCTGTAGCTGCAGGGGCAACAACTTCTGCAATCAACAGAGGAAGCACTCCGCCAGACCTTATGCAAAACTTAAAGGTCTAATGGACTTTCTATGAAAAAAGTATACTTTAAAGTGCACCAAAAAGATCAAACCAATGTTATGCATCAAATATAGTAGGGGTGGGCGATATCTCGATATTTAAAATATATCAAGATATTTTTTAAACACGATATGGATTTTGACATATCGTATATATTGATATATTGTTTATATTCTGATTCCGCCACTTTGCTTGTTTGTCTTCTCTGTGCTGTGCCTCCTTGATTTTGTTCCCCATCCCCTCGCGTGTTGTCTCATTGAACATGGCGGTGTACGCATCCAGACCGGAGGCTAGAGAACTACTCAAAAAAAAAAGGACAACTGGCTCCATTATATGGAGATACCTTGGTTTTAAGGCGTCGTACGAACAGCAGGCAGATGTCTACTGTAGAGCACTATGATTTCCACCATCCAGAAAACGTGGACGGAATCGCGGAATCCAGTCATAAAATGGAATTTACAGTTTAACAAGGAATGTCACGGAATTTGTCAAATTTTGAATGAATTAATCAAAAGTAGGTCATTGTACTCAACATCAAATCATGATATGGACTAATATATGTAAATATTAAGCCGGAAAAGTCTATTTAAATATGAATTATGCATGTTCTGCGTGTCTGTTTTAATGAATGGCGCAGTGTGTTTATTACACACACACTGAAGTGCGTGTGATGCTAGCGTCATATCACATCATAGACTGTAGTATCACATACACAGAACTGTAAAGGTAAACCCGTCAAAATAAAAGTATTTGCCAGAAATCTATTACTATTGTTCAGCAGTATGTTCATAACCTACTACCACTATTAAAATGAAACCAACATAATTTAAGGAATAGTCACACAACATTTCTTCCATGTTTTATTTTTAATAGTAAGTCCCCTTTGTTTACAGAAAAATAAAGTTTGCTTAATTTTCAATAATTAAAAGATAAATTAAATGAATGTTTTATGCCTTCATTTGATAACCAGAAAAATTTTAATACACAGAATTTCAGAGGGGAAAAAACATTTAACATAAGGCTATTTTAAGAAGAAAAAAAAAACATTAAGTTGTTTTTATGCATTTAAATAATTACACATGCTAAAACACAGAATTAGGTAACAATAAAACATATGGTGAAGAAAAAAATAAAACATTTCATAGGGCCCCAAACATGTAATATTTGGCATATTTGTTTTTGAAGTAGTTTTTGGGGGGTTATTTTTCCTGTAAAGATAGAGATATATCGTATATCGAGATAAAGCAAAATATATCGCCCAGCCCTAAAATATAGTCATATAAACAGCAGTAGTTTTAGGCAGGTCATAGCTAAAGCTTTCATGTGCAAGCTTATATATGGCTTCTTGGCCACCTTCTCTGCTGTAACCTGGCCTTCCACCTCATAAAGAGCCAGACAGCCAGTTAAGCCAGGCCAGAGAGATGCCGGCCCCTGAAACTGACCAGGGCCATAAATACCCAATCCCAAACCTGTGGCTGGGCAAATATGTAAAAACATTCTGATAATATTTGACAGCATTCTGCTACCACTTCACATTAAAGACTGCATGATTACTGCATGAAAGCTTTTGCATTTAAAGTAGGGATGGGCGTTTTCCGCAAATATCACATTCGAATATTTGAGCTCACAAAAAAACGAATATTCGAATATTCGTTTATTTAAATTAAGTTTAATGAGACCGACGTTATTTTTCAGCAACATTTATTGTTTACGTCATTTTGAACAAGCTTACACACAATAAGCTTGAACATTACACATCGTGTTTTGTAGCTGAAAAAATGTTCAAAAAAGTTTTTTTTTCTTACTTCTCTCATGTTTTCATCGAGAAACCTTAGATGTTTGGGCTGAGGGTCTAGGGCGGACACGAGAATAGGAGTTTTCACAGCATTCTCCAAGTTAGCTGTGTTTATTCGTTGCTTGTGAGATGTCGCATCAATGTTCTTGAATTCGGTCACTTTCTGTGATTCTCCACGGCATATTTGAAGTACTCTAGAAGACCGCAGCTCTTAGGGGCCGTCTTTTGCATGCTCAAGTTCATTATTTCCAATCTATCGGTATGCGCGCTCATAATGGAAGGGACGCGGTCGTGATGCGCACGTGGTGTGACGCGCCCATTCTTTCCAGGCGCGTCCGCACCACATCGAGTTAAAAACATCTCAACTTTTCAGATATGTGCAGGTATGTGACAAGAACTAATATTCAGCTTCATCCTTTCCCGTAGCAACGTTGAAAGCTCAGCCAAGATGAAGGAACAGCTGATCATAGCTGTATATGGATTGCCATTTTGAAATAAATTTAGTAGCAGAGCTACTAAAAGCGATTTTCAGAGCTGCAAATCCATTTATACTTTGCTGAAATTTCCGTCTTCATGGAGAGAGCGCAACATTGTTGCTTAGCAACGGCAGACGTCTCAGGACCGCTTCTGCCCGAGCGCTTTGGAAAGACGGAGAAAGCTGCACGCCTAGCGTTTTCCACGCGTTTTTAGGCGCGATGTGAACGGCTTTTTTTTTTTTTTTTTTTGCGAAATTAGAATATCATTTTTATTTATCGCACACCCCTAATTTAAAGCTTTTAAAGCTCTTGTAGTCCATGTCAGGAAAATAGTGTGTAAACTTATAACATATTAATAAATTAAATATAACATTTTTACTTGAAATTTGTTATCTCAACTTGAATTAATGATCTCAGCTATGCAAATAAAAAAAGAACTAGTGTTTTCCTCCAGACACATCATACTGCAACTATGACTTCCTGTCTTGCTCCCTTGAGAGGATGAATAACAATTTCATGGTTTCCAGGCCAAACAGAAACAACTGGCAGTTTGCCCAAAGGTGTACATGCTCTAGAATATCATTTGATCTATAATAACGCATAATACAACATCACGACCGACAATATTCACTCCAGGGTCATATCTGTTCCAAGCAAATATCCATGTCACCTTTGTTCAATGACCTCCAGTTTGCCAGTAGATTTAAGAAATGCACATTTCAATAATTAACTCTTAAACTGTATTTTAAAGGATTTTCTAATCCAAGATTGCAGTCATGGTTTTGCTCTCATCTCCAAGGCTTCTTATGACTCCACAGAGGATAGTGCCTGCCCGGTGATTCCTCGACCCAGTTAAACTGCTTTTGATACTCACTAGAAACCCAAGAATTTTTTTTTGTGAGCCATGAAATGCTATATGCTGGGAAATAGGCTTTACCCTCCCAGTCATGTTTTGAATAAAGATTAGCAGTTACAGTCAAAGCAGATAAAGTTATGGATTTGTAGCTGCAAAGTAGTTCTGTCCCCTTTGGTTAAAGAAGAAATGGGACAAGTGTGTCAACCTTGCAGGGATTTGATTTTACATTTGATTTTATAAAACACCTATCATGCTTTTGCAGTTCTTCCTAATATGAAGGATGAATACAAATCAAGTATCAGTGACTGATGAAAAAAAAAAAATCACTTTATGCCTCCAGGGGAAAATCTCGACGTATCTTCAAGACAACATTACTTTTTATCTCATGACGTTTAATGTGCAAAAATAAATAAATAAATAAATAAATAAAATGTTGTCTATCCACTTCTCTCTGTTCTTAAGCATTCTCAGACATGCTAAACTCTCACCTTTACTACCAGTTCACATAATTGATTTACCTTTCATATGAACCATTATATTATACCCAGGTAGTGTATTGTACTGTTACTTTAAGGCCATATATGAAAGGTTTAGAGAAACTACAAAATGTATTCAAGACCACAATGTTATTTGATAGCATGAAATAAATATGAACACAATGGCAGTCATTTCTTTCATAATTAATAAGGGCACTTCTCACTGATTTAAATATGTACAAATATTGCAAAACTGCAAAGTGATTTAAATGTGCTTTTTAAGTGCTTTAAAAATACATTTCAATTATTTCCCTTATTTAAGCCATTAGAGTAAGTTAAGAAAATTGGTTCTTTAAAAGTGACTGTTCAGTTAATCAGCTTAAACTTGTGGGAAGTCGTGGCCTAATGGTTAGAGAGTCGGACTCCCAATCGAAAGGTTGTGAGTTCAAGTCCCGGGCCGGCAGGAATTGTGGGTGGGGGGAGTGCATGTACAGTTCTCTCTCCACCTTCAATACCACGACTTAGGTGCCCTTGAGCAAGGCATCGAACCCCCAACTGCTCCCCGGGCGCCGCAGCATAAATGGCTGCCCACTGCTCCGGGTGTGTGCTCACAGTGTGTGTGTGTGTTCACTGCTCTGTGTGTGTGCATTTCGGATGGGTTAAATGCAGAGCACAAATTCTGAGTATGGGTCACCATACTTGGCTGAATGTCACTTCACTTCACTTCACTTCACTTAAAACAATGCTGAATTTAAACTATCACTTACAAATAATTCATAAATATATAAGACACTTTAATAAAAATATGCTTGTAAATAATATGTCATGTAATCAAAGTTATACAAAATTATACAATTCCATTATTCCTTCTTATTTAACTTAGGCAACTTGTTACTAAATTAATTTCTAAAAAACTAATTGAACAATGGCTCTTTGGTTGAAACAATGGCTTCAATAATTACAAAGGCCATTTCAGATCAAATATAAATCTACTGAGATACATACTGAATATCATAAAAAGTACTTAAAGGCCTGTAATTGACCACAATTATAATAAAAAAAATAAAACAAAATATATAATAGGCTTTATGAACAGATTATGTGGTGAAACAGATAACCAATAATGTAATTATCATGGGCAGAGCACAAATTCTTTTTTTTTTTAAAAGATTGCTCAACCACCTCCAAACAAATCTCCTGTAGCTATATGTGATCTTTTCTTTAAACCACTTGGGCAAATGTTTACTAAAACATTTGTTTAAATATAAATTCTGTGCTTTTTCTTGGTGGGTTTGCAGAACATTGACATTTGACCTCAATGTGACAAAGTGCATGCTTCCATCTTTGCTGCTCTTTAAGGTGTTTTAACAACTCGGGTTTGCACTGACACAGACAATCTGCCAAGGCAGGAAATGAAAGCTCAGTACAGCGTGCTGGCAGGTACTCTCATAGGAGCCCAGAGAACATGCTGCGCAAGGATCAAGGTGGATGTTTTAGGAAACAGATGCTTCGTCTGTGTAGAGGTTCCATTTTGAAAGCTCCTCAGAGAGAACAGCAGCTAAACGGCATTAGTCAGAATGAACAGAGCTGGACCGGCTGGCCTGCTGGCATGAAGTCACACTAAGAGCACCTCACTGCTCTGCTCCATCACTGTTTGAAAAGCATTCAAATGCCTGAGAGAAACACAGTCGACACGCCAAATCTTCAAAGATAGACAGAAAACAAAAGTAGCAGGAAATCCCAGGCTAATAGATACTTTAAAGGAATAAGGCAAAGGTTAAATGTGTCAGTTTTTCCAGTAGTGTATCCAATTAAATATGCAGAGACAAATTTCCATTGCTTAACTGATTCAAAGTGCTATCAAAAATTGCCCTTGTTTGCAGCCCAAAAGCATCAAAAAATGAGGTTACTTGGGGGTGGGACTTCAAAGTTTAAATGATGTTCAAAAAACACATTTTGCAGTTTCACATTTTGAATGAACAACAGTAATTATTTTTAAAATAATGCAAAACATAGCAGTAGCCATTTCAAGTAAAATAGTAGTAGTCATTTAAAGAAATTAGTAAAAAAACAGTAAAAAAAAAGAAGAGAATCACATACCAAACACTTGATACTTCAATACCTGGAGAAGCAGAAGGGGAGCGCATGTGGCCACATGAATATGAAACAAAGGATAAAACACACATGTTCCTGAGCAGACCTTTGCTCGGGCTGTTCGCTGTTGGCACATCATCATGAGATGGATGAATACTGCCTTTCAGGCCAGAACATGTCTGGCAAATCCCCCAGGTCTCTAGAAACACAGGTGGTGACTTGAGATAAACCCAGGGGGAGAGCATCTCTGCAGCATATGTAATCAGCCCTGCCGGACAAGCAGGGTCAAGAAGCAGGGCTCAACAATAAGTATGGCCTGCTGGCCTGGGCCATAGTGATAGAGTTTCAGGCCAGTAGATGTAATGGTCATTCACCCTTTTGGGCCAATGCTGCACTGCAGCAAAATAGTACATTTATTGATCTTGTTTATCAGTTTTCCAGCAATTATGTATTTTAGGGCTGGACCAGAATATTAGATTATTCGAATATTCGTTCTGTGGGTTGGCATAGTATATTGTTGGTGAAAAAAAACAAGCTGCTTTTATACTCCATGTTAATCAGTAATTTTACACATGATAAAAACGTGCACTTAATTTGCTTGGAAAATACTTGTGAATACGGCAGCCATAAAAAAACGTACAGTAGGCGAGCCCAATAATAATTTGACTATATTTAAAGTATTGCTCTTAACGGACCTGTGTGTTTTGTATCACTAGTGCAGTATCCGTTCTCAGAGCAAATAAGCCCTGACCGCATGAGACGTGCCACTTTTGGCTCGCGCTGTTCTGTAGTTTATTAAAAGTTGATTAATTCTGAATGTGTCACGTGTCCATATTGCACCAAAATGCAACACTGCACTCAGTCCCTTTGGTGAAGTCAATTGGATGAATGGTTCTCGACATAATATAAATGCAAACAGACAGACAGACAAACAGATTCCTGCCTTTATTAGAGAGAAGAATATGTTCAGCCCTTCCTTCAGAAGCTTCGAATATTCAGTATTGATTACTAGCCTACCGAAGCTTCGAAGCTCAAAAAATGGTATTCGGACCAGCCCTAGTGTATTAATGAACTTATGAATTATTTTTGAGCAGTATCAATTTTCAAAGTAAATATAAAAACTGATATACTACTGTTTAAATGTTTGGGGTTAGTATGATTTTTTTTATATTTTCCAAAAAAAAGTATCTTATGTTCACCAAGGCTGCATTTATTTGATTGAATATACAGTAAAACTGTCATATCATTATAATTTAAAAAACAATGTTTCCAATTTTTATATTTTAAAATGTAATTTATTTATGTGATGGCAGAGATGAATTTCCTAATTTCATGATTTGGTCTCCAGAAACATTTCTTATTATTATCAATGTTGAAAACCATTGTGCTGCTTAATGCTTTTATGAAAACTGTGATAAATTTTTGCAGCATTCTTTCATTAACGGAAATTTCAAAAGAACATAACTTTCTTGACATGCAAATATTTTCTAATATTGTTAAAGCCTTTACTGTTACTTTGATCGATATAATGCATCCTTTGTGATGTGTAAAATGTAAAGAAAATCATTCAATGAATATAAATATTAAAATGAATAGCAATATACAAAATACATGGCAAAAATCTAAACTTAAACTAAGCATTAAAAAAACACCCTTACAGTTGAGCCTTGAAATTTAATTTACTGATTTTGTTAGGTGGGAAATGTCCTTTTCGAGATACCAACTGAAAAGGCCTTGACAAAGATAAAGCTGTCATTTACATATTATTATCTATATTATCTGTGTTCCTGTAGCTCAAGTGGTAGAGCGTTGCGGTAACAAGTGCAAGGTTGGGGGTTTGATCCCCAGGAACACATGATAGGTAAAAATTGAGAAAGTGAGAAAGAGAAAGTGACGTGACATTCAGCCAAGTATGGTGACCCATACTCAGAATTTGTGCTCTGCGTTTAACCCATCCGAAATGCACACACACAGAGCAGTGAACACACACACACACACTGTGAGCACACACCCGGAGCAGTGGGCATCCATTTATGCTGCGGCGCCCGGGGAGCAGTTGGGGGTTCGATGCCTTGCTCAAGGGCACCTAGGTCGTGGTATTGAAGGTGGAGAGAGAACTGTACATGCACTCCCCCCACCTACAATTCCTGCCGGCCCGGGACTCGAACTCACAACCTTTCGATTGGGAGTCCGACTCTCTAACCATTAGGCCACGACTTCCCTAAATTGATAGCCTGAATGCACTGTAAGTAGCTTTGGATAAAAGTGTCTGCTAAATGCATAAATTTATTTATTTAATTATTTATCTACAATAAAAAGCCCATTGTATTCAATCGCTGATTTAAAATTAAAGCTATTGGCATGAGTGCATCACAGCAACTATTTCCCGTTGTCTTCCAAAAAAGAGGAGCAACTAAGATCTGGCATGGTTTTTGCACCACACAAAGCTCCTTTTACACCATTCCCATAATACACTACGACAGCGGGTCAAAATGTGGCAGCATGAGATTGAAGATAACAGACCCTAGTCATGTGACTGAGCCGGGGACAGGCGCCTCTCACAGCATTCACTTCAAATGGTCCATGTTTCCCTGAGTCTGCACTGATAAAGGCTTGGCTTCCATCAGCGTTAGGCCAGGGCTTTGTGCTCAGACAACTCCACCCCAGCCCTAAAAACTTCAAGCTGCCTGAGGGACAATGATGTATAAATTAGCTGCCAGTTCAAAGTTTAATTTAATCCAGATTTCAGCCACTGCTGAAGTGGAGCGGAATGGCTTAGAAAGTTGGTGGGATGCTTTGTCCAGTCTCACGCCTGCCTCCCCACCTCCCCTTCTCCAACAGGAAGCTCTGGAAGAGTTCTTTAGTTTCAGCTCATTAACCTCCCAGTGGTTAGAGAACCCCGAGCATGAAATAGTCTGAAGCAGATAAGGAACAAAGGACTGGACACGACAATGTCACAATGTCTTTCTAAGAACATTAAGGAGATGAGCATTGCCTCTGTTTTCTAACACTCTCCGAACTCCTGCGGTGTTGCAATCATCGCTCTACCAAAAGGGAAGTTTTTTTAAGTGCCAGCTAGTCAGGTTTCACTAATAGCAGAGGAATCATATAGTGGGAGCTTTTTCTTGAAAGTTTGTGCTGACATGAACTGTTTTTCACCCATCCGTTTACATAGGCATCAAAAATGATGACTTGCCAGAGTTGTTCATCCCTTGGCGCTGCAAATGGGCCCTTATCTGCAGAGATAAAAGCTGGAGGTGATTTCGACGCTTCAGTGGCTGATCTGTTCCAATCCTCACGCTGTCGCAATTCCCATCCAACCTTTGCCTTAAGAGGATTTGTCCTCAAGGGATTCAGGAGGCCACGACATTTGGGAAGAGGGGGAGGGGAATTGCCAGGAAAAAAACTTTTCAAAAATCTTAAAATTGGTGATGAGAGAACAGAACAAGACCTTAAAAGTAATGAAAGGCTTGTCCATTTGTCCTATTTCAACAGAGTCAGATTGAAAGTCGAACCGAAAGATATTAGATTGCAGGTAGGGGTGGGACAATATATTGATATGGTGATATATCATTGTCCTTTTCCATGCCATGTGAGAATCGATATCTGGCGACAAATATAGATATTTTAATTACTACAATAAGGCACTCTATATAGATTTCCATGCATTTTTAGATGCTGGGAGCAGGAGGCCGTGCCATTTCCACCTTCTTTCCAAAGTGCTCTGAGCAACCATGAACCATGTTCTTTATGAAGATGGGAAAGCAGGAGGAACCAAATGATAAACAGACAAATATATACAGGGCTTGACATTAACTTTTTTGCTCACTAGCCAGTGTGGCTAGTGGTTTTCCAAAGTTACTAGCCACACAGCATTTTTACTAGCCACATTTTTGTTGTTGTGAATATCCTCTCATATCATATACCAGCCATTCTCGACCTGACTTCCACTTTTCGTTGAAAAGTCTTTTGTTTTCCCTTGTCTCTTCTTCCTTTTACATGTCACCACATAGCTTCACCGGTTTCCAATGACGTAACTCCAGCAGGGCAGCTAGCTGTCTCTTCGTTTCGGTCACTAGCTGTCAAGGCAACGCTGTGTACATTAGTGATGCACGGGTCGTCTCATAACCCACAGACCCCGCTGGTTACACATGGGTCGGGTAAAAAAATTGTCACTTTATTTGCGGGGCAGGTTTGGGCGGATCATTAAAAACAAAAAAAACAAAATCCATATATGTTGTAGTGTTGGCTGATATGGTCATTTTACAAATCAGATCAGTTCGACGATACACGATATTATCGTGCATTGGTGGAGCAAGAGCCAGACTCTTTGTTCTTGTCATAGCATAACTATTTGGTGTTTTAAACCGCGCAAGTGTGCGAAAGAGAGCCTACGGAATCACCAATAATTGGAAAAATATCTTTCTAACATACTGATAAACTAACGTTAAATATAAAAATACTGTATTTAAAACAGCTAATTCATATAGTTGAACTCTAATATTGGACATAAACACGTTAAATATAAAGTAGGCTATTCAAAACAGGTAAGTTCATATATTTGGAGTAAAGTTCAATTGAACTGATGCATCAGTCATACAGCGCTCCGGACCACGCGCCTCATGAAGAGCGCAACGCACCGCCACAGAAACAAGAATGAGATGCATTCTAACATAACTGTGGCATTAAATTCAGTTAGTGAGGGCTTGTTTAAAATATTGCACATATATAGGCCATTCAGATTACTTGTTAAAGTGCAATGAAATCCCTTATATCTGCAGACGATGTGCGTCTGTTTAAGGATGGAGTCTTCACTGGCTACATGCGCTAATCCTCATTTGAGCGCGCCTGTGTGAAATGTGGTGCTGAAGTGAAATAACTGGGCAGTTTGATAGGCCGCCTCATAACCTGCGGGTTGGGTTGGGGCGGGTTAAGGACATTTTACTTTATTTGCGGGGCGGGCCAGATAATTTAAAAAAAGCAGGACCTGCAGGTTGTAAAAAAAAAAAAACCCTGACCCGTACATCACTAGTGTGCATGTAATACTCATGGGAGTTGTAGTGTCACACTGCAATATGACTTATTTCAGATGCTTTTTAAAATCACTACAATTATTCAACCCGCCAAAGTGGCTAGTTGGAGTCACTGTGTTACCCGCCATGAGCAAAATGGTGGGCGGGTGCTAATGTCAAGCCCTGTATATGTGCGTGTGTGTGTGTATATATATATATATGTCCATAGGCTGCAGAGCGCTTATTCAGTCCATGAGTAGCCTAACCTCTCCGCTCAGATCGCAGGTGGATTTTCCTCATATGAGTGAGATGCTCTCCCTCTCTCTCAGATATTACAAGTGCACGTTATGCAGTGGGCAAAAATGTAAATCTGCACCTATGGCATGGACAACTAAACAAAACCTCAGAGCCGTAATGTGGTGCAAAAGTGTGCAGTGTGTGTGCTTGCTGCGCTTCTACATTTGAAAAAACAAACCTGAGTGTGCAAACTTTTTTTCCTGCATGTCGTGTGTGGGGCTTTGTTTTTCTGATGAGAGGAAAGGTTGAGAAAGCACTCCAGGTAAATTTTGAAATGTACCAGATTTATATATAGGCTATATAATTGATAAGCAGTTAAATGTGTTGGTTTACACACAAAGAAAAGTGTAAGCTTTTAATAAGTACAAGAATACACGAGTAATTTAGAATCTTTGTGCTGTTTTCTGACAGTTTGGCTTGAATAAAGAGAGAAAACTTGCACTTAATCTTTTCACAGGCATTTTGTTTTCATAGTTAGACAGATATTGTGATGTATGATTATAGAATTGTCTAGCAATATATCTATGATTGCAGAATCGCTGTATCGTGATATTATCATTATCGTAAGCCATGTATCGTGATTTATATAGTATTGTGAGGTACCCTGCAATTCCTGGCCTAATTGCAGGGTAAAGTGATGTTTCATTGACGTAGGCAACCATCTGGTCTGTGTCTTGATGGAGAGAAAACGTTTAGAGCGTATAAAAGTAAACGAGGGATGCAGGCTGCAGGAGAAAGCAGCAGGTGGTGATTTCTGATCCCATTATATGGGGCTAATCCACAAACTAGAGCACACGGTCTTGTTACAACCTACAATTTCTGTTCTAGGAACAGCAACACCTTCACTTGAAGTGGCCTCAGTCTCATCTTGGGCAAAAACATCTGTTGTTTCACTTCATCTATCAATCAACTAGGAGAATCGATGGATTCTGGTATGATAATAAAGTGCAGGGCATTTTCTCAATGCATGCAGCAGATGAAATATCATGCTGCTCTTTCACATACAGGCAAAGTTGCGTTATGGATTAGAGCTTTGCGAAGGCATTGGGGTTACAGTGGCACATGGATGAGCTTAGTTGGATTGCTAGAGTTGACCGGGCAAATTGGGCCACATACTAAAGGACCAACAAACCAACCTATATTCAAGGTTTTCAGTAAACAAATGAACAAAGCTGGATATAATACTGTATTGCTTAAACCATATGGTTAAGAAACATGTAGGACAATGCTATATCAAAACAAAACATAGCCTTTACTGTCTTTAATTCACTATGAAATTAAATGCTACAAAACAAATGCTGCAAAAAGACATTTAAGATAATTAAACCACAAGAAAACTAGGGATGCACCGATCATGATTTTTCATGGCCGATTCCGATACCGATTTTTTACAAACAAACTGGCCGATTCCGATACAGATTTTTTTTTTTTTAAAGCAACAAACAAGAAAGAGGAAAGTGTGCATAAACAAGATGTTTATTTGGTATTTAATAGGCCAATTGGCTATTGAAAACAATAACTGCAACCATCTGAAATTAACGGCAGTAACTGCACAGTAAGTAGCCTACATTCAATACAAACATAGATGGTACAGACATCAGCATTTAGCTTTTGTTTTTGAATTGGGTTGAAACTACAGAGAACTGGCCTTAAATTTAAAGATTAACTGTAACCATGTGAAATTAAAGGCAATAACTGCATAGTTCTACAGTCCAAACAACACAATCAACACACATTCAATAAGATGTTTCTTAATCAGCATTCAGTATTTTAGTTTTTAAATTTGGTTTTAAATTAAAAAAAGGTCTTTACCAGTGTCTTTATTTACAGAATAAATTAAAGTATGCTATATAAATAGATTATTCCAAAATGTTAAAATCAATTATTGTTGGTGCGAATAAAAAGATGCAAAGTGTTTTCATTCATCCAATAAAAAAAAAAAAATTAGGGTAATGATTCACATCTATATTTTTTTAACTTGAGCCAATGAAAAATAAATAACTATTGTCTCAAGTTAAAAAATATAGATGTGAATCATTACCCTAAAAATTTTTAATTGGATGAATGAAACATTTTTTCTCAGTGTGCTACAGCAGGTGATTTTTAAATCAAATTAAGTCAATGTAATTTTAAGGTAAAATAAAAATAATCATCCTATACAGAACTGTCGTTTACTTCTGGCTTTTCAAACGTGTATGCAAGTTCTAATTTACAAAAGAAAAAAAAAGTTTTGTCAGTTTAGTCCGTTTCGTTTCTCATCCAACACGTGAGAAGTTGATCTGAACATCTCTTCAAGGTCTACTCGTGTTCAGGGTGAGGACCGTTACAGTATATGCTCGCGCAGCTCTAGTGTGCACAGAAAAGGGACTCTTATTTGTGCACCAGTACACCAACGGCTGATTGCTTCCTGCTATCTGTGCCTTAGACAGACATGAAGCTCTGCATTTCCAGTGCTGATCGGCTGCCCGTGTCCTATGCACAGATTTCGAAATACTTCCACACAAATGACATAACGAACGATTACAATGAAGTCTGTGCACGCGGGCGCACTTCCGGAAAAATCGTCCGAAAAAAGACCAAAAACCAAAATCGCGTATTTTAAGCAAAAACCGGCTGGTTGCGATTTATGGCCGGTCGACCGGTGCATCCCTAAAGAAAACATGAATACAGATATTTGAAAACGAAAAAATAAAATGTAGTCATACTACACATTTTTATATAAGCGAAAAATATCAGGTATTAAAATTCTGCACTATTTTGTTAATTCAATTTTACAAATATTAGAAAACTAAAATAAATTCATGCAAATGCTACAAGTGAATTTAGAAATCATAACAATTAGGGATGCACTGAAATTTTGGCCACTGAAAATGAAAATTTCAGTAATTGGCTGAAAGAGAAAAACTGCACAAAATATGACGTGAAAATATAAATAAAGGCTTTGTAATAATTACACAAAAGAAAAGCATTTTCGGTTACGATTTTTGGTCAAGTGCATCCAGAATTTTCGGTTTCAGCCCAGAATTTTAATTCCGGTCACCCGATACTATTAAACAAAAACAAACACTAAACTATGAAACCAAAGAGCTTTATTTGTGAATAACAGATGTGGATCATTTCCCATCCAACAATTTAATGTGCTTCATGAATGAAAGTGGCTATTTATCACAATCATCAGGAATTAATTAAAATGTTTTCTTGCTTTCCATACTTTTTTCTACTTATATGCAAGATTTTGTCATGAAGAAAATGGGCCATGCCTTTCTACATATATCTAGTCTTCCTAACAACAGAAACGGTTTTAAAGGGTTTCTTAAAGTATACGGCAAAATTCAAATTTATATTTCATTCTATGTAAATAATTCAGCTTTGGCAAACAGAAATAGGTCCTTTACCAGAGCTTGTCTGAGCTTTAAATATTTTATGATAAAGAGTGCAGTTGAGCAATAGGAGGAAGAGATGGTTCTTCCCAACAGACCTAGGCCGCTGCAGAGTTTATCATGAAAGAGAGGGATCGCTTAACGGTCCAACAAGCGAGACAGTTGACAAACTGAACCACAAGAAACAAATCTCAAATCTGTGCCAAACCTCACACCCTGTTCTACCCTGCTAGTTATACTCTCTGCTGTCATTCAAAAGGAATGTGTGTGGTTTGAATGAGTTTCCAGCCCCAGAAGCATTGAAAACCTTTTCCACCATATGACTAACCAAGAGCCAGTCTGATCTCATGTTTGCTGATAAGACTCATTTTGGTTGTCGTATGGAAAAACTGATAGACTTTAAAGGCAAAATTGATGGTTAATGCTAGATGTTTGTCAGGCTAAGTGGTGACAGAAAGAACTGTGCTGAATTGGTCTAGTGGTGACTCAAGCCACACCAAAGAGGAACCACCGCATGATGCTTCTGCTTCGGTTTATTAGTGTGTACACAACGTAGAGTCAACACTTAGTTAATTATGCCTTTTAATACAAGCTACGCTCAGATTTACTCAGTTTTTCCATGAAAGGGGCCATGATTACAAAGAAATATGTTTGTGATCTCAGTTTTGAATGTGTCTGATTTGTTCTGTCAGTGCAGTGTGAAAAAAGAAAACAAAGCGAATATTAACTGGGGGAGTTTGACGAAGGTGATACAAAGCAGGAACAGATGCAGAATACAACAAAAGGAAGCTCACAGTGCCAAAAAGCAATGTTTAATGTCCTACGGGGCCTATATGCAATAACAAAGGACACATGCAAGTTATCCTGAATGTGATGGATGGGTCGATAACAAATTAAGAGAGTCCACAATAAAGAAAATGAGAAACAAAATCTAGTTTAAAACACATGTGCCAAGTTACTAGAAACAAACTCTTTTTATTCATGTTCATCTCATATGGTTTTAAAAAACCTTTGCACATTTGCAAAAAAAAAAAAACAAATTGGATACTTTCAATACATGGAAAATGTTGACCTCTTAATTTATAATTTATATTTGTAAAAAATTATTTTTAAAAAGTTGCATCACGTGAATTGAATTTTTTCACTTTATGCCCCAAAATATTTTGGAGCTGTTGTTAACTGACAAGCTGTGCAAATACACGTTCATTATCAGCTTGGATTTGCGCAGCTTGTTAGTTAACAACGGCTCCGTGTAGTAACAGCTGCTCTATGTGAAATCACGATAGATAACCGGCTTTACTGACGAGATGCGCATTAATCATCGGCCGATATATATCTTGCACCTCTAAATATTTCAAAAATTAAAAAAGTCTCAGACCTGTATTTAAGTCGCTGTATGTATATTGGATTTTTATCGCATACTTTAATAAACAAATGCAAACCAAATAATTTGCATTACATTATTGATCTGATTGCTGAACACTAACCTGAAGTTTATATGTGAACTGTCTTGAGCCCCTTTTACACTGCGATTCCGGAAAATACACGGGTAATGTGTCCCGGCAATTGTTCCCGGGTTGCTAGATTTTGCACTTTCACACTGCCAGTGATTACCCAGAATTAGAGCTGCAACTAACGATTATTTTTTATATGGTCGCGACGTGCACGTGTATCCTTTGCTGAAATTTCCGCGTCTTCATGGAGAGAGCATGTCATGGTTGCTTAGCAACGGCAGACATCCCAGGGGCGCAACTGCCCGAGCGCTTTGGAAAGAAGGAGAAAGCGGCGCGACTAGTGTTTTCCACGCGTTTTTAGGTGCGATATGTGAACGGCCCCCTAACGCGTGTTCGAAACCCGCGCCAACACAGACTTACTTTATTTTTTATTTTATCCTTACTTCAGCCGCTACGGGTGATCATACCAATAACTTGTAATCTTTACAAGAATATCAGAATCATGCGATGAGCAAGTCTGCGGTTATTAGACACTTAATAATATCACATCAGTTTGTACTTTTAGAATCACCGAATCTGCTGCGGTCGTTCCATCATATCTGCTGCAGAGACCTGAACCAGGAAGTTGGTCGCCAGATCACACGGTAACCAGTTAAACCGTAACACCGGAGAGCGCCAGTATATTTTCCTCTGAGGTGCTCGTGCATCGCAGTTGTGCTGCCGTGGTACACCATATTGTTTTTTTCAAAGGGAACAAATGGCCATTTTATTTGGCCTCTGTTTAAAGTATTCCCATACTTTTGATAACAGTGGTCTCTGCTTTTGTGATAGAATGCAACTTTCTCCATTCCCAGTATGCCATGACGCGAGATGTAAACAGTGTGACGTGTTAACGCATTTCACGCACGTCGACTTATTTTTGTAGTCGATGTAATCGATGACGTCAACGCGTCATTGCAGCACTACCCAGAATATGTGCGTGCTTTCACACACACATGTAAAGGTCCCGTAAAGACACGTGACATCAGTGTGTCACGTGTAATGTACGAGTCGAAAACGCTAGGCACGTAACTTTCAGTGAAGCTAGCGATCAATCTCAGCGTCAGCGCAGAAAGTGAGGAATTAACTGATCTTTGCTTCATTACAGTTTGAACATTTCTTTTTCATCGCAAACGTTGATCTGCCTTCAAAACACTTGGCAAAAAAGTTGCGCAATATTGTGCGTCATCACTACGACACACCCTTTACGGCATTGGATCTGGCCTTTGTTCACTCAGCGCTCATTCCGGGACTGAACCCGGCAATATTACTAGAATCAATTCCGGGACGTGTTTGCATTCACACAGAAGGCGACCCGGCAATGTTCCAGCAATTTTCCGGGTCCAGCATGCAGTGTGAAAGGGGCTTTGGTTGGTAGGTTATGAGATTTCCACAGTTTTATATGTATGAAATCCGACTGCTGGTCCTCAACGGTCGGCTCAGTACGGAGCGTGTCAATTTCATTTGTGCGAACAATGACAGTGCACTCATTTGGACAGGCTCTTCTGAGTTCACTCTTTTCTCATTTAAACAGTGTGACTGTATGAAAAAAGAGATCAGAGTGCAGTTTACAGCACACAAATGGGTGTTAACAGAGTGCATTAGGCCAGATTAACGGCGGCGTGTGGGGCTGTCGAATTAATGCATCCAAGCACATCAAAACTCCCAAAGGGTCTGTATGCTTTCTGAACCACAATAATTAAAGATCAACAAAATCTCCTCTTGGGACGCTTGTCTCACTGTCGCAATCGCTTTCTAAGCAATGTACCCACTCATGGTCTAATTAGGTGGACAGTTAAAAGAAATTGGATATGGTGGCTGCCACCAGTATCAGTGGGTGCAATCGATGGTTCAGAACAGCTGGAGGGGACCAGATTTCAGTCTTCAGAAACCACCAGAGAAAGTCAAGTTATCAAATCTCTTCAACATGACCTCACAAATCTCCTAGGATGCTTCAGTTTGTTTTAAGCAAGGCCACATGTGCTGAAGCAATCGAGACAAAGGGTAAAATACTCTGCTTTCAAATTGCAGATTTTAAGAGGTATGGTTTCTGAATGGTACCCATAACAACCACTTGTCACATTGTCAGTGGCATGTGGAAATTAAAGAAACGCTTGAAAACACGTTGA
Source organism: Carassius carassius (assembly GCF_963082965.1). Lineage (NCBI taxonomy): Eukaryota > Metazoa > Chordata > Actinopteri > Cypriniformes > Cyprinidae > Carassius > Carassius carassius. The sequence continues at coordinate 12,283,047 of NC_081762.1, read as the reverse complement.
GAAAATATCAACCTCAACCTATGGTTAATTACTGAAGTTACAATGAAAAGTATCTGTGCATTTTAATTAGGCACATTCATAGATGTCAAAGACTGCTTACATGTATTAGCAAAAGCAATCTAGTATTTCTTCGCAGGTATTTGTGGTTCACAGGTTCATCAAAACAGCTGACAGGATATCTAAATATCTACCAGTTGAAAGTTACTAGATAATTTTTTGTAGCAGAAGATATAATCCCTCTAAACAAAACTGCTAACATAAAGAACACTTATAGAGAGAGAGAGAGACAGACAGACAGACAGATTATGGCCATTTGGAGTTACTATTAGGGAATTTCACTGTTATTTTTACCAGTTTTTATAATATAGACAGATTGAGTGCAAAAGTCTTTGGTATTAATTAATATACATTTATATACAGTATAAGAAATAGCTATGTGCTTCAGCAACTAGCTCCCCAGCTAATAGGGTTTTAAGTGTCAGTGGGAACATAGTTTTATGCCACAGAGCTTCTCTGTAAAGTTGACAGAAATGTACTTTCTGTACTTGTTTTGCACTACAGCAGTTACATATAGGCCTACATGTGCTCATTTAATAAAAAGCAGTAAGTGATCACTTGGTCTAGATTTTTTTTTTAGGTGTTTAATCTAAAAAGGTTTTTTTTCTTAAATATATATATATGCCTATATAAATCACTGTAAATGTAGAGGAGTGGCCTTTTAATAAATTAATAATTATTAATTTTTCAAAATTATTATTATATCCAAGAAAACAAATGAATTAAAAAATGCAAATATACAAATACACAAGTCTGAGAAAGACATTTTCCATAAAGGATTTTACCTAATTAATTACTAAATAATCATTTTTAAAAAATCACAATCACACAGTTACAACTGATCAGAATGAGCTTTGGCTCACGTGATGGAAGTGGTTTATTTTTTGCAGAATCAGATGAATTACAGACTTGCATAACATCAAACTATGAGAAACACTGCAGCACACAGATGGTGTCTCACACTGTTCTTACATTTACACTTCACAAGACGGCTTCTACACTCATCAGCTCAAACAGTTAGACGTCTCCTCACGTATCTTTCCAAAAGCTTTTTCCATTATAAATGACACTTTCTAACAGCGAAGAGCAACAAAATTTAACGAGGAAACGACTTGACAAAAAGATGCCGTCTTCACTGTTTTATTCATAGTAAGCAATAAGAAATTACTGTTACATTACGGTTCAAATGTTTGAGGTGGGAAGGTTTTTTTTTTTTTTTGTAAGATTCCTTACACTTACCATAGTCTCGCGTAGCCAGACCTAAAGATTGACGGCTGAAGGTCTGGAAACCATGGCAGCTTTCATTGGCCAAGTCAACCCATGAGGCGGTTTGACCGACATGTCAAACAACAAATCACAGTTCGTTTCGTTCTACATTACGTTTTGTGGCATGGAAGTGTCACCACAATAACAGACCAGTGTGTAAAACTCTTGGACGTATTTTAAAGAGTCTATTCCACAAATTTAAATTTCTCACATACTTTTGAGAATCCAGCATTTAACTGATCCTGATAAGCTCTCGTCATCACAATTGTACACATGGTGGCTTTATTCTTTCATGAGGGGTTTGGCACCACTGCATCTTTGTCGTATTATACAGAAATCTTGTATAATTCAACCAATCCGATGACGACTTCGAAACTTCTAAAGTGTTTCCACTTTTGTGTGCCATATGCATCAGATATTCAGCCGTGGCGTGACGTCCGAGTTTGAGACTTTGCTTACCAAGATTGCACTTATCTGATCAATAATACAGTGAAAACAGTAGTTGAGAAATTATTAAAAACCTATTTTAAAATATTTTAACTAATTTATTCATTTGATAGCAAAGCTGATTTATTAGCAGTCATTACTCCAGTTTTCAGTGCCTCATGATTCTTCAGAAAGTTTGATGTTTATATCAATGTTGAAAAAAGTTGTTGCATATTTATTTTTTTTAAACTGTGGTACATACTTTTTGAGTGTTCTTTGATTAATATAAGATTTAAAAAAAACAGCATTTACATTAATTAGAAATCTTTTGAAACATAAATATTCTTATTGTTGTTTATCAAATTAATGCATCTTTACTGGACATACAGTGTACTAGAATTCACATGTAACTCGGACTACCAAGCAAACTCAGAGTGGTTAACTGGTGTGCACCAAAGTTCAGAAAACCATTTTTTATACCAACCAAACTCTGACGTCAAACAGACCCTGGCCTGCCCCAAAAGCTGCAGTATGAAAGCAGTTAAAACGAACCCCCTTCCATTTTAACCGCTGTTCTTAAACCACAATCCTCCAAAGGAACTTTCCATTTGCTAAGCTAATAAAGAGCAAGAAAAGTCAGACTAGGAGCAAAAGGAACACATTTTAAATGGTGGAGCGTGCTGAGGGTTTCTCTTTTTTCCACAAGCATGTGTGTTCACAATGGGGGGGGGGGGGCTCTGGGCCATGGCTTTGCACCCTTGAGGCTCCTTACGGTCTACGGTAACCAGGCCAAAGCAGTGATTTGGCAGCAGCACTTTCAGTCATAGCTCTGTATCGAACACGTCGGTTTGCGTTGTTTGTCGATTTCCACTGGTATGCATGTGAAAGAACAGTATCCAATTCTCGGGGGGTGGGGACGTGAACAGAGCCGCTTTGAAGCAAACACACATACGTGTTGCAGATGTTTGTGGTGTCAACATAAACAAGCAAGAGGCATGTGCCATCAGAGCATAGCAAGGCATATCTTTTTTCCCTCCCCTACTCTGCCTCTTCATTCTTTCCATCTGCTGGGAAAGAAGATAAAGAATAATGCCACTGTTCTTTGGAGTAACCGAAGACAGGGTAATAATAATGACGAGCTTACCTGCAGGGAGAGAAGTCGGCTGGGGCTGAGGTTGCATGGCTGATGACAAAACAAGAGCACTCTGGGATTCCTTTACAGGCCTAGTGGCCCAGTGCCTGCTGAGACCATTAAGGATTATGCAATGTGGAACAGTTAGAGTCAATCAAAGAGAGCCCCCCAGGGAAGAGTGGTGGGATGTAAGATTTTCTCCTGTGTGTCCACTTTAAATGCATGCCAGAGAAGAAAAAATGCTTCAATTATATTACCGCTCAAAAACGTTGAGGGCATTTTTATATTTATGCTCACCATTTATTTGATCAAACATACAGTAAAAACAGCAATATTGTGAAATTGTATATTTGAAAATACCATTTATTCCCATGATGGAACATTGATTCTTTTCTAATTATGAGATTCCAACTTTATTCATTCAGCTATGTTTTTAAAAAAAGATAAAAGCCATCTAGAAATATCGTTTCCTCACTGATAAAAGGTGCTGACAACCTCGTCGCTGATTTGTGGACGTGTTTTCATTGACAAAGTCAGCGCTGGCAATCAAAACCTGAAACTTGCTGTAGCATGTTACACTATTATTATTTCATAAGCCAATATTCCACCATAAACCATTAATATTTACAGGACAGTGTAAACGGGAGCACTTCTGAGCCCTTATCTCGCAGACTCAATACATTTTTTAGTACGCAGGATTATTGCGGATGTGTGTCCATCCGCCTTGCTAATCACGAATAGAAAAACAGCCTCAGGTGAGAGGCTGGCTGAAGCGAAGGGTGAAAATGAGGTCAGCATGCTACTATCTCTCGCTCTTGGTCGCTCTGTGCATTCATTTAATCATATAAGCATCCGGACAGAGCGTAAAATACATTCTTATAAAAATAAAGGTTCCTAACTGAAATTACTGGTCCATGAAGAGCCTTTAGAATCCATGGAACTTTACTAATCTTTTTTCCTTTTCATTATATTGGAAAAAAGTTTCTTTAGATTTTTAAATGCTCCTTTTAAGAACTGTTCACTGGAAGGTTCTTTGGGGAACCAAAAATAGTTCTTCTATGCCACCTTTCTTACACCTTTTCTTCGCAGATTAATTCTTAAGAATGTAGTAACAAACTATAAAAGTGGTTAAAAATAGTGCAGGCAAATATTCAGCTCGTTACCAAATGTAGATTTAAAAAAGCATTTATGCACATATCTATGAAGTGTTTTGAAAGAAAAACTAACCTAATTAAGGACAATTTTAATTAAAAACACTTTATGTGGCTTATGCGTCTTTTTATTTCTGACACTAATTTCTTTCCAAACACTAAAAAAACTTGTTTGGGTGAAAACTAATTCCTTGAGATCTGTCACAGGCAAAAAGAGTGCAGTGACCATGCAAAACATCTCCATTTCGAAGGCAATGTTCACACTTCCCATGAAAACATCATGCAAATTACACGGTCAAACATCTGGCCGCAGCCAGCACACCAAACTGTGACAGGTTCGTAGCATACAATTTCAGTGAAAGCAGAAGTCAAGAGGCACAAAAACAGAATTAATAACATTCTCAGGTCACAAACCTTTTTTTTTTTTTTTTTTTTTTTTTATTGGAGAAGGGGACGGTTGCTCTCACTGGCATATACATGGATCATCCTGGAGATTTCAAGCCAGATAACTTTAATTGCTCTGTGTACATGATGCTGGTATAGAAAATCTATACGCTATGCTGGATCTTACTGAGATTGATGCTGCCTTCACGCCTCTAGGCAAAAGTGAGTGAGTGAGGTCCTAATCAATAGGAGGAGACAGTACAAACCAGCATGCCAGTCAACTATGGAACCAAAGCACAGGTGCCAATCCCTTGGCATTTCGTCAAAAAATTACAAGTAACTGGCTTATTCAGGATCCACGACCACCAAATGCATTGCCAATTAACTGTATAAGGCAGGCAGGCAGAAATGCAAAGTAGTCCTGTGTATGGTTAATGAATGCTCCAGAACATACATTTTCCATCTTGGTCTAGGATTATAAAGAGTAACTGTGACTTTTAAGAAAAAGCCTATGCAAAAATCAACGATCGCATGTGTTCACATTCTAGAAAACCGAGCCAAGTGTTACCAAGAGAGAGTTAGTGTCTGATTTACAGCTTCTGCATGTTAAGCTGCTCTAAGAAGCACCTGGCCACTTTAAGCAGGGGGTTTATGGAAAAGTTGGATGCGTGTTGACTTTAAACAGAAGTGTTACAGATAAAATGAGTGCTATTGGTCTGAAAACATAGGTTTATGGTGCAATCTTAAAGTTCAGCCTGCCAACAGTTGTCGAGAAGGCAATGCACATTTAAATACTGTATATAGTTCCCACTACAGTCACATTTTGAACAAAAAAGAAAACGTTTAACCAAAGCAAATTATTTCTGCATTCCCCACTTTTGTACCTATCCAGAAATGTCTCCACAACCACGTTGGTTTTTATGGCCGAATTTTTAGTAGCTTTATACGAGTCTGTGATTCTGATGAGGTTGAGAGAACACGGGTCTTTCTCTGCTATACATTACACAAAACAACAGCGAAATAACTATCAAGCTTCATTCCTCATTTTCCAAAAATTTCACAAACACATCAAACGCAGTATTCCTAACGTTCATTAATACCTAGCTTGATGTCTTCTTCACTAGTTTCTATTTATTAGTAATTAAAAGATAAACACACACAACATTTGGTGTGTATCAATACGTATAGTGTAGGTAAAACAACAATGCCAAGCTGAATTGAAAAACACTGCCGTGGTTAACGAAACGTATACTTTATACATTACAACTGACGCGATACATATCTAAAACATTAATTATTATTGAAACGTGGCAAAGTATAATCAGTCCAACAGTGAAACAGTGTTTGAATGGTTACTTTATAACGTGGACGGATGGCTGCTTGAGTTTACGCTCAACTACCCCCCCAGAAAACCGCTTATTGTTCTCGGTTGAAACTCACCCTTTCCCCGGAAAGAAAGGCTGTCAAGCCGAGAGTTAATATCATCCAAACGTTCCTCATAATTCCTTAGTCTTCGCTTGTGAAAAAGGAAAATATCGTCCCCGTGTCTTGTTTCCACTTTTTGGAGAAACTCTTCCCTCTCTCGCTCGCGCTCCAATCTCGCTCTCTCTCACAGGACTCAAATCCCACCGGATACGTGTTGCTTTTTTGTCTGCTTATTCCTCCGCGCACTCTTGTGCAGTAAAATAGGTCGTTTTCGATATGTTTCGCCAAGTCTTACGTGTCGAGACTACGGCCGGATGCGGTTAAAGCTGGCACTCGTTTCGCAAAGGTGAATTTAACGTGAGGTCTCTCGGTCATATGTCTGAAGTGGAGCTCTGCTGTCGAGCCAGAGCCACCCGCAGGACCGAGAGGAAAATACGGGTCAAACAGAGGGAGAGCTTGAGCAATGATTGACAGAGAGCGCGACCATATGAAAAGACAACTTCAATTCTGGTTTTCAAAATGTTTGTTTTCTGGTTTTCAAAATGTTTGTTTTAAGACATGTCAGATTTAAGTACTAAGACCATATAATGCTTTTATTACACTATGTTATTTAAATGAGTTATTTATTTGTACATTCCCAGTTACTTAAATACATTTAATTATGTAAAAGCATTTTGAGCAATCGTTGAGTATAAAATGTACTTTATGAATATTTTTATATATTTGATTAGGAATAAGTCGGATTTGTCAGTGAACAGGTTGAACCAGTTTTCCAAACCAGTTTAAACGGACTGAATCGGTCCGAACTGAATCAACCACTTACTAACTCACTGAACTGTGAATCTGAGCCAACTATGTTCCAAATTCTTGAAGTATTTTAAATTAAACGCTTTTTATTTGTATTTTTAGGCATGCACATAATGGTGGCACCAGGGCCATCGCTAGTGGAGTGAAAGATGGTGATGATTATAGGGGCCCCTGGCTGAGAGCATACACCCCCCCCCCCCCCCCCCCCTGCGATCTCAACCGACTGGCTGAGGCCAGCCTAAAAAGATGCACAGGACAGTTGACTAGCCACTGCTGTGCATCATCATGAAAGATTATCATTTGCACGTGTTTTTAAGCCTTGCCAATTTAAAAGTTTAAAGCGTTCAAACACAAGGCGCAGAAAAACTGCGTCTGGCACGCCGTGTTCGGTGCGCACACAGAGAGCCACGTCTCACAGAAAACAACACTGAACCGAGCATTCCTTTGCATCCTCCTGTACCCTAACGAACAAATACAAATCACAGTTTAAACATGTAAACAGAAAAAGATGTGAAAGAGAATTGAGCACCCACGCGCACACAGAGGGATGCTTCTCAAAGCACTTGGACACCGAATTTGGCTCTTCTTGCTCTTGTACCAACAAATACATACAAAATTATGTCAAAAAATCCAAGGAAATGAAAAAAGAAAATCACTTACTGCTCCTAAGTGATAACTAGATTACTTTTGTATTTTTTAAGAAGAATTAATCTACAGTCAAACCAAAAATTATTCTGACACCAGATATAATTTTGTAAATATTTTTAATAGGGGGTGCAAGACACTAGTTCATTTATGTAAGTGAGTATAAATAAATAGAATATACAAATTAAACAATTTCAAAAAGGGCCCACTGCTTCAACCTGCACTGGGGCCCGGCAAACCCCAGCTATGGCCCTGGGTGGCACTATAAAGAGTATACCTGCAAGAACTCACTAAATGAATTCTCAATGCAATGTCTCCCCCTATTGGACAAATGAGTAGCATGTAATGCTAAACAATATCATGCAGATTAATAAATCCTGTTTTTTATTTTTTAACCTTCTCTGAGTGGTCATGATCTTCATTTACTAACCACAATCTATGAAACAAAATTAAGTCTCAATGTATCTGTAACTATGCAATGCATTTGAAAAGAATTATGAAGCAGTAAATCTCTTAGAGAAAATTAGACTCTTGCTTCCTGATCATCCTGAAAGATAACAAATTAACCCCCTGCACAAAAACACATTCACCCCTCCCTCATTTTGCTTTGCAGACCAAGATTATTATCAGTGATGTCCTAGATTACCCCGACAATTAAGGTGATGGAAAAGCCTCTTCTGCCAGAACCCTGAGGCCTCTTTTGTGTCCTTAATAAACACTTACATATTCATCAACAGTTATCCAATACTAATAATGATAATATAAAATGATTCAACTATTTGTTGGATAGATGACACAAAAGCAATGTAATGCATTTCATTTACCCAACTTCCTTAGTTTAATATATTTTTCCAATAATCATTTCTATTCTATCCCTAACATTAGGATGTGTTCACTTTTAATAGGACTGAACTGAATAACAATATTAAAAGTTTCACCTAGTGGCATGTATTGTTATTTCTTCTTATAAAATATGATTTTAGTCAACAACCCTCATGCAAAGCACGGTGGACAATAAACAATAGCTAAAAGAAATTAGCATGGTGTAAAACCCACAAACAACAAAAGGTAGTTTTGTTATCCCCAATCTACTTTTAACTTTGGCTTCCCTGAGGCTTCAGGGTCATTGAGCTGAATTAGCTCAAAGGCTTTCCAAGAATTCCAAAGGTAAACGCAAAAGAAAATACAATCAGACTATTAGAAACACTTGCAAAATAGATGCATACTATGCATTTTCGTAATTATAAATAGTTCAACCATAGCACAATTAAATATTACCTAAGTGATTTTAGCTGCTCTATAAAGACCCTCCATCACAGCTTCTAAATCAATGCATTAAGTTTTAGGACACTTTAAGGCACCTGAAGCCCCAAAACAGGTGAGAGGTCTTTTCTTGTGGAGTAAGCAGCAGAGAGGCCATCAGGGGGTAATGCTTGGTTGTGATTATGCTCAGGACCAGGCACCGGTTTGGCTTCCTGAGTTAAAGGTCAGGAGACAGAGAGTGAGAGTATGAATGAGAAGACGGGCCAGTAAAAGCTTAAATCTTCACTTGAAGTTACTTGCACACAGAAGTTTATCACGTTACTAGCAACATATCACAGAGTTAAGACAGACCTTCTAAAACCTCTACATTAATACATGCATAAATAATAGGGCGTTTCAAACTAATTTAGTATAAATGTGTCTCAAATCATTTCTATTTGTTTGACACGTATGTAGAGACACTGAGGCAAAGAAAACACTAATGTCATCATTGGAACCATATTATGAAACTCTTGAAACTGCAGGTGATGGCAACTAATATTCAATTACATAATATTCAAAGACCTCTAAAAGGTTTACATTCCTTATGAATCGCAATGGTCAAATGGCATGCACATACCTCGTAGAGTTGTCTGTTACAGCAAGTGGATGATACCTTGATCCTGCAGATATAAATCAGGCTGGTTGTTTCCTCAAACATGCTCTCATTCATCACACTTTTCATTAAAGCATTGAAACACGCACAACTGATCTCAAAGGTATGGTATCAATAGCTGTTCTGACCTGTCAAAAGCCATATGGTGCTTTTGAGGCAGATTTATCCCTAGCAGTAGCCTGGAGTGACAGAGGGCAAACTGCTTTTGTGCCAGCTCCACCTTAGCACACGTTTCTCCATGCATCTGCCTCTCAGTGTCCTCTCTGAAAGAGCAGGTAGATTAAGGATGGCATGCTGTTAATGCAATCGTCATAGATTAATATGATTAAAAAGCTGTGTTAGGTTATTGAATAGGGTACATACACATCTTAATTGTGACATTTTAGTAATTCAGCACTGCTCTTTTAATAATTTCATGCTTTTTAATTCATGCCCGGCTCCAAATTCAGACTCACCCAATGAGAGACTTCGGTCTTCCCTCCATAGTATTGTTTTTTTTATTTTTTTATCAAAGTAGCACGAAAAGTAGAGCAGGAGATTGGCAAGAAACCCATCCAGTTCTTTGCTCCTGCAAATATTTTGGCAAAATATATTTGGAATCATACAGCTGCACTAACATAACAGCAACTAAAATGTACTTTTCATTAAGGAATGAATAAAAAGTTCATATATTAGACAACAAATAGGAAGAAATCAGTAAAACAAGTGAAAATTAAGAGAACGCAGATATAAAAGTCATCCTCAAATAAAATAAATATTAAAATAAAATAGAATAAAAAAGAAAACGTACTTTAGCAGAGATATAAAAACGAAGAGGAATGGGAAGCCTGTCGTTTTCCTGTAGCAAACAGGCTGCTGCCACTGCAACCCATTAAATGTATATTAAATCATCCTGGTTATGGGAAAAAGACCATTTTTCATGGCTCATATTGTTTTCATTATGTAGCAAAGTATACGGATCTACATTTAACATCCTGAATCGTGACACATTCCTTTTGTTAGCATTTTATTGAGGTCTTGAAGGCATCCAATTGAGCAGGTCTCACAGTATTCCTTTGAAAAATGAAACTTAGTAAATCAATTGCTCAGAGTAATACATCAAAGACCTGCATAATGACCACCATGCCAGGAGAATGAAGTTATTAAGCCATAATTATTTCCTGATGTCTGCCAACCATATGAGCTATAACATTAGAAAACAGAAAACTTTTGCAACTTCTACAGATGCTTTCTGAACTGCTCTTGCTATGCAGATGTTTTTTTTTCTTCTTCTTCCTCTTCGGTTTTTTTTTTTGGCTCCGAAATTACAAACAAATCAAACCTAAAGTACTGATTTTGCTGGTGCAAAAAAATTATACAATAAACTAAATAAATAAATGCAAAACCATACCAAATAGTGACAGATTGTTAAAGAACATTATAATAAAATACCAGTTAACAAGACATGGCACCTCTGTTAATTTTAAATGTTTTACCATATAAACTCCAGGCTGCTTGTTTCGTTGTTCCAGTCCCAACACCCAGAGGAAGGGGAGAATTATTAGGGGGAAATGGGTAAGACCTTTCTCTTTTGACCATAATAATCTCTAGCTCTTTTTAAAGTTAGCTCAACTAATTATTTAAAATAATTAAAAAAAAAGAATAATTTATTAGTAATAATAAATTAATAATAATTGTATTTGTTTTTTAAAGATATATATATATATATATATATGTATATGATTTATTGTGAAAGGATAATTCTACTCCGCGAGCAGCACGTAGGCAACAAAAGACAGCAAAAACCAATAATTTGTTACGTCTCATTTAACAGACGCTTTTATCCAAAGCGACAAGTAGGAGAGCATTTAACCCACATATATTATGTTTATATATATATACACGTGTGTGTGTGTGTGTGTGTTTCTGTGTGTGACTGACATAATGTTTGATTTGTCTGTCATGATTACTCAGTTTTAATAATAATGTAGTTTACATAAATTATTTGGTTTTGTAGGGTCGAGATCGAGATATTCATACTAATGATTTATAAAGTTACATTAAATCCTAACTAATGGTGAAAGTACACCAAGACATGTATGAAGATATTAAATACAAATAGATTTTATTCCAATATAATCATATTGACCAATATAATGCCAATATGTAGCTTTTTAAAAACAATTAGGGACAGCTTGATACACAAACATCATTATAATTATTAACTGTAATTGTTTTTTATTGTTGTAACTATTATTTAACAAAAGCACAAAATGTTACTGTCCACGTAGTGAGATTGCAATGATATTTTGACCACCGGACAAGGAAATTAGAAATGCCTCCAATACTTCCAGTGTTTTCTGCTGCTTGTTCTAACATATTCGGTCTATTCATAGTCATAGTACTGAAATTGTTTTGTAGAACAGTCCTGACCGTATTAGCATGAATTCCTATCGTTTCAGTCAGCGATTCTGCCAAAGCTCACTCAATAGATTCACTGTTCTAGTAGGCTACTGTTAATTCCAGAACCGGGAGCGTCCACGGTATCCTAGCGACATCTGATCCACAAACGGAAGCGCCAGAACTACGTGTGACGTTTGCGGGAAGCCACGCCCACTGCGCACAAACTCTTCCTGTTATGAAACCGGTGCATGTGAGCAAAGACTTTGAGATGGACTTTGATGTTGAAGCGGTTATTCGGTTGGTTACTGAATTGGAAATGTGAGGTAACAGATTTTAAATCTTTTCAAAAATGTACAGTGACTGCTGCAGATTCCTCTTAAATGTCTTTTGCCTGACTAAGCTAACTGCCTTGAAGTGACGAAGTTAACGTTATTTGTTTTGTTTTTCCAACATTTATGTCACTAGAACTCAAACTTAGAGTTTGAGTTATAGTGTTTTCTTATAAAGCACGTCGCTGCTGCAAAGAATGCAGTCCAAACTGCTGTACAAAACAAAAATAATAAAACCAGCAATAACACAATAAAACAAAACTAACGTTACATAAAAGACAAAAATGGAGTTCTCTCCGTTGGCCGGTGATCGCCCGCTGTTATGAATCAGAGCATAGAGGATAGGACAGAAAGAGTAACAATTCAAAGATGACATGATATATGCATTGTGATCGTGATTATACAAGTTGATCAGGTGTTAAAACGTGTGTGTGTGTCAGGAACGTTTCCTCCGAGGAGGCAATGGAGGCAGTGTCTCCTCAAAAACTCGGATGAGAAAATAATCGATATTACAAAAATAGAAGGGCGCAAATATGATTAAATATGATATTAAAAGTCTAAATGTCACTCGTTTTTATGAAGTAACACTGTCCAACACTCACCTACAGGTAAAGTTACAGCGGAAGCTTGCCTCCCTTCAGTCCATTGACTTTCTACAATATGACAGCGTTTTAGTGCCACGTTGAAAAAAAAAAGTTAAGATTACGAGATTAAAGTCAAAATACTTCGAGAATAAAGATGAAATATTACCAGAATAAAGTATAAATGTTTAGAGAATAAAGTCTAAATGCATCGAGAATAAATTAGAAATGTTTCGCCAATAAAATCCAAAAACTTCGAGAATAAAGTCGAAATGTTTCGAGAATAAAGGCAAAATACTTGGAATTGATTTGAATATTGTTGCGTCCGAGCTAGAGATCGACCGATATGGGTTTTTCTAAAGCCGATGCCGATGTTTAGAGTTCAGGGTCAGCCAATATGTGCTGCCGATTTTCAGGGGCGATATCTTGAAGTTTTCACCTTCATTTGCATGCTAAAATGTCACACTAATAATAAGTGGATGCACAACATTTCTAAACTTAACATCATTTATTGAGCACAGACATAAGTCAATCAGAAAGTCAATCATTTACAAAAAAGTTTGAGCATTTATCAAAGAGAATTTTTCAAGTTTGTTGTAGGGCTGCAACTAACGATTATTTTGATAATCGATTAATCTGTCGATTATTTTTACGATTAATCGATTAATCGGTTTATGTACTTATATTTTAGTTTTTTCCATTTTTCCCCCAAAGTAAATTATTAATAAAGGGTCTTTATCATTCAGCATAGATTTTTAAGAGATTTCAATAATTTTGCATTGTCATATCCTAATCAAAAATATACCTGGAGTTGTTTTATTATGTGTTAGTAATCCTTTTGTTGAACTCTTCTGCAATCAGAACACTGACCCATACTCTAGCAAATTTCACAAGGAGATTTCAAATAATGTTTTCACCATGGCAGTCCTTAGAGCTCCTAAAGTAGTTTAACATCCCAAACAAAGCTTATTAAGGAATCTTTCAGAACATATTTTCACGAAGAATAAGGATAAAACAGAATAAGATTGCAGTGCGTTGTATTTTATTATTTACTGGGAAACAGCTTTATAGCTTATGCTGTGAAATTGTAAACAATCCTTCGAATAAAGTGCCAATGGCATGAAACCTGAATGGAACTCACAATTTAAAGTAAAATCCATCAGAAGGTTGTCCAGAAAAAACGTACACACAAAAAACCTGCTGTGTGAAAAAGAGCAGTGAATACTTAGGAAAAAAAGTGCATTTCAAATATCTTTAAACATTTACCTCTCTCATTCAGTCATAACTAGGCTGCACGACTGAATTATGAACTGGTAAACGACAAACTGTTATCAGCTTTTACGACTAAACATTTGCAAACAACATTGTACTGGAGAATCTGCACAAATAAAAGGCTTAGGGGCCGTTCACATATCGCGCCTAAAACGCTAGGCGCACCCATAGACTGTGCGCACCGCTTTCTCCTCCTTTCCAAAGCGCTCGTGCAGAAGCGCCCCTGAGGCGTCTGCCTTTGCTAAGCAACCATGACGTGCTCTCTCCTTGAAGACGCGGAAATTTCAGCAAAGGATAAATGGATTTGCAGCTCTAAAAATCGCTTGCAGTAGCTCTGCTACTAAATTTATTTCAAAATGGGAATCCATATACAGCTATGATCAGCTGTTCCTTCATCTTGGCTGACCTTTTAACGTTGTTACGGGAAAGGATGAAGCTGATTATTTAGTTCTTGTCACATGACCCGCGGTGCGCTTGCTGCATTCTGAAAAGTTGAAATGTTTTTAACTCGATGCGGTGTGCACGCGCCTGGAAAAACGGGTGCGTCGCGACCGCGTCGCTTCCATTATGAGCGCGCATACTGTGCGCCTACATTGGAAATAATGAACATGAGCGCGCAAAAGACGCGATATGTGAACGGTCCCTTAAACAGTTCAGTAGTGCAGAGTTTACAGGTTAATCTTCTTTTTTGAAGGCTCAAAATAAAGTACTCCCACATCCTGCTGAATGCTGCAGAGACGCCGTTCGGGAAGCACGTGACATAAAACGAGGCCAGCTATTGGCTATTCGCTACTTCTCCTGTTGCACTGGCTGAGTAAATCCTCCGGTGGCTCATTACTGCCACACTTTGGTCACCGCAGATCTGAAATATGCACGAAATAAGCCGCTTACGGCAAATAAATTATTTAGCAACGAATCGATGACTAAATTAGTTGACAACTATTTTAATAATCGATTTTAATCGATTAAATCGATTCGTTGTTTCAGCTCTAGTTTGTTGGAACATAAATGTAAACTTAAATATACATTTAAATAAAATGTTATAAATAAAAATCAATTAAACTGAAAAATATAAAAAATTAAATGTATTAAAAAATAATAATAGTAGTGCTGCAAACACACTAGCAACCAGCAACATTTGTGTTTGGTAAAAATGACACCGAACATCTAAAGTGCATTCTAATTTCAAACTTACATCGCAGTCTGTTCATTATTAAAATAAAGTACAGTCAACCAAACATATAAAAGGTTCCACTGGTCAGTTTAAATAGACCGTACCATACCGGTCCACTCTGCTGTT
The DNA here is from genome assembly GCF_963082965.1 of Carassius carassius. Classification (NCBI taxonomy): domain Eukaryota; kingdom Metazoa; phylum Chordata; class Actinopteri; order Cypriniformes; family Cyprinidae; genus Carassius; species Carassius carassius. The sequence goes on along the minus strand of NC_081762.1, from coordinate 12,267,972 downwards.
ATGCCAAGGACGTTTTTGCTCATGTGAAGAGGATGATCTTTTCCGTCTGGTTTACATTAAAAAAATATTATAGTTTAACATTCAGATACATTGCGAATGTGGAAACATTTGGATATGCGCAGAACGAGACCTGAGCAATAACCACCAAATACATCTAGTCAAACCCGCTAGTCAAACATCTAGTCGTCCTCGTATGCACGCACTCATGCATGCACTGATGCAGTCATGCGTCTCGATCTAATGCTCTGTAAATGCAGGATTTTTTTAAAACAAATAGGCTTAACGAAATGCAAAAATTCTAAATCGAATATTTTGCAGAACAGGATCAAAAAAAAAAGTACTGGTCATAATAATACTTTGATGTGAATAATACTTAAAATGTTTGATGTGAAAAAGCGGTTCACTGACTGCGCAGCACAGCCACAAGCGCCACAGTTACATTTGGGATCATTTTATTTTTAATACTATAGTGTCATTTGAAAACATTGCAATTGCGTTTTAAAATACAACAAAGAGCACCACGAAACCATTTAAAGAGGCACATTCGGTGGTCTCCTTGACGGGAAACAGTCAACAAAGTAACATGATCTAAAACATATGGTGCACTCTCTTCATTTTATCAAATGATCATAATCACATCTATTCATTTTACAGTCCTGCTACTAGCATTTTATTCAGACTAAAACCCCTTTAATTCGGTTGAGAAAGCTTTTTTTCCAAGTGGCTTTGCACATAATAATACCGCTGCAGACGCATTTTGCAGTATTAAGGTTATTAATTGATCGTTAATTTAAACGTCGATCGATCATGGAAATAATCGAATATTGACATCCCTAAATGCAAATGAGTTGGATGGAAACCTGGCTATTGTCTGCATCAAACCATGCTTCCGAACAAAAGTGATTCACGGTTCTGGGCAGCTCCAGGACAGTTGTCTCTCCGAGCACGCTGCTGTCTGTGAGCGGGGCGGAGTAACGGAGCCCTCAATCAACGCTGCAGTGTTTGTAAGAGCTGCCAACCTCTCCACTCCATTTACAGAGTGAGATTCTCTGACTATCTTTATCTCCCAGGACTGTTGTTGAATCTTCCAAATGTTTTGGCTTGGGGTCCTTCACATGCGCAGCAGCCCTTTCTACTGCAACAATAACACGGGGCTGCCTGCCGACGTGCCTGACTTTAAATCGGCGCTACTAAACATGGATATCAGCAGATGCCGATATATTAAATAATGACAAATATCGGCCCGATATATCGGCCGAGCGATAAATCGGTCGACCTCTGGTCCGAGCTTAATATCAAGAATAATATTTATTAACAGACTGAACAGGAACAGGAACTTTTTATCTTAACATCAGCTCACACACCCAATCAACATTCCTTCAAGGGGGCGTTGTAGCTCTCTTATTTAACGCTTTTTAAAAATACACTATAAATATATGTGGGATTATTAACAGAACTCATACCATGTGTCATCCTCGGGGGGACAGTATGCTTGAAAATAATTTTTCATATCTTCCGTTGCATTCGTTTTTTGTAGTGCGTCAGCCACCCAATAGTAATAAGATTCGTACTTTTGATAGACCTACTTTCAATGTCTCAGCTTTCAGAATCAGTTTTATAGCAAAACCCAAATTGTCTTAAAATAATGTGTTTTTCAAGCTCTTTAATGATCAGATTGCTGTATTTATGTGAAACAATTCATTAAATGAATTTTCACAAAGTGAAAAGATAAAAATGACTTTGTTTCTCTTTGTGAAAATTCCAAATAGGCTATGTGAAAATGTATTCTCGTAACATTTCGACTTTATTCTCAAAACATTTCAACTTTGTTCTCGTAATATTTCAACTTTGTTCTCGTAATATTTCGACTTTAATCTCGTAATCTTAGAATTATCTTTTTTTATATGGCACTAAAACACCGTCGTACTACAGAGACCTTAAAGCATGCCTTGACTTTTCTGGAGGCTCATTGAGATGAATTGGGGAAAGTCACGTGAGAGTAGGCAATACCTCCATCGCTCTATAATTGGATATTATTGGTTAAGGTTGGATGTTCAGTTCTTGCAATAAATCCTGCCCCTTGTTTTCGTGCGAGCTCTCGGTCTGATTGAGGAAAATGGATTTATTGGCTAATTATAAAGTAAGTAAACAACTCTCCCGCTTGGATATCACTTCTTTGTCACGTCAAAATAAAACTTGAAATGGTCTGAAAACGTGATGACTGTGTCAGTTTTTAGTGAGTACTTAGCTTGATGAAATGAAAGATCTATCTTTGTGTCTGTGGCAGTGTTTACAGAGCTTTTATGACAAAGACCCTGAAATAAGTTAACTAATTAAAACAATTGATTAACATCAGTTTACAAATAAATATATTGGTAACATTTTACAATAAAGTGTCATTTAATGAGTTAACTAACATGAACTAACAATGAACATTTATTACAGCGTTTATTAGTCTTTGTTTACATTAGTTATGACAATAACAAATACTGCTCAAATACATAGTTCATGTTAGTTCACAGTGCATAAACTATGGTTATATATATAACTATATAAATGTATAAAATATATCAAACTGCCTCCTCATTTTAAAACACCACTGGTGTGTGTGTCGGTAATCCCAACAGTTTTTTTTTTCTTGCATAGTTTTGTTGATTTTTTTTGAGGATAAGTGTATGTCATGCAACATGTTCAACTTGACAGATGAATCTGATAAAATAAATGTGGGCCACAGTAGCTTGATTAGATCAACAATGACGTCAACAATGGAATTTTTCTAAAAAATTTGAAGATGCTGATCAGCCTATTTATTTTGATTTCCTAACTATGCATAATTATGTGCTTAGTTGCATTTTATCATTTGCACATAGCAACTGTCTGCTACCCTGAAGAAACCAGCTGAAGAGAAGAGAAGAGAAGAGAAGAGAAGAGAAGAGAAGAGAAGAGAAGAGAAGAGAAGAGAAGAGAAGAGAAGAGAAGAGAAGAGAAGAGAAGAGAAGAGAAGAGAAGAGAAGATATGTCTGTCCAGGAAAACCAAGTGATGGCTTTGTCCGAGTGGGAGGACAGGTGGCAGGAAGGAAGAACTGGTTTTCACAGATCTGCAGTGCACAAGTAATCACACATTTAGTCTCCACAAACACTACAGTTGTCACCTTTTTTCTGTACAGATTGTTTCAAAACAGCTTCACTGTGATAAACAGGAGGAAAATTACAGAACTAGTTTTACTAAATCAAATATAAGACATTTAAATTCTTCTGTGAAGCAGCTCTAAACATAAAATAGTGTCATTATTCAACTCAACTGTTGATTTAGTTCAATAACAGTAATGATGTTACAAAATGCTATGCTATTCTATCATTAATCATGCATACTAACACATCATATACTGAGCTCCATGATTTAGACACCATCCTGCGTTGCTTATGAATAATGATCCTAAATGTGTAGAGGAATCAAACAGTAGTATCAATTTATTATTTTACTGTAAATGTCTTGCTTCAATTGTTTCAGTTTCCTATTTTTTTGTACCTTTTTGATAGTTTGCTGGAAAATAACTTGGACAAAGTCGTATGTGGACGAAAGGAGGTTCGATTCTTCTTCCCACTATGTGGAAAAGCTGTAGACATGAAATGGTATGAGGTCAAAAGTCTCTCTGTGTTTAATGAGTTATGTTTAAAATTTTCCTAGCACTTTCATAAAATGTGCAAAAAAAATGTTTCGCAGGTTGGCTGATATGGGTCACACAGTTGTTGGAGTAGAAATTTCTGAAAAAGGAATCAAACAATTCTTTGCAGAGCAAAATCTCCCTTTTAATGAAGAACCAGTACCAGCCATTCCTGGAGCAAAGGTTTTCAAGGTATCTAAAGGTCCTGCATTTGTCATCCATACCGATTGCTGGGCACAAACCAATGATAAAATAAGCCCTAAAGGATTATATATGCCCATAAATCATACACTGAGTTATTATCCACCTTATATTGCAACATAAGATACAAGACATTTGAATGTCCAAGACTTCTGATTAATTAGATGATGTTCAAAAGTTTAGTGCCACAAACCATCTGTTTACGATTCTAATAATGAATTCAAATAATATCATTACAAATACCAGTTTGCAATATAAAGGAGCGTATAAGAGACACGTTTTTGTACAGCTAAAATAACTAGAAATGAATGAGGTTAAGCATAGGTATATGCACTGTTATATGTATTGTTATAATGCATTTTCCTCTGATGCCCCTCAGTGTAATACACTCCCACTGTGAGATGGTCACAATGCTTTAGCTTTCTTTAATGGAAGTAGACAGCGTGATGTCTTTGTGTCATGCCCACTCACCTAATGCATTTTCCTTGTTCTCAGAGTGCAGATGGAAAGATCTCCATCTATCAGTGTGACTTATACAAGTTCTCCAGGTACATTTTATACTTTCTAACTTTAGATGATAAAACATGTCACATGAAATGCTTTTAAATGCCTCTGTGTCTTTTCGGTCTTTGTCCATATATAGTGATGTAGGAGGAAAGTTTGGAGGAATTTGGGATAGAGGAGCGCTGGTGGCTATAAACCCATGTGACAGGCAAAAGTAAGTATTAAACTAATAAAAAACATATGTTCTTTTATTTAATAATTTATTTAAGTGGGATTGCATGTTAATACATATTCTCTTCATCTCCAAGGTATGCTACTCTCCTTATGTCCTTAATGAACAATGACTGCAGGTATCTGGTGGACACACTGGAATATAATCCTGAGCTGTATAAAGGTAATGTTAAGGGGGAAAACGAATGGAATAATTCATTATTATTATTATTAGTGATTATAAAGCTTATGTGTGTTGTCTTTAGTAGTTTATATTTGTTGCTATGTTTGAAATACAGGTCCACCATTTTTTGTATCAGAAGAGGATGTAAAAAAATTATTTGGTGAGTTTTGGTTACTGTTCTGACATGTCTTCTTACCTATTTTGTACCTAGATGTTTTCATCATTCATTATGTATTATAGAGCTTTTTTTTCTAAATAAGTGTATCCAATAATCATGGTGATGTGTCATGTTTCAGGAGGTGGCTGTGACATTGAGTTGATAGAGTCTGTAGATGCCTTTGAGGAAAAGCACAAATCATGGGGACTGGATTCAATGACGGAGAAAGTGTACCTTCTCACTCCAAAAGCCCAATGATCAATCATCAAATCTACTGGAGGGTTATTAAAAAGTTAAAATTACTTAATAATTCAATAAGTAATTGTCAAAATAACATAGGGTTAATAAAAGGCAATTTGCATTTTTCTGTTTTGATAACAGTGGGCTGCAAGTTGATTATTCAGTATTTGAATGTAATGCAAAATATTTTAATAAATTCAAAATATTTATTTTATTGTTTATTTTTGTTTCATAACTGTTTATTTCAAAAATGGTCAGTGATGTGAGCTCTTATTCTGACCACAAGATGGCAGTAGTTTGACAGAAGTCCGCACAGATATAGTGACATTTAAAAAAAGATTTGCACCTGCGAGTTCTAATTCAGTATTTCTACTGAATTTACTGTGCGAATATTGTAGTATTGTGGTAATTTATATAAGTCTGTTCATGCCACTTAAAAGCCCATAAACATTTTTTTTATTTTGCAAAATGTTATAGTTATCTGATTCTGATCTGTTTAAATCTGTTCAAATTTGGCAAGAGACTCTTTGAGGCAGTAAGAAATATGTTTATTTTTTTCCATATATTTTTGGAGAAATAATACTGAACGATTCGTTAATGGGTCCGTTAAGGAATCATTTAAAGAAACCAAATAACGTTTCCCGTCTCAAATCCTGAATCGTAACCGTGTAAATATTACTCCCTTTTAAACTCGGATAAATACTTTGTCAACCTTCAAGTCGTCAAGGTCTTTTCTGGTTCACCGCACAGCGTCGGCTCGCGACCTCCGGCGACAGTGACGCGCACCGTTGGCCAGATGTGCGCCTGTTTACTTTAAATATAGCTCGTGCAAAGGCACCCCGAGTCTCTGAGCCAATCACGAGCGCCGGGGGCGGGGTCAACTGGAATGTTGTGGATGCGAGAAAATGAACAATGTATTCTTATAAACGGATGCTGTTAACGGATGCTATCCAAACGCATCACCTGTACATTCACGTGTATTAGTATGGACAGAGGGATAAGCATCTGAACGCGGTGATTTGGGTGCGATTGAACGGGATTTGCGGAGTGCACCATTGAGCTCCTGCTGAAGTTCAGGGTGAGGTACTGTCGTACTGTACAGAATATAACTGAGCTAGATTGTGCCCTCTGCATCGCACTGTTTGCATAGCTCATGGTTTCTTTGTGTGTGTGTTTTTTTTTTTTTTTTTTTTTTTTTTTTTTTTTTTTGAATCATCAATATCACATTATTTCAGTTCAATTTTAGCGTCCGCTCGCAATCCACCCCAAGGGCACTGCGACCATTGTTTCCTTGTCATATTTCATACAAAAGGCAGCGACAGCTCCCATCCACCAGCTCGCTAAAATATTAACGTGGCTGTTGGCGTTTCAGTGTGCCTAATGACTACATATACAGGCGGCAGTCTCATCTCTTCATTCATCCACATGATCTGACGTGCAATTAAGGTAAGAAACCCACATTGTTATAGCAGAGCAACGCCTCTTACGATGAGCTATTACTGTCTGGAAGCCGATAACAAACAAACCAGCCTCAGGATAATTGTAGCCCGCAATGGAATATTAATATTTGCCTAAATCTGCTTCTGTATCATTAAAGAGTGGGAAGAGAGGCAGGGCACGCAGGAGGAGGTGTGAGATTACGCGCGCGCCGCTCTGTAACTCAATCAGGTTGTAGAGCTGGTAAAGCGAGAAGGCACACGCGCCCCGGAGGAGGAGGTGGAGAGAGCGAGAGAGAGAGACGGAGGTTTGAAGACAGCCGAGGTGTCTACGGCGCTGGTGGACTCCGTTCAGGGGTGGACTATGTGGCATGTGTGTCACTGCATCACGTAATATTGTACTAAGTGAAAACAAGCAGGGCCATTTGACAGAGCGAGGAGAGAAGGAAGCGTTCAGTATCGGCAGGGGATAATGATGAGGAGGAGGATGCAGCCATAACGAGGGACCAACGCGATAAGAACAGGTAACGCACTTAATCCCACCTTTAATCACGAAATGGCGGGAAACAAGCCACAAGAGTAGAATAAACGTGCAAATGTAGAAATGGCAAATATAATTTCAATTTAAAGTGCCGAGACTTTATGGATATCCGGATATTTTAATTTTAAATAACTGAATTTAAATAAATATTATTTAAAACTAGAAATCTATCGTAAACGCTTACATATAAAAAAATAATAATTAGTATAAACGCTAAATATATATGTTAAAAAGGAGTAGCCTATTTAAAAATTATATATATATACTGAGTAACATTAAATCAAAAATAATATATGAACGTAAATTGTTAATATAAACAAACTAAGTATATTACTTAATATAGACTAATATAGAAATGTGAAAAAAACTATTCGTTTTTTTATATATATATATTAAATGAAATCATGGGATACTCATAAATTTTTGACAGTGTATTTATTTTTGAAGTGTATTTCAGTAAGAAATAGTTACACAATATTTTATGACTTTATGTAAGAATGGATCATCGGAAGTTGTAGTCTGTATACAAAAGAAAACAGTAGATCAGAGCTTGTGATTGCAATTTAGACATGTTAGGCATCTCCGCTATCACAGGTGTATCCGGATCGTCACAGCATTTTAATGTTGAGTGCAGTGTCTTTTTAATTAGATCCCAAGATACCAAGAAGTGGTTAAGATTCAACAAAACTATCAAATCTGTGTCAGAGCAGTAATAGGTTTTTACAAGATGAGTTGTCTGAAAGGCTTGCAGAGCCTTTAGAAGAAAACTAACACATACAACTAGCCTTGGAATCGGAATAGATCTTTGGTTGTTGTTGTTGTTGTTGTTCATTAGATTTTTGTGCCATTATGTGAGCGCCATGTGACATGAAGCTTCCACCCCTGTAGTGCAGTTGAAAGAGCAGGAAAACCGGGAGGGGACGCAAAAATGGCAGGGATCTCGGTCCTTTTGACAGGTTCTCATAACTCATTCCATGGCGTCATATAACAAAATGTATATGACTTAATTTGGGCCAGAGGAAGGTAAAAGAGAGGAAGGGCTTGGGAATGAATAGCCTGGCATTGTGGGAAGGAAAGTTGTAATTTAAAGCTGTTGAGATTTCTAGCTGCTTCAGTCATGCAGTTATGACTACTGCTGATGACCTCCAATTGTCCCAGTCTGTCCTGTTTGTTAGGATAATTAGCCCTTAAGGCATGTGTGTGAGGAGCACATTGTTTAGACATAATTAATCAAGCCTGCTGGTAATTATTGTTGTCCATAAATTAAAACATGAGTGTAGCAGCGGGTGTTCAAGAAAACGTAGCCAAATTAATAACCATATTGCACCTTTTTGCACCAGAGAGCACAAGACGGTTATTAAACGAAAACAACTTCCTTGCCCTCAATTTTTCATCTTCGTTTTCCTATAATTCTTTTCCATCCTGGCTTTTCGTAAGGATTACTGCAGAACATCATGTCAGATTTTTCATAAACATCTCATATTCTGAAATTACACTGACTTTAGTCATTTGGGATTGTGTTTTTGCAAAAGCCCATCTGAGCTGAAGCCAGACTAATGTCCCAGCAGGCTCGACCACAAGCTCAGCATGGGTCAGTCTCAGCACCACAAACATGCAGCAGAACTAGGCTGGGCTGTTGGCTTCGGCTCTGCCGTCGCTCTCCCTTGACCTGTAATGACAGAGTTTCGTGTTTAATTTTAACTCCGTCTCACCCACCTTACCACTATTTGTATTTCTCCAACATCAGCTGCCGCTAACTTTTCTTTACACGTTGCAATTCAGGGCAGCTGAAGCTAAGCTGAGGAGGAAATCACAGAATCTTCAGTAAGAAGAATATGTTTTGTGTTTGAATATTAGCCGCTAGCTAATACTAGTCACATTGGCCTAGTGCTGGAATACGCAAATCCCATATGAGCTGGATTTAGAAACTTGTGGTTAAGGATGTGGATGTGTTAAACAAATTATTAGAACAACATCACGCAAGGGAAATGTATTAACACCGCGTTCAAGTAAAGTGGTGTACTGAATAAGAATAAGAATAAGTAATAGTAAATATACCACTACTGTATATACACTACCTTACGAGAGTTTGGGGTTTGTAAGAATTTTTTTTGTTTTTGTTTTTTACACTTATCCAAAAGGTCTCTTAAGCTTGCCTGTATTTATTTAATCAGAAATATAGTAAAAATTGAATTTTTAAAAAATATTTTCAATATTATAATTATAATAATAGTTATATATAAATTCTAATATATCTTAAAATGTAATTTATTCCTCGGTTGGCAAAGCTACATTTTACAGCATCATTATCTTCAGTGTCACATGATATTTTAGAAATCATTCTTATTTGCTGCTCAGCAAACATTTATTATGACTGATCAATGATCAATGTTAAAAATGGTTGCAATTCATATTGCTTTTGTGGAACCGGTGATTATATTTTTGATAAGTACAAAATTTGATGCATAGTTCAAAGGAAAAGCATTTATTTTAAATACGCTTTTTTTTATAAGGAAGCCTTTCTGTCACTTTTGATCAATTAAATCCATCCTTGCTGAATAAAAATATGAATTTCTCCCAAATCAAAATTACACATATTTGCAAAAAATATTTAAAAAATCATATTAATATTTTATTCACAATATATTACATATATACATAATTTCTCTTATTAGCTTAATATACACCTTTGAATTGATTTTTTCTATTTGTTTGACCAATGGCATTAATTAGCAGGTCAGCATTGCAGAAATCGAATCTTTCACATTTTAAAGCTAACCGAAATGTAATTATATAGAGTGTAATTTATATGTGGAAGAAAAACACATTCTCCTCGCAGGCTTTTTAGTATATATCTGATTTAATGGCGGTAAAGGGAGATGGGCCAGAGGAGATAAGCTCTATGTCCAGCTGTCACACACTCGTCATGTGAGAAAACGGCTCAGGCCGGAGCAGTCTGGGCAGCAAGCACAACTCAGGAAACTAACTCACCATGCACACAACTGCTGCCTCTTGGCTACATCCACCTGCTCACTGTCCTTCTCCTTATTCACTATCCATTGCCAAAAGACACTAGTGTAGTTTTTCCCTTCACACAGGGACTTTACAAGTGGAGAACACTTGTTCTGAAAAGCTAATGAAGTGTCCAGAATACAGATCACTCAAAGTTTGGAAGGCTGTGTTCACTTATTCAGCTGTTTCCTGTCATGGTGTTTGAGCAATATGCCATCACATCTCGATCTCGTTACACTGCCTGCAGCCCTAGCCCATCTGATATACGGTGCGGAGAAAGACCGAGTGGTAGAGACTTACAGTGGCGGTGAGGAAAAAAAGTGAGAGCATTGATGAATGGGAAAAATAAAAAGTAATTGTGATAGGAGGAGGAAACTGCAAGGAAGTGTAAGAAAGAGGGAGAGAGAGAGAGAGAAACTGTCCCTTTGGGGCTGAAGCTGATCACTCCCTCCCAGTCGATCCAACCTTCTGTCAGCTGGATGCAGGCTTGTGGAATGATGAAATATTTGGAATGTGATTACATAATCCAGATGTAAAAGAATATATATCTCTAATATATATATATATATATATATATATTAGATATACATGTTTATCATTTTGACATTTACAGTTATGTATAACAAGATTTTAATATTTATATATAAAAATGTATTATAATGTAATATAATTATATGCTAATAAAAATGCTTAATAAATTTTACTAAAGCATTTGTGTGTATACATAATTATTTAGATAAATATTGTTAATAAAATTATGTAATATAACATATACAATTCTAATAAATAAATAAATAATACAAATTATATACACACTGGCAGCCAAAAGTTAAAAATAATTATTATTTTTTTCTTTGAAAGACATCATTAATGTTCACAAAGGCTGCATTTCTATGTAAGCAATAGTACAAACAATAATATTGTGAAATATTATTACAATTCAAAATAATTGCTTTATTTTTTTATTAAAAAAAAAAAAAAAAAAAAATATATATATATATATATATATACAATTTATTCCTGTGATGGCAAAGCTACATTTTAAGCAGCAATTACTCTAATGAAAATGATATTAAAATTTTAATTGTAAACAATTTTAAACAAAGTTATTTTAAATTCTGATGATATTTCACAATATTACTGTTTTTTACAGTATTTTTGATCAAACGTAGCCTTCATGAGCAAAAACATTAAAATCTCAATTACTCTTAATCGTAATTATTTATTCCAAACCTTTACATATAATATATTCTATTAATTTATTTATTATCATTTTGTTTATTTTTATTATAGTATGGATGAGAGAGTAAGGGAGACAAAAAACCCAGGTTCAATTGCATCCAAATTTGCATTGTCCTATATTCATTAGGTTGATTCTGGCATCCCTAGTTAGTCGTAGCATGAGTGACCCTTACTTCATGCTAGTGGAAATCTTAACTGCAGTTCATTTTCAAAAGAGAATTGCGTTTAACTTCACCTGTGAGGCATAAAAAGCCAAACGAAAGGAAAGAAGGGAAATCAATGTCCTAACTAAGGGAGTCATGCATTTATAATGAGCAGCTTGTAATGTAATCCTCTGCATCTGTTTCCCGACAAATATGTGCTTAGCCTGCAGTGTCTCGTGAAGGGAGCTTTACAGTGGAAATGCCAGAAAGCAAATCTTACACTAGCTTTGTGATCTCACACACATTCACTACAAACAGCATACTGCATTTCACCTCATATTCAGTATATGTCACGCATTATTAATGCATATAAGAGGAATCACCATAAGCATATACTCACACTCACATAACAACACACAGGCCCTCTATATTCTTTAAAATATTTAGATTACTTTAGTTTAAAAAATCATATTAATATTTTATTCACAATATATTACATATATACATAATTTCTCTTATTAGCTTAATATACACATTTGAATTGATTTTTTTATGTTGATTTTGCAAAAAAACTGTAAAGACAATGTGTATTGCATAGTTTGTTTGACAAACCCGAACAGTCTGACATAGCAACACTGGCTCAGCCAATGACGTGAGTTTAGGATAGAACTATCTAGGATAGGATAGAACTTCACCTGTGAGGCATAAAAAGCCAAATGAAAGGAAGAAGGGAAATCAATGTCCTAACTAAGGGAGTCATGCATTAATAATGAGCAGCTTGTAATGTAATCCTCTGCATGTGTTTCCCGACAAATATGTGCTTTAAAATATTCTTTAAAATATTTAGATTACTTTGCACTAGGTCAGACAGTGGTCGGTCAGCTTAAAGAGATAAGACAGAAACTCTAGGGGAATTTAGCAGAAAGGCAGAGGTAAGGAAGAGACAAGGGAAGAGTGAAGAGAAAACCAGGTGAGACCTGAAAGCTGTCTTTGTGCATTGCCTGGCAGTAAAAACACTGACCTTCTCTGTGAGACGCCGCACACAGAGACAGGTACACACTTTGATGAAAGAAGGGCACTTTCTTGACAAACACCTCCCCTTCAAAACCATTGCGTGCTTCCCGGCAGAGCAAACAAACAATCCAACAAGAACCTCAATCTGCCTTTAGATTAACTGGCATCAAATACAGTCTCGGCACTCATTTTCAATATAGGCTTCTCAAAGTGCCTGTTTTTTTTCACCCCCTTCATCTCCATTCAACTGGAGCTTGCAAAGGGTAGATGCTATCGCTCCCCAGCTCATGTTTTGCACTTTTGCTCTGGTGCACTCGAAACACTGTACCAGTGTGTGTTAGAAAACAGCAGAACCGACTCAGACCACAAGACTAAATACACCAATTTCAAATCAAGCAAGACACACAGTCTTTTTGTGCCCACCACCAGGGTTGGGCATGTGATGAGACACTTGATAACGCACCCGTGGAGGGCTTTGATGTTGTGCAAAAGCTCACTGGACTATGTTGTTTTGTTAACTTCCCCTATTCAAACAGTGAACTGGCTTTTTATATATACAGGCTGAATGGGAATCATAAGAGGCTTTCGCATCGGTGGAACATTTTCATACTTCCTATAACTACTGGGGGAAGTAGATAGTGCTTTTTGATGAGTTTCGCACTGCAGAAACTAGGAGCTCCATGTGTGGGAACTTCAGAGTAGGGTCTAAAACAGTTCTATACAAACTATCATTGATGTAAGTGTATGAGTCTTATAAGTTTCAGACACAGTTACGCAGGATTTCACCAATAAAATGTAGAAATTGTATTGCATTACAAATAAAATATAAAAAAGTGGCATTTTAGGAGCTTTATCTTACAGTTAACTTCACATTTCTGAGGCATTTTTTAATTACTTAAAACCATAAAAGTTTAAAAGTTTAACTGATGTCTAGGTAGATTTGAATAAATATATGTGCATTCAGCAAATCAGAACCCTCTTCAAGATAATACAGTATCACAAAAAGATCTTGTCCTCTTTTTGAACAATATTATTTAAAATACCCTTAAATCTTTTTGAGATATACTTTTACCTTTAAAAAACTTTAGAGGATTTTGGACATTTCATTAGTTAATGCAGTGATAATCATACATTTGGCTGGCCTAATTACATACAAAAATCGCACTGTACATATATTGTCTGGTATAAATGGTCATTTTTTTATCCACAGTGCACCTCTTTCCAAAAAATGCCTGAAATATGGCCCTTCACATTGTAATGTGCTGCCATCCATGATGCATCGCTTGCTCACTGATGTTTTGATGTGTTTGAATCTGTTGGGTGTTTGAGGATGGGATAAGAGTTTATGTTCATGGCAGTACTGATATGAATAAACAGAAGGCTGTGTACTGAAGTGTGTTGTTAATTTCTCTGCTAGGGTAACGCAGAGGGGATTCACTGAGCCATGCAGAGAGAAGGACTACCAAGAGAGGAGAAATTGCACTGTATCACTTCCAGCGGACGACAGCATAGCACACACATACTTCTGTCGCATGGGCTTACTGTCCTGTGAACAGACAACCGAGAAGGAGAAAAAGACCGCATTCGTGTGTCTGGATTTTGCTGATGGACAAGTGGACATTGGGGCTATGCTGGAGCTTCGACCCTTGCTGTCCATCCCGTCTCCCCCCTGCTGAAGCTCCCGGGACAGCCCTGGAGCACAGAGGGTGAGAGAGACGGCCTCATGCAGGCACGCAAGAAGTACGTGCTTCTGGGCCTGTGCACATGCTGCTGGCTGTTACTCTTTTACTGGGGTGGCTTGCAGGAACGGCTCCTGGGCCTCCTCACCCACAGGAGGGGGGAGGTGGTGCGGCCCTGGCCCAACTGGTTGGATCGGGACCTGCTCCCTGGTTACACCGACCAGGCCGAGCTACAAAATGATGGGGGTCCGGGTGACTCTCCAAAGCAGCGGCGGCAGTCATGGGCCGGAATCTACAAGGACAGTCGCTGCAGGATGGACACCTGCTTTGACTTCGCCCGATGTCAAGGACAGAGTGGCTTTCGGGTCTACATCTATCCACCGGAGAAGGGCGAACGGGTGTCCGAGAGTTACCGCAAGATCCTCACCTCAGTCGCAGAGTCGCGGTATTTCACGTCGGACCCTCGAGAGGCATGTTTATTCGTGCTGGGCATCGACACGCTGGACAGGGACCAGCTTTCGACGCAGTTTGTGCCCAACATGGACGAGCGAATTCGAGGTTACCCGCTCTGGAATGATGGGCGGAACCATGTCATCTTCAACCTTTATTCCGGAACCTGGCCCAACTACACCGAGGACTTGGGTTTTAACGTGGGCCAAGCTATCCTGGCCAAAGCAAGCCTGAATACGGAACACTTCCGACCAGGCTTTGACATTTCCATCCCTTTGTTCTCTAAAGAACACCCTCAGAAGGGTGGAGAAAGGGGCTGGTTAGTTCGCAACACCGTCCTGCCGAGACGGAAGTACTTGTTGATGTTTAAAGGTAAACGTTACTTGACGGGCATCGGCTCAGACACTCGTAATGCTTTGCATCACATCCACAATGGCAAGGACATCGTCTCACTAACTACGTGCCGCCACGGCAAGGACTGGGAGAAGCACAAAGACGCGCGGTGTGACCATGATAACCAGGAGTATGAGAGGTAAGTCATGTAAATGAGCCAACAGGGAGTTTCTGTACTTAATACCTTGAGGTCTTAAGAGGAATGATGGCCATTATGAGATCAGTTTCGGTGACTCAGTGGAGTTTGTCAGTTACACCCTGGGCTATGAACTCAGGTTCCGCTGTGTTAAATACAAGATACAGCTATCGGTTACTACAGGGTGTGGGTTACTTATGTAATACATGGCAAAGTGTCAAGAGTGAATAATGCTGAAAATGTATCAAGTGTGCTCTTTAGGATGATATATACGGGGTATTGTACATCATAAATGTGTTTAAAGAGATTTTGACTTGCTGATGTTAGTGTAACTATTCGTTTTCAACATTGCGTATTCAAGAAACATGAGCAGAATGAATGCGATAAGTGATCCTTCGCTAAGCCCCGCCTCCCTTGGTTCCTGTTGCTTACTCAGACAGGCTTTACAGGACATCAAATATGAATCAAGTGAATATTCCCATGGTTGTCAGTATTTTGTGCTCATAAAGTGGTATTCTTACATGGACTGGAATGAAGTGTGACACTAAAAATATTTTTTCTGTCTTTTTAAGTATTATTTTAAATTATGCACATAAGATTTATTTAAAGATAAAAAAAAATAAAAATAAAATACTACTTATATCCTCTCAAGGATACATTTTTACTTTTGTTGTTTTATCATAATAAAAAATAAGCATCTAAAGTATGCAGTTAATAGACTTACAATGAAAAGAAAAGAAATAAGGCACAATTAGTCAGTGGCATTTTAAGGTGGGGCTTAGTTAAGATTAATTTACACAATTTTACTTACAATTTACACTGAAATTTGTTCTGCTTGCATTTAATCAGTGAGGCCCATTGTGTTATATGAATGGAGTATGCATTTATATTATAAAGTAAATTTATCCTATCTCAAGTTATTGTGCACAGCTGTTCTGTGAATCAAACCATAAATCTTTAAGCATATTTTGTGCTTTTCTAAATAGTTTTGTAACACATGCAAGACGCAGCGCAATTAAACAGATTTGGGTGGAGAGAAATATGGGAAATGAAGGGAGGAAAACTACAGGGCCACTAAACTACCACAGAGAATGTGTATCAAATCTACCGTGGACCTTAAAGGAACAAGAAGAAACCGAAGAAATGGTCTCGAACAGTTGAACAGTGCTTCAAGCTTGTTTGCTTTTGGTTTGTGGTGGGGACAGAGCTCCACTCAGCACTGGATGAATGTGTTCATTTATTCCACTAGATAGGTTGGGTGCTCTCCCACGCAGGAACAAACTTAGCCATACTTGTTAGCAGTACAGGTGTTAGGTGGTCCGGGATCCATGTGAGGAAGAAAAACATTCATGAAATACTTTATTTCAACTGGAATGGCGACTTGCGTCGTGGAGGTCTAAGCAGAAAAAGTGTTTTTTTTAGAGATGGCAGAGACTGCTGAGGAGTGGGCAATATGACCAAAATCTATGGAGGTTTGAAAGTAAAGTATATATTACTATAAAGTACAACTTGGCAAGAAAATGTTACCCCAAAATGTTTTATATATTACATGACATGTAATATATTGTGTAGAATTCTGCCATTGGAACAGAAACAGCTTTAAAGGGATAGTTCACCCCAAAATGAAAATCTGTAATTAATTACTTACCCTCATGTCATTTCAAACCCTAAGACATTTGTTCAACTTCGGTACATAAACTAAGACTTATTAAAGTGACGTGACGTACAGCCAAGTATGGTGACCCATACTCAGAATTCATGCTCTGCATTTAACCCATCCAAAGAGGTCAGTTGAATTCTGTATTAATGTGGTAAACCATGTCAACAAAATAAAATAATTTCTAATTTGGTTAGATTTTAAACTTTAGGGCTGGTGAGATTATTTAAAAAGTAAAAACTGTAATGTTATTTATTCAATTCAAAACTGTTGCTATTTTAGTATATTGTGAAATGTAATTTATTCCTGTGATGGCAAAGCTGAATTTTCAGCAGCCATTACTTGAGTGTTCGGTGTTACATGATCCTTCAGAAATCATTCTAGTATGCTGATTTGCTGCTTAAGAAACATCTGTTAATATTATTATTATTAATGTTGAAAACAGCTGTGCTGCTGTTTCTTGTAAACCATGATACATTTTTTTCAGTATTTTCTGATTAATAGAAAGTTACTATTTATTTGAAATAGAAATCTTTTTTGATACATTCACTGCATTCTTCACAAATCTCTTTCAAAAGAAATTTTTTTTTACTGACCTCAAACTTTTAAAAGCAAGTGTATACAGTACTGTATAATTATAGCCTATAAACGACATAGCTAAGGGTTGAGACATTTCTACCGTTCATACCACCCAGCCCTCTGTGGAGTTTTGAGGGTGTCAGACCCAGAATGTATAAACTTGAGGGAAAAATGTGAAAACAAGCGGCGACACAGCGAATTGGGTCTCTCTCTTATTTCACTGCTCTGGTACAACAAGGAAGCTAAGGCGCAAAACTCAGAAATAGAACTTAGGAGGTTCTCTCGGGTTAATGATCACCAGCATCTGCTACTTCCACAGATTAACCTGAAGGCACACCGAGCACCCTACTGAACTCCTTCTCAGGGTGGAGAGAAGCTTCAGGAATGAGAGAGAGGAACTTGCTGCAACCAAATGGCCTACATTCAGTCACTTTTCAGGGCTCTTTAAAAAAAGGGGGGAGAGGGGGGTTAAGGGGGGACTTGCATTGTTCTTGGAATGTAAATGAGAAGGAGTAAGAGAGCTTGTCGGAAGAAAAATAGGGCAAGCTGTTTCGGGACAGTTTTGGGACACACACAGACGGAGGATTATACTACAATACTGATTATACTCTCTTCAGTACCACTGTAGACTTCTGGGAAAGCATTAGAGTGTGTGTGTGTGTGTGTGTGTGTGTGTGTGTGTGTGTGTAATAGTAAAAACCGGTAGGTACCTTTCTTGACAGCTAACAAGGTCTCCATGACCACACTCCTACCATGTGCAAGACAGTCGTACAGAAGAGGTCCTTATTCTCTATTCTCAAGGAGAAAAGAAGAGTAATGAGCTGCCTTTTTACATCTGCCATTGAAAATAAAACACAACTAAAGGAAAACACACTTTCCAGGTGTAAAAATACTATTTTTAGTGAATTATCGCCTTGGAAGTGAATGCAAATGATCACAACTGCGATTAATGAACTTCATAAGGGCCTTAACGATGGGCGTCTCATTCGTTCCGTGACCTTGGGTGTGCGTATTTGCGTACAGTCGTTGGCAGGATGCAATAAGAAATGCTACACCCCACTGTAATTAGGGGGATGTAAAATTGTACCCCTAGAGAGAGTGTGGTTTGTGTGGCTCGTGCACAAGCCAGCACAAACTAGGTTTATTTAGAACAAATAAAGAGAAAGGGAGAGGGCCGTCCATCTTCCTCTCTTGTCTTTTCATCACTCTTGTTTTTTTTCTCCCAAGTCCTTTCATTTTGTCTCACCGGGATTCTAATCCCACCACCCCATCCCCCTCCTTACCTCACCACTCACCAATCCCTTGTCCCTCTTTCCCCATCTATCCAGGCCAAGTGTTTTACATACACATGCATTTGCTTATTGGTGTGCAGACCAAGGCTTGCTAATTTGCTCTTCATGCATGAACACTTTTTTTCAGTCCAAAATGCACCTCAGACACATAGACGTCACATGCAAACTTATCAGTGCGTGACACGTTCACTCTTTTGTCTTCATGACCAGGATAAAATCATGAAAGGTCAAGGCCATGGCCTACATTTCCCAAGATTCAGTGTAGGCTAATCCTAGAACCTGATAAAACTTATTAAATCAGGCCACTTATCTTTAAAATATATATATATATATATATATATATATATATATATATATATATATATATATATGCTTTTGATACATATACTAATTTGGATTTATTATGTTTAACATTTCATTACAAATACATGTTATAAAATATTAAATGTTTTTTTTTGTTTTTTTATAAATTATTTATTTTAGCTTTTATAATAGGGAATATATTTATGTACTTTAATCTCTTTTTTGTATTTACATATCTAAATGTAGATATATAAATAGGTAAGACAGATAGTTTATTATTTTATTATAAAATAAAAAAAATATAGATTCTAGATAGATAGATAGATAGATAGATAGATGTGTTTACATCTACACAAACACACATACAAACAAACAACCTGTATATTTTAAGATTTTATCAGTACATGCACACATTTTATTCCATGAACTCTAGGAACATCTCTATTCGATGTCGCCTACGCATTTTGGTATCTCACAGAATGTACTGCACATTATTTCAGACATAGTTGCTGGTTGATACTGTATTGTGTTGTGTGGTGTTAAACTAGGGCATTGAGGGCTGTCAAACAGGAATCAAATTCTGCACCCGGTAGGCAGGCGTAAACATGCACATATCAACAATCGGACTGTCAAACTGACTCCGTCGTTGTTCCTGGTGTGCGGACAGCCAAAGTTATTTAAAGTGTCATGACATCCTGCAACATTTATTATATTATTTTAGACCTGGCAAAATGTAGAGTTTACAAGTGGCCAAAATCTTGCATTTAACTGTGGGCTAAAAGCAAAAGAATGCTGATTCCCGAAAGACTAATTACCAGTATGAGACATATCAGTCACATATGTAAAAATGTATATTCATTGTATATAGAGGACAATGTCATTAGGTTTACAGCATTTATGAGGTGAAACAGAATCTTATTTATATGCCTTCTGAAACAAATTCAATCAATCAACCAGCCTCGACTTGGAAAAGCAGGAAGTTTTTTTTCCCAAGAGCAAATGCTCGCCATGTTAAATGGTGTGTGTGTGCATAGTAGCTCATTATTTAGGGCTCTAATCTGTGATTTATCTCAATTTGCAGAGGTGGAGTTGAGAGAATCCATCCGTATCACGTCTGTTATTGTCTGTCTCCACTGGAGCTGAAAGCTTTTGAGGAGGCATGAGTCTAAAACTCCAGGAGACTGATGTAAAAAAAAAAGCATGCCATACCCTTTTACCCTGTTTCTCCGCTTCCTTTTATTTAAGGCGTGAAATGCCCAGGTTTCCTGTGGTTTACCTCCGATTATACAAATATACACAGAACACGTCTCTACAATCACTCTGAACATTATCAGACTAGTTTTTAGAGATAGTAATATATAGCTTTCTATGGAATGCAGCTTCCATTGATTTTTCAGGGACACAGGGAGACATTGTGAAGTGTGAAGACATTAGATTACTTTAGAATCACTTTTATTATTGAAATTGAAAATCAATTTTAAAAAAGTCATTTTTCTAGATTAGTATACTTATTAAATGTTATTGTCATTTTTATTGTTAATAATTTTTTATTATATTACATTTCCATATTATTATTTATATTTAAGAATTATTTTATTATTACATAGTTTAATACATTTCCGTATTATTAATATTATTATTATTAGCAATTCTTTGAAAACGTTTTCTTAACTACAAAATGACTATAAGAAATAACATTTAATGATGATGATAATAATAATAATAATAATGTATAATAATAAATATATATTTTTAAATATCAGTTTTTAACAATAAAAAATTATGATCCAGTGTTTAAATTTTAAAAGTGTCCCCTACTGACATAACAAAATATGATAAGTCATAGAAGTGATAACATTTTGCATGCAGATTCCTTTCAGGACTGTTAGGCCTATTGTTAGTGGTCCAGTTTTTTTTTTTCAATATTTAAAGTGTTTGGATGTGCAGTGAATATTACGTATGCATGTTGTCCAGTTTAAAACCATGTTTTCATGTTTGAATAATCTGGTTTACTCTGATTTACAGGCAGTCCTGATGAATGCTGAAGTGTTGTGCACCATGTAGCTTGAACAAGCGGTGTCTTTGTGTTGTAACTCACTGGTTCATGGCCTGTTCCAAACACATAATTCCCTCTCCCACTGCATGCTGTTGTTTGCCTAATTTCCATAAACATTGATCCCCGGCAATCCCTATTGTCTCCCCCTTGTTTTCTCTTCTCATAAGCAAGCCCTCATTGTTCATTGGCTGCAAGCCTCTGCTCTCCCTGTAACTGACCGCAATCGGACATGCATCCTGTACATGTGGATGTTTTGATATTTTGGGACCACCACTACACGCCCTGTCTTTTCTCAGTGTGTCCCTGCATAGCCCAGTGAGCATGCTGTCCTCTCGGTCCCCAGCTGTCTCTATCCCATCATTCCCCTCCGGCTACATTGGCGGCAGTGCCCGGCACACGCCTAGAATTGGGAAACCAAAGCCTCCGTCTCTCTCTTACAACCCTGCTCTCTTTCACCATCTCACATTCTCATTTTCTGGGTATGGATAACAGTTGACCTGTGCTCACAGGTCTCCACACCCCCATCACAAGCTCTGTTCCAAACCTGCTATCTGCGTATTGCTTACATTGGAAGCTGCCTTGTAAAGCAGCATCCAAAATGAAATGGAAGCTCATAAGTGAGGATTAACATAGGAAACAGTGTTGCACAGCACATACAAAATGCTCTGCAGGGGAGACTGGGGAGAAATTTGAATAATTTCAGAAATATCTATCTATCTATCTGTCTATCTATCTATCTATCTATCTATCTATCTATCTATCTGTCTATCTGTCTATCTGTCTATCTGTCTATCTATCTATCTATCTATCTATCTATCTATCTATCTATCTATCCGTCTGTCTGTCTCTGACCATCTGTCTACCCATCCATTTGCCTGCCTGACTGTCCATCCATCTTACATCCCTATCTAAAGCCCTAATAAAAAAAGAAAGAAAGAAAAAACTTTTTGTTTATTAAAAATGTTTATTTTTAATCATAGTTTTTCTTGCCTTATTTGCCATCTTTCTTTTCTTTCTTCGGAAAGCAATTCTGTAGAATGCATGCAAAACTGCCCTCAGATTTGGCAAAAACAAGGTGTCGAGGAGGCAGCATAATTATGTTGCTTTGCTTTTGGAAAAGCCTTCTTGTAAGGAGCGCACCTGTGAGGCTTTAAAATGCAATACTTCTTGGAACGGATCAATTCTCTCTGCTTATGCAGAACTTGAATGCTAGTTTGTTCTTTTTCGTCATTTTTCTTTCTTTCACCCTCTCAAAATATCTATGATTACCTCAACCTGCATTACACTTCTGCATTTCCTGTCTCCTATTGTTTCGATAGAGTCTCATCCTGCGCAAAAACCTCTCTCTCTCTTTTTCTCTCTCTTTCTGTCTCTCTCTCTCTCTCTCTCTGCAGTAATGTGATCAGGTGCAGTGAGTGAGTCTCCACTCCAGTAACTGCATTAACCGCCTCTTTTCTGTAGCATCTGCCCACATTGCCCGTATCACTGCTTTCAAAGCCAGGGTCACAAAGGCCAAAGCTGTTCCTGGAAAACACACACGCACACACATACTCCATCACAGGTTTGTAATGGAGGCCTGGCACCCTCTCTTTCTCTACCATCAGTACATGCGATCTATATTCATTCATCTCCACCACAGTGGCCCTGAGGATGCCAGTGAATCTATAGATCAGATAACCCCGCGAGCCTCACACATGCAGACACACTAACTGCTCCCTGTGAGGAAATCTGGGCATCAGCTGAAGTACAAATGTCCGTAATTTACTCTTTCTGATTATTGGACAATGTTTAGATTACTGCTGCATAGAGAAAAGTAAGTCATTCTATGAAACAAATGCCATTTCCAGTGAGGTGATTTTTAAATATCTCTTAACCTGTTAACTGTCAGCTTGGTGCTCTTTTTATTGCCTTTTTTATCACATATCTTACCAATCTTCGTTAATTAGTTTCACATTACAGAATTTGCTACAATATTTTTAATAAAAACGTATTCTGGAAAGATCTGAGTCTCAAACTTCCATATTTGGTGATTATTTAATAATAGAAGTAATATTGTGACAGAAATGTACAAATTTGTAACCTTAATTTTTGTCATATCAACTTCAAATTTGGAACATAATTCATTTAGATCTATGACTTTATAATATGTTATATAAAATATAATTATTTTGTTTTTTTACAGTAAACTTAAACTCCTATGTTTCCACTTCATCAATAATCTGCTGACTGTCTTTAAAAAAAGAGACCAAACTTTGGTCTGTATTCAAAAGCAAGTTGAACTATCATTCATTCATCATTTTTATATATTTAATTCAGATTTCAAATGCAGTTTGCACACTTTAATTGTGAATGTACACTTCCAAACAGCTCTCTAGTGTGCTGGGCGGCATTGAGTGGATTTCTTACATGCCAGTGAATTACTGCGTGCTAAGTCAACCTGAAACTTCCGCTCTAGCTCCTTATAATGAGGTGCCAAGCCTGCCCTCGCCCCAGAAATTTCCACTAGTGTGGCCAATAACTACAAATGTGCGTTTATTTACTGTTAACACTCACACATGCACCTTGAATAAGCATTTGTTGGAATCTTCATATTTCTATATAATTTTTTGTTATTCAAGTGCCTTACTCAAACGGCCTTGTGCACAGTAGCTAGAGACTCTTGAAAAGACAGGTTACCTTTACGCTTCAAGTCAGCTTCACGCTATTCCAGACAAGCTCTCAGACTCATAAACAAGCCCTGCTGTGGGTCATTTTACACAGAAGTGCTTCACTGTTCTTTTTGCTCCCCTGCCTTCCTTCTTTGAAATAATTGAAGTGGAGTGTGCAACTCCATGAACATCACCACACTAATGCACAAACTGATGTCAGTCTGCTTTCAATTAATTGGACATTCTACTTAACAAGGCAGCCTGGCACATGGCGGCTGGAGTAGCACAGAAGAGCGTGAATGATGTGTGTAATGGTGCATCGCACACATGCACACGGAAAACACTGAGGAAGAGAGTCGCTACACTAGAAGTAGTGATTGACAGTGCCAAGCTGTGAATGTCTGGCACCCTGCCAGTTGTTTCTCATTTATGGGCGCACTCGCCCACCCACCCTCCTGCCGGTCTGTTCACCGTGACTAGATTCACTTGCATCAGTATGGAAAGAAACTGAAGTCTCATTCACTCTAGAATGTTCTAACAGGGCTCATTCATACAGTAATGCATTGATCCAGTGTGAGGTGGCTCAGTGCTTTCGTTAGAGCCTAATTGCTTTTAGAAGACGTATCAGAAGCCAAAGTAGCATCAGTGCGAGACAAACTGTCTGATGACTAAAAACTGAACTAAACAACTGTCTCTGCTCTTAAATATAGCAAGGTTTTCAAGCTGTGCTTTTTCACATCTAACAGTCTGGGCTCCCTTAGGTGGAAATCCAGGGACACATTGTGGACCGTAAGGCTGGGTGGATTATTTTGAGGTGTACATGCATGAATAGTTCAATGTCGTCCAAGGGAATGGGCCATCTGACGGCTGAATATATCAACCCTGAATTTTCCATTAGAATAGAACACTACTAGGCTTTTGCAATGGCCAGCGTGGGCAAAAACAAGAGCAGTGTTTACAGCCTGAATGATGGGTGACATTTCCAAATGCTACATGCAAATAGACTCGCCGCTGACCTTCTCGTACTCTACTTTTGCACCGTTTGCCCAACGGCTGGCCAAATTCTTTCTAATTGACTCAGGGACTGCCACGGCCAATCAATCACAAATCAAGTTTATTGATTGGCTGTCAGCCCTGGTGAGGACAAGCATGTGGATTTTCTCAAATAAGACAGATGCTAGAGTCTGATCATCATATTTGGGCACTATGTTCACGATAATTAAAAAGCAAATTTAATATGGAAATTGTTATAAAGTAATTGTTTGGACAAAAAAAATTAAAGGGATAGTTGACCCAGAAGTTAAAAATCTGTAATTAATTACTCACCTTCATGTCGTTCTAAATCTGTAAGCCCTTTGTTCATCTTCAGAACACAAATGTAGATATTTTTGATGAAATCCGAGAGCTTTCTGACCTTCCATATACGGCAATGCAACTATAATGTTTAAGGCCCAGAATGGCAGTAAGGACATCATTAATATAGTCCATGTGACATCAGTGGTTAAACCTAATTTTATGAAGCTACGCAAATATTTTCAAAAATAATTACTTTATTCACCAATTCATCTCTTCTGTGTCAGTCTCCACCGCACGTTCACAAGAGTACGACAACACATGCGTGTGGTGCTGCTGACACATGACTCAGCGTTGGAGAGCTGACATGATGGTGAGTAATTAATGACAGAATTAAAAAATTTTGGTGAACCATCCCTGTTAAAATAGTCTTCAAAATATCTTTTATGTATCACAGACAAAAGTAAAGTAAGTAATAAAGGTCTGGAACTTGATGGTGATTAAATGATGACAAAGATATCATACTGCAATATAACATTCATACTGCGAAATGTTAAACTAGTTAAATACTAATTAACCTAGTTAATCAATTAAAAAGTTCTAGTCAAATCAGCATCAGGATCATTAAGGATAGAGACCAAGATTTCTGTAAATTTCTCATCAGGCAGAATTGCTGGGCTTAATGTTCCATTTACAGAGTTTCATGTCTTTGTCGAGGAAAATTTGGCTCCCCTTGAGCTGACCGGAGGGCTTGGATCAGTATGGCAGGCGTTATGTCATGTTTCCCTTCATGGTGCTAAAACAGTTGTCTGCACTGTACTGCAGTATGCAACTTGTCGCTATTTGACATACGCATATTATGAACTGTAAAACAGGATTATTTTGTATCCATATGGCACGCAGATGTCAAATAGATGCTAGTGTTTGTGAATATTATGCCATAATCATGATCTCAAGTGAGAAACTGATGCAAATTGACAAATTAGCAAATTTCTCTGTCTTGTAGCTTATTTTCTTCCTCTCTCACTCTCGCTGTGTGTGTGTGTAGGTTTGTAAGTAAGCTGAGAAAGCAACTCACTCATCTGCAACTTCAATTACGTGTCAACAACAGCCAGCTAACACTCATGTGCCCCAGTGAGCTTTTAGTAACTCCCCGCCAGCTCGCTTACACACACACACATTGATTTTTTTGCCACACATTATTTATGAAACCTTTTTAAAAATTAAATTTTAAACCAAATAGGAGCTCAGAAATCCATAACTAACTTGAAAAAGATCTGCTTTTACCTTCTGCTGGTTGGTTTGAAGTGTGGAAAAAAAAGCATTTTTGAAAGTCTATTTTTTCCAGTTCAAGTAACTTTTCTAGTTTAATACGCAGAGACAATTAAAAGTGAAGTATCAACTTCTAACGTTAGTAACCTTCAGTTCCTAATTCTGTAATCATTCTGAAGGATTCAGTGAGTTTATTCTCCAGATTCCAATGTTTTTTTCTTCCAATTTTTTGTTGTTTTTTTCTGAACTAATCATTTAAAAAGCTTTTTATTAGAGTCATAATTTTGTGTCTTGCACTATATATTAGTTGTGCTCAATGTTTTTGATTCACAGAAAAAGGATCTGTTTAAAAATGATTAAAACTACACTGGCTGCACCGTATGTGTTTGATTCACTAAAAAGAACCAGTTACAAGAATTGTTTGTGTATCAGACTACACTTGTTGTTCTGTATGTTACTGATGCAGTTTTCTTTCTATTATTTTATGACACACTGAATTTTATCACATTATCACATTTCACATATTTAGTTAAGATAGCAAATCCAGATGAAATATATGACTTAATTTTGCTCTGTGGGTGTAGACTCTGCAGTAAAAGATGGATGTTGGGATTTTAAAGATTGATATTAAGATCGATTAACAGTACAAGCTTTATTTTTACCCAACCTTAATAAGCAGCTATGAAATTAAGAACATTCTGATTGAACTAGCTTTTGTAGTGCATGGGGAAAGAATTAATGTGGTTTGTTTGTTTGTTTACTTGCGCATGTATGTGTGTTTTCTCGCCTCAACATACACTGAATGCACTGACTCAACACATTTGGTGTTGACACAGGCAGTGTTGTGATGTCATATTGACATATGTCTCCTTCTGTGGGTAGGAGTATCCTTATGGACAGAAAACACTGCCAGACTGCATGTATCTGGAAAGAATAGTAGGCAAGGAAAGAGACTTGATATGCGTGTTGTAGGTCGGCAATTTACAGCTTAAATGTGATGCAGACTGTGCCAGGAGACACTTTCCAATAAGCAGACAGCATTTTAAGTGCTATAGAGGACTATAGCTGAAAGCATATATGTATTGGAAAGGAATTAGAGTTTATTTCACTATACAGAGAGATAGAGAGAGTGAGAGAGAGCAATTTTGCCTCATATTTACGATGTGAAATTATAATTTTTGCTTGAGTGAAAGACAAAGTGTGGCATGCAGCGGAGGTGAGCATCGATCAACGTCACAAACAGCAAGTGACGGAGACTAGCTGCAGCCATCACACCTACTGCACTGTATCAGAGCTGGACAGATGTGAGTTTGTAACCATAGTGATAATGAGAAAGAGAAGGTTCCATGTTAATTGCTTCTAGCGAGGCTCCTCTTCCATCTGTCATGTTATGAAAATGTATCTGTTTTTGATTCCCCATCTTTTTCAATAGCATCTTCCATGCTATTTATAACTGATGCCACAGACTCACAAATATGCTGCTCGCCATTTGCTGATCCTCTTTCCAAAAATTTAGAGGCATATATAAATTTGCATCTATGTTTTCAAGATCAACTTATGTATTTAAAGAAACTAATACTTTTATTCAGTTAGGACACATTAAATTGATCAAAAGTGACTTCATGATGTAAACAAATATCTGTCAAGATATGCTTTCTCAAAGAATGCTGAAAAAAAAATGTTTTATCATAATTTCCCAGGAGCACAGCTGTTTTTAAGATTGATAATAAGAAATGTTTTTTGGACACCAAAATCAGCATATTAGAATGATTTCTGAAGGATCATGTGACACTGAAGACTGGACTAATGGGTGCTGAAAATTCAGCCTTGCGTGAATAAAATATAGAAAATGTGTTAAAATAGAAAAGTTATTTTAAATTGCTATAATATTTCACAGTATAACTGTTTTTCTGTGTTTTGATCAAATAAATGCAGCATTAAATTGTAAATGTATAAGATACATTCACAAATGTGTAAAATATTGTCCTGAAAAGTATTATTTTAAATAAAATGTTGCTAGCACTTTACTTAAAGCCTTTATGTATAATGCATTATAAAGGGTTAATAAAGGGTATAATGCATTGCAATTATTTATAACGTGCCTTGTAATATATTTTATCTTGTCGCAAATAATTATTACCAAATTTAAACTGCACAGTGTCACAATAAACTGATAATGGTGATAATGTATTAACTGTGGCTACAATTATTCATGATATTGTACAATGCATTATAAGGTGCACTACAAGACATAATTAATGCATTTAAACAAGTAAAGTGTTACCAAAATTTCTATTACATGGAAAAAACATTAGAAAATGGCTTTTAATAAAATAAAGTGATCTGTTCATCACTGTTTGAACCTAAAATATAAATAACAAAAAAAAAGCAATACATTTAGCTAGATGTTAAAGCAAACACTACACTTCAACAGCAAAGTCTAAGGCTGCTATTTGGTCCAGAGCCGGAGACGTTACAGAAACTGTACAGCGCTCTGGGATGCAATGTGATCTTCATTACCACTGAAAACTCATCAGTCATCATCCGCCTCTCTGATAACCCCAGACTCTGCTGGACAGGAGGTGAGCAGGTTCAGGCCGCTGGTTCTAGAACTCCGAGAGGCTGGATAAACAATATCCTTCTGCTCCTCTCCATTAGAGTCCAGCCAGAAAGTCAGACTCAACGTCTGCCTCATATAGAATGAAAGGGAATTCTTCACATTTTTTACTGGAGACTGTTTGTGTGTGTGTGTGTGTGTGTGTGTGTGTGTGTGTGTGTGTGTGTGTGTGTGTGTGTGTGTGTATGTGCCAATATCTGTTGACGGATGGCGGTCACGATGGTATGAGATCACACTGCGTTCCTTCTCCATGCTGATAAATGATGTCATGATGTCGTGCGCGCACACACTTATCCTTTTCCTGACCTCTAATAGAGTTATTTATCTGTTCAAATATGTTTACACAGGTGTCACACACTTGATGTACCTCTCTGCATGCTCAGGCAACACACTCATGCACAGCAGCCGCAAGACAGCTGTGGCAAGTACAGTCGTGAGGAAATAATCACCATTAGCCTGTAGGAGAGATTTCCACAAGCATGATCCAAAGTCTACAGGAGCGCAGAGGTGTCACGTGACCAAAGAAATGAATGTATCCTGCCAGGCTGAACTATAATAGTCATTTTTGGAGCTGCGGGGGTCAGTGTGATTCCTCGAGCGCCAACTCAATAATCCGCTGAGAAATGAATGGGAGTTTTATTGAGGATAGCATACATATTTCATAGACTTAATCATATGCTAGTCGCAAGTTAACACTCTTTTGCAGGAGCAGCTACGTCCCTGGAAAAAAGGTCATTTGGCAAATATTTTTGGTGAAATCATAAGTGTTAATGTGAGGATGCCAGTTAAGGTGTAGCATTGCGACAATAGCATCATGTGATGATTAAAGCACGCGGGTTGTAGATGTGTCAGGACTATAAAACATAGCGGTAATGTGAATTACCTGTCAGCCGTTTTATGTGATATATTCTCTTACATGTTCATCTGTTCAAAATAGGATATTTAATCTCTCTTCCGCTCTCTCTCTCTCTCTCTTTCTCTCTTTCTCCTTATCCCCCTCTTATTCCTGTCAACCATGACAGATGAAACTTATTTATCCTTCAACCACACATCATCTCTTCCTCTCCCCACATCTTCTTCCTTCTGTCTCTTTAATTCTCAATATATGGTTTATACCTAAAATAAAATTATATTTTAGGCATAAATCATAATTAATTTAAATTTTATATAAAATAAAACATTTTGACCTTTTGACTGTATATGAACATTTAATTCATGTAGAAATGTCATACTTTCGACATTTTCTGGATTTTTTTTTTTTTTTTTTTTTTACAAATATTTTGGATGTAATATTTTTCTTCTTCATCCTTTAACTTCATATTGGTGAAAAAAAAATATTTCTTTAAATGTGATATTTGGTCTTTAAACAGGTGATTCTCAATAAATTATAATGTCGTGGAAAAGTTAATTTATTTCAGTAATTCAACTCCAATTGTGAAACTCGTGTATTAAATAATTTCAGTGCACACAGACTGAAGTAGTTTAAGTCTTTGGTTCTTTTAATTGTAATGATTTTGACTCACATTTAACAAAAACCCACCAATCCACTATCGCAACAAATTAGTATATGGTGACATGCCAGTCAGTTAATCAACTCAAAACACTTGCAAAGGTTTCCTGAGCCTTCAAAATGGTCTCTCAGTTTGGTTCACTAGGCTACACAATCATGGGGAAGACTGCTGATCTGACAGTTGTCCAGAAGACAATAACTGACACCCTTCACAAGGAGGGTAAGCCACAAACATTCATTGCCAAAGAAGCTGGCTGTTCACAGAGTGCTGTATCCAAGCATGTTAACAGAAAGTTGAGTGGAAGGAAAAAGTGTCAAGGAATTTGGCTACAGTTATAATTTTCCTCTTGTTAAGCCACTCCTGAACCACAGACAATGTCAGAGTCTTACCTGGGCTAAGGAGAAGCAGAATTGGACTGTTGCCCAGTGGTCCAAAGTCCTCTTTTCAGATGAGAGCAAGTTTTGTATTTCATTTGGAAACCAAGGTCCTAGAGTCTGGAGGAAGGATGGAGAAGCTCATAGCCTAAGTTGCTTGAAGTCCAGTGTTAAGTTTCCACAGTCTGTGATGATTTGGGGTGCAATGTCATCTGCTGGTGTTGGTCCATTGTGTTTTTAAAAAAAAACTGCACCCATTTACCAGGAAATTTTGGAGCACTTCATGCTTCCTTCTGCTGACCAGCTTTTGGAAGATGCTGATTTCATTTTACAGCAGGATTTGGCACCTGCCCACACTGCCAAAAGCAACAAAAGTTGGTTAAATGACCATGGTCTTGGTGTGATTGACTGGCCAGCAAACTCACCAGACCTGAACCCCATAGAGAATATATTATCAAGAGGAAAATGAGAAACAAGAGACCAAAAAATACAAAATAGCTGAAGGCCACTGTCAAAGAAACCTGGGCTTCCAGACCACCTCAGCAGTGCCACAAACTGATCACCTCCATGCCACGACGAATTGAGGCAGAAGTTAAAGCAAAAGGAGCCCCTACCAAGTACTGAGTACATGTACAATAAATGAACATATTTTCCAGAAGGCCAACAATTCAATAAAAATGTTTTTTGAAAAAAAAAAAAAAAATATATATATATATATATATTTTTTTTTTTGGTCTTATGAAGTATTCTAATTTGTTTAGATTGTAAATTGGTGGGTTTTTTGTCAAATGTGAGCCAAAATCATCACAATTAAAAGAACAAAAGACTTCTTCAGTCTGTGTGAACTAAATTTATTTAATACACGAGTTTCACAATTTATGAACTTAATAAAAACTTTTCCACAGCATTCTAATTTATTGAGATTATTGAGATCTAATTTATTTATTGTACATGTTTGTATATATATATATACTACATGTGTGTGTAGTTTCTATTTTGTACCCTATATTAATAGACCTTAGTGCCTTAAACTCTATAAGGGTAGAATGCACACTGCATTATATAGGATTTCCAAATATTGTCACCACATGCCATAAAGAGAGACGTCATAATTCAAGTCAAAACACAAGCAGACTGAGACGTAAAAACAAGACATCAAGAGGGAGGGAAAACGTAGAAAGGTTTGATTTTTCCTTCTGTTCTACCTCCACCTGTGTATGGGAGTGGAGCTCTGATGTTAGCGCAGCTGCTAAAGGTCAAAACACTATTTGTTTAAGCTCAAAAACAGTTAAATGAGTATTTTTAGTGTTTGAAAGAATAAAAGCAGGATTAACTGGCATATTATCAGGGAATAAAATGAATCCTGCACTGATGTAATGAGAGGAAACATGTTTGTTTTTTTTCATTGCACGCTGCAAGGTTTTAAAGGGTGAGTGGTTTTTAATGGAGTGCGTGGCTCAGGCGGCCCAAAGCTGAGGGATGAAAGGAACAGTTTGTCTAGCTTTGTTATTTGCCGTTCTTTTAATGGCGAAAGGACACACTATATGTACAATTACAATACACATATGCTCATAGTCTCTCTCTGTACACACTCCCACAGCCATAAAAACACAAACACAGAGGAACATAAATCTCAAGCCATATTCAGCCCCTCAGAAAACAGATTTAAGAATCAACATCAATTTAGTTCTGAAAAAAGAGAAATATAGAAGAAGAGGGAGCTAGAGACAGATAGATGGTCATTGATGTGTAAATTAGCAATAAATAATTCAACAGAGAATCAGGAAGATCTGATATGTTCTCAAACTCCTCTCTCTGTCTGATTATTTTCTCACCAATTTTCCTCTTTTTCGTCCCACAGTGTCTTTGAGTAACAGGCCGTTTGCCTCTGTCTTCATTTCATTTTCCTTTGCATCTATTATTTTTAGATATTTGACAGACACTTTTATCTTATGAAACAGGTTTTTTAAAATCCTTTTCTTAGTATTTCTTGGTATTTTGGTCTTGTTGGCGAGTAAAAATATTGAAAAATCCTTAAAACAAAATAAATATACTCGAAAAGCAAAATGACATAAGATAATTATTTTTTAAGAATAACTCTTAAATACTTGTTTCTATATAATTTAATTTCTACTGTAGTTATTTTTCTACAGGAAAACAAATCATAATGTATGAACAGTTATATAAACATACACCATGTGTTTGTCTGCTGCATATTTTACATCAAGAGAAAAAAAGAGAGATTTAACTCAAAAATATGTCACTATGTATCATTTTAATTATGGTATGTTTACATTCCATACTGTAGGTTTAGATCAAGAATTTGTGTGTGTGTAATAGGATCAGGTGGAAGAGGTTTGTATCAGTCCAGCTTACAGAGCTTAAGATCTTCATTCAAATCCCATCGTAATTGAGAGAGAGAGAGATGACCAATGAAAAAGCTTAGCAGGGAGAAACACTGGATGTCATTCTGAGACACATTTTGGGAAGCATCAGGTCCAGATCCAGGACAAATAGCAGAACAGTGCTAGACTGAGCCCTGTGGTTTTCTATAAGCAGGGCTAAAACAATGAACTTCATACAAACACATAATCCTGTGCACATCAGGGAGGAGAACAGTGTTGCCAAGTCTGTGCGATAAAGACAGCTCTATCATCAATCAAAACTAGGCCAGACCAGCCCAATACCAAGGTCAAAAAAACCTACTAAACAGATTCCCTTTTATGCCATTTCAAATTTCCTTTTATTTGTGGAACTACTGTATAATGTAAGTGTAATGATGAGCCAGAGACGTTCGGATCCAAATGCAGCGCTTTATTAAAGAAAGGTCAAACAGGCAGAAATCAGGAATGGCGTCAGGTGTGTCAGGGATAACCAGAGTCGAAACCAGAAACAAGCAGAGATCGGGGCAGGCAGCAGAGAATCAGAGTCGGAGTAATCAGTCCGAAGATCAAACACGGGAATGACAAAACACAGGGAGAAACGCTCTGAAATGTTAGACAGGCTAGACAAGACTTCGCATTGAGTGAGAGTGAGTGTGCTGCTTTTATGTGTGTGTGTAAATGAGGTGCAGGTGTGGCAAGGAAATTGGCTGATGAATGAGGTGCAGGTGTGGCAGGGTGATTGTGATGCAGTGACTCATGGGTAATGTAGTTCGGGTGTGGTGCAACAGTATGAGAGGTGCTAGTGTCCAAGTGACATCTGGTGGTTGATGGGTGGAATGGTCCTGAGTGGAGTGCCCTCTAATGAAGTTCATGGGCACTCCATCTAATAATCGTGACAGTAAGCAGCCGCACTACATTACAATAACAAACACTGAAAAAAATATCATGCCTGACAAAGTCAGAATTGTCACTGAAAGACATACTTTATTATTTACGAAGTACGACTGAGGCATGCTGTAGGGGTTGCTAGGGTTATATAAATACATAAATATATACAGCTTTTACTTCATATAGAGGCCTATTTCACTTGAAAATTCACTGTAATATTAACCACACTTGGTCTGTCAGTTTTAATAAAAAATAGAGTCCATTATAAATGGTTTGACATTCAGAACTCTCAAACCGCAGGATCAACCGTAGACCTGGCAAACCAGTAAAAGCAGTACTAGTAAAAGGTTTGTAACAACAATAGAGTGCTGCAGGCAGGAGTCCTAAAACCAGAAAACAAGTTAGCATTTGCACTTTCAGTTCCATCATCATCCAAGTCAATGGTTTATTTAAACAGGTTCTTGTATGCCTTAAATAAGTTCTGTAGTTAAAACAACCTTTTTAAAAAAACATCTCCCCAAGTATTTTCACTTTTCATTCTACAGGATGAAAAAATCAGCTAACTTTAGCTTTTTACTTCTGATGACTGCATTTAGGCTTAAAATGTCATAAATATTGTGTTTATTTGTTAAGATTATCTTGATGAACAAAACATGTAAGAATCTTAAAACTGTTAGAGCTTTTTTTTTTTTGCAATAATCTAAATGTTGACGAAAAAAAACTGTTATGTTATGGGAACCAGGGTGATGCTAACTTCCAGATTGGCCTACAAAAAGATGTAATTACTGCAGCACACTTCTTTAAACATATTAGTTTAATCTTTTTTTATAGTGTATTCTTTTTTATATTTTGCACTGAAATCCACTTATATTAAGATGTTAGCATTCCCAGTTATCTTAATGAATTTATCAACACACATGGCTACTTATGAATGGTTGTCATTGAATAAGGTAACCATGCATCCTATTTCCCAGACATGTCCTGGCTGGGATCCCGAAATTGTGACCTTCGTGCTCTTTACAGTCCTCATACATTATATGTACGTGTATTTGCATTGCTTTGACCGTTCAATGTAGATCCCACCTTCTTGCAAACCACGATTAGTCAGTTCTGTGGTATGCCTGCACAATGAGAGCATGTCAGTAGTTAAAGAAAGCCAAAACCCAGACATTTTAAGCAATTTAGAAATCCCAGCCAGCACATGACTGGTAAAATTAAGAGGGCATGATCACCCTACATTGAAAAAAGGCACAGATAATGGCGTTACAGAATTTTACAACTCAAACAAACCATGTTATGACATGCCATAACATCACTTTTTCTCAAGAAGTGTTTCCCAGTTTTGACACCAAACCAGTTTTGAAGCTTAAAGTTAATAAATAGATGTGTGAACAGAGGGAGCTTTGCGTTGTGAACAATAGCCTGTGTCCATGTGATATTATTGCACTATTTTGTTTCAGCATAGCAAAATATTCCAGTTTTCCATTATGTGATCCCATTAAAACACACATACACAGTAAACAGTTTTGGTGTAAATGTGTGCTGAAGGCTGATAACAGATGAAGATGTCAGCGGCCGGAGCTAATGTGACTGCTCTCAGTGTCACCGCATTGCTGCATGACTCATAAAGCAGGCGGGGTGAAAGGTGTGTGTTCACAGAGGGCTCTGGGACACCAGCCAAAGTTTTCTGGAGTGTTTGACTGAAAGTGACACAATGAAAAAGAGAGAGGCTTATCATACTGTTG